>NW_024080761.1:2334321-2694571 GCF_003009895.1 Hyaena hyaena
ATAAAAAAAAAAAAAAAAAAAAAAAAAAAAATTAAAAATAAACTTCGTGGAGATGGGAGGTCATACCATCCTCACATTCACAGATGTGGAAACTGAGGTAAGAGGAAATGAAGTGGCTCACGGTCACACAGCTCGTTAGCAGAAGGCAGGATGCGAACCAGGGCTCTTTGGCCCTCTGAGAGGCCTCACTCTACGGTGTTCTGGAAAAAAGTTCCCCTCTTCCTTAAGTGTTCCTGAAATGTCACCTTCCTTTCAACCAGAACAGCTCTGCTTTTGCATCAGCAAAAAAATAATAAGCCTTTTTAAAGACTTAAGAGATTGTCATGAGTCATAGTATCTGAGGAGGACAGCCACTCCTGTGACCTGAGGCAAGGGTGCAGTGGAGGTGCCACCCCCTAGTGACAGGGTACTGGGGTTGGGGTGAGCAGAGAGGGTGGGGACCGCTCCAGGCCCTTCTGGGTGCGCAGGGAACGGGGCAGGTCCGGAGAGACACACCTTCAGCTGGTTCCGGGCGGGGGGCGGGGCAGGGGGGAGAAGGAGCCAGGTGTGTGGAAGGCAGGTGAGTCAAGGGAGGGCTTGGCTGGGCACCGGGCAGAGGTGCGGCTTCCGGGAGGGGAGCCTCTGGGGCCTCCTGTCCATCCCCCCCCAGGGCATACGGGGAAAACCGCTGGAGCCCCACTGGAGGCCTCCTGCCCAGTCTCCCTCATCCCACCTCTGGTCTGCAGGGCTCCGCAGAGGCCCCGCCCGACTCGGGGTGCTCCCGGCTGGTGGCATCGGCCTCTGGCTGCCGAGCTCGGACCAGCTCCCACACCTCTGGCCCCGGCAGGGCCCAGGCCTGCGAATTCCCGGGCAGGAGCTCCTGGGATCTGCGTAGGGGTGGTGAGTGGCACGGGTCCTCGGGGTTTACGCGGGGTTCCGAATTGTGTGTCTGTCTACACCCGGCGCGGCTGAGGTGATGAGACGAGGCAGTCTGGGTGCTTGAGCCCGTGGCGGTGAGTGTGGCTCCGGGGGGAGGTGCACAGGGAGCTGCTTTGCCCATTTGCCCGTGCTGTTTCCTCTAAGGCCGAGGGTGTGGACGCGGGCACGGCGGTGCGTCTTACTGCGGTGTGTTCCTTCAGTGTGGTCCCAGGCGGGACCATCGGGTGTTTGGACGCGTGGTTGTCCCTGTACTCCCGTTGGTGTGCTGGTTGTGCGCAGCGTGTACGGCCGGCGCATAGCTGCCTCCGTCGGTTGTGCACATCCGCGTGTTTGTGTTGCTGTGTGGGTGTGGGCAGCACCGGGTTTGGGCAGCCCTGCGGTTTTGGCCTCTGCCCAGTGACCTGAGACAGGAGCTCCTCGGGCCCCGACTGCCTTTCCTCTTGGCCCCCGAGACCCCAGGGCAGCAGTGGTCCTTTGTCAGGCCACAGGAAGGCCCCACCCCCTCCATCTGCAGGGGACCCAGGGAGGGGCCCAGACTGGCGGGCTCCAGCCTCCCTGCCCATTGTTCTTTGGAAAACAGGATGAGAGGCAAAAGGTGGACCTAAGCCTGGACCCCTGTCCTCTCTGAAACCACCCAGGAGGCCAGCACAGAGCCCTGAGGGTGGAGGGTCGGCAGCAGTCCCCATTTTGCAGATGGGGAAGCTGAGGTCCAGAATGAAAAAGGCACAGGGCAGAGGTTTCACAGCTGTTATGAAAGAGACCTTGAAGCCTCCACACCCTTCTGTGCCCATCAGGGGCCCCTGCTGGGTGTGGGGGATGGAACAGAGGAATCCCTAGAAGGACTCGCAAGTGTATTTCTGGTTTCCCATTTCTTTCTTTCTTTTTTTTTTTTTTAATGTTTATTTTTGAAAGAGAGACAGAGACAGAGACAGACAGAACCCAAGCAGGGGAGGGAGGGACAGAGAAAGAGGCAGACACAGAATCCGCAGCAGGCTCATCAGGCTCGCCTGACGCGGGGCTCGAATCCACGAACTGTGAGAGCATGACTTGAGCCGAAGTCAGACGCTCAACTGACTGAGCCACGCAGGCACCTCTGGTTCCCATTTCTGAGACCTTACTCTGTGCTAAGTACTAAGTGTCATATATCTGTAGGTTAAGTTTATATTTTGTCCCCATTTTGCACATGAGGAAACTGATGGCCATAACGATTGATGCAACAGCTATTGCTCTAAATATTACTCTAGTCTAAGTACCATGCATGTGACTTTGACCTCACAGATGGAGAGTGCAATTTCACAACTGTTTTTTTTTTTAACTTCTTTTTAAGTTTATATATTGGGGCACCTGGGTGGCTCAGTTGGTTGAGCGTCTCACTTCAGTTCAAGTCATGATCTTGTGGTTTGTGGGTTTGAGTCCCTCGTCGGGCTCACCGCTGCCAACCTGTCAGCACAGAACCCGCTTCGGATCTTCTGTCTCCCTCTCCCTTTTTCTTCCCTGCTTGCACTCTCCCCTAAATAAATAAATAAATAAATAAATAAAGTTTATTTATTTACCTTGAGAGAGAAAGCTCAAGCAGAGGAGACACAGAGAGAGAATGAGAGAGAATCCCAGGCAGGATCTACACTGTCAGCACAGAGCCCGATGCGGGGCTCGAACCTATGAATGGTGAGATGATGACCTGAGCTGAAGTCAGATGCTTAACTGACTGAGCCACCCAGGCGCTCCAGCTGTTTTTTTTTTTTTTTTTTTTTGAAGTAATCTCTATGGGGTGCCTGGGTGGCTCAGTCAGTTAAGCTTATGACTCTTGGTTTCGGCTCAGACTATGATCTCACAGTTTCGTGAGTTTGAGCCCTGTGTGGGGCTCTAAGCTGGCAGCACAAAGCCTGCTTGGGATTCTCTCTCTCTCTCTCTCTCTCTCCCTTTCTCTCTCTGTGTTTCTGTCCCTACCCCACTCGTGCTGTCCCTGTCTCTCTCAAAAACAAATAAAAAAACAAACTTTAAAAAATAGAAGTAGGGGTGCCTGGGTGGCTCAGTCAGCTAAGCATCCGACTTCGGCTCAGGTCATGATCTCATGGTTTGTGGGTTCGAGCCCCACGTCGGTCTCTGTGCTGACTGCCAGCTCAGAGCCTGGAGCCTGCTTCTGATTCTGTGTCTCCCTCTCTCTCTGACCCTCCCCTGCTCACGCTGCATCTCTCTCTCCCTCAGAAATAAATAAAACATTAAAAATAAAATAAAAAATAAAAGTAATCTCTATGTCCAACATGGGGCTCCAACTCATGACCATGAGACCCTGAGATCAAGAGTCGCATGTTTGACCGCCGGAGCCAGCCAGGCACCCCCTGTGCTGTGTGACTTTGAGCTTACCCACTCTAGGCCACACCCATGGTTCCTGCCCAACTAGAGCTCACAGTCTGGGGAGAGAGTATGGAGTGGAGGAAGATGGACAATCCCCAAGAAAACAAAGATCATTTCAGATGGTAATAAATTCTATGAATAATTAAAACCAGGGGAATGTGAAGGAAAGTGAATACCCAAGGGAGGTTGAAGAACGAGAAGTCTTGTGCAGATCCGGATGAGTGTTCTAGGCAGAGAGAACAGCAAGGGCAAAGGCCCTGAGGTAGGACCTGCTAGTGCAGTAAAGGAGGCCACGTGGTCAGTGTGAGAAAGGGGGGGGAAGGCACTGAGGTTTGTAGCCGTGAGCAGGGGCTGCAGGCTGGGGAGGGGGTCGGAGTTTATTTCAGTGTGATGGGCAGAGAAGCAATGTTGGCTGAGACTCGGTTCTGGGGGTAGAGTTGGGGGGGGGTGCCTGTCGTCTCCTGTTACAAGGGAGGGGGCGGGGACAGCCAGAGCCAAAGGTCTCTCCCCCGCAGCTCCGACAGTCCCAGCCCAGAGGCGCCGGCCTGGCGGCTGGAAGACCATGCTGTGGGCACATCTGGGGAACAGCTGCCGGGCCAGGGCCAGAGCAGGTCACGTGGCACGGGCTGGCCCGCCCTGGAGCCTTCAAGGCCAACACTCCCGAGAGGGGCAGTGGTGAACACGCCGGACGTGAACCCGTGTCAGAAAGGATGCACTCTGCAGTGTAGACACACTCCACACAAGACTTTCAGCCCCCCGCAGCCAATGCCTCAGAAGCCGGTCCCTTCGATTCAATGTCCTACCCCAGCTGATCCGCAGCAGATCTCTCAACTTCTCTGCGCTTCCGTGGCCTCGCTTATAAAGGGAACACAACATTACTCCTTCGGTCACGGGTTGCTGTTGTTGTCATTTTATTCTTTCAACAAATATTCCCTGGGCGCCGCCTGTGTGCCAGGCACTGCACAAGGCCCTGAGTTACAGCAATGAAGAGGACAGTGTGGTCCCCGCCCTCCTGAGCTCCTTGCCCTTGGTTCATATTTGGAACCTCGCCTGATGCGGAAGGAGCACTTAGAAAACGGAGTCATTTGCCTTGAGCCCTGGCGTTCCACAGGAGGGACCTTCAAGGCAGAGAGGGAGATGTGGGGACAGAGAGGCGATGGTCACCTCTCGGCGTGGTATTCACTCTCCCGACCACTCTTCCAGAAGGGCTAAGCATTAGCTCCGGTTCACAGAGGAGGAAACTGAGGTGCAGCTAGCTCATGGTAGAGCCAGGATTCGGAGGTGCAAAGGGCCGGGGGTCCCTCCTCCTCCCTGGTCCCATTGTTCCCATCCGTGATGCCAGTATAGCGGCTGCCTGTCTCGGGGATCTGCAGCAAAAGTCAAGGCTCCAGGTGCCTGTAAAGGGTGGGATGGGATCATGGAGTTCATTTAATGAGTCCTCTGAATGTCCTGGCCACCAAGTGCGGTCTGTCATCCTCAGCTGAGCAGCAGGCAGGACTGGGAAGAAAATGCCGCCTGAATTCACAGTGCCAAGGAGAGGGCGAGAAAAATGTCCATCTAGCAACCAGATAAACAGGGAGCGTTTGCTTAAATTCCTTGTCAGGAGTTAAAAATGTAAGAGATCATAACCCATGTCCGGGAGCACTGAAAATTTTCTGGAATGAAACAAAGTTGACGTTCCCCCCCAGGCCTGGGGTGGGTGTGCGTATAGGACAAAGTCATTATTTCAGCTGGGAACACTGAAGGGAGCACGGTGGACAGAATGTTTTAGGGGGTGTGGAAGCCCGTCTTACAGAGCCCTCACTACAAACCCCCGGAAACAGAACCATAACCAAATGAGTCCAGGGGCTCCTGGCCTGGAAGTGACCAGTTGCTATGACCCTCCACTGTTTAGTCAGCATCTACCATGGCCAAGACCGTGGCAGGCACATTGCCAGCCTAATCTCAATGACCCTTCTTACTTGGTAACCTTGGGAGATTTGCACCTTCGAATCCCGGCTCTGCCGTGACCAAGCCGTGCCTCAGTTTCCTCATCTGTGAACTTACCATTTTGCCAGCGGGGAAGCAGAAAGCTCAGAGAGGTGAGGGGTGTTCCTTCAGGTTACACAGTATAACAAGGATTTGAAGCCTGAGCTGTGGGATGCTGAGCCCCAGCCCTTCCAACTATTTCCACAGTCAACGGACTCTCTTCAAATGGTCCAAGTTTTATGTTTGTCCAGACACCAGTGCTTCCACACGTCTTCATTCAGCCCATTTCTTCTTGTGCCTTTCCTACATAGAATGCCCAGAGGATAAGTCGCCTCCTCTAGGGAGCCTTCCTGAAATAAACAAAGAAAAGAAGAGAAAAGAAAAGAAAAGAAAAGAGAAATAGGCAAAAGATTGACAGGCAGCACAGGGATCTCTGTGTGGAACTGTTCTAGGTCTTCACTATGTTAGTGCTCGTGTGAATCTGCACGTGTAACAACATCGCATAGCACTAAACACACACATACAAACGAATGTGTGTAAACCTGGTGATACGTGCTTGTGATATCGCATTACCAGATGATACCATTAGGGAAAGTGAGCAAAGGCTAGAGGAGATTTCTCTGTATTCTTTCTTTTTATTTTATTATTAAAAAATTTTTTTTAACGTTTATTCATTTTTGAGAGACAGAGAGAGACAGAGCACAAATGGGGGAGGGACAGAGAGAGAGGGAGGCACAGAATCCAAAGCAGGCTCCAGGCTCTGAGCTGTCAGCACGATGAGGGGCTCAAACCCACAAACCGTGAGATCATGACCTGAGCCGAAGTCAAACACTTAACCAATGGAGCCACCCAGGTGCCCCTCTCTGTATTATTTCTTATGACTACACGGGAGTCTATAATTATCTAAGATAATGTGGTTTTTAAAAAAATGTTTATTTCTTTTTGAGACACAGAGAGACAGAGCTTAAGGCGGGGAGAGGCAGAGAGAGAGGGAGACACAGAATCCGAATCAGGTTCCAGGCTCTGCGCCATCAACACAGAGCCCAACGCGGGACTCGAAACCACGAACCGTGAGATCATGACCTGAGCTGAAGTGACGCTTAAATGACTGAGGCACCCAGGCACCCCTAAAATAACAGTTTTTAATAAGCAAAAGAATGAATGACCCTAAGAAGATAGATGGGTGGCATAGAGACACATGAAAAGAGGCTCAACATCCTTAGTCATTAGGAAAATGCAAATTAAAGCCACAGTGAGCTATTACCGCCCATCTATTAGAATGGCTGAGCAAGACTAAGCATACAGGGACTCTCAGCACTGCTGATAGGAATGTGAGTGGTGCACTCACTCCGGAAGACAAGTTAGGGGCTTCTTACAAAGTTATATAAATCCCTACTTTGTGACCCAGTCATTTCACTAAGTATTTGCCTAAGAGAAATGAAAGCATAGATTCATAGAATCACTTGTACGCAAATGTTCATAGCAGCTTTATTTGTTCTACCCCAAAACTCCAAATAACCCAAATGTCCAGGACAGGTGAATGGATAAGCAAAGTATGGCATATCCATACAGCACTACTTCTTTTTTTTTTTATGGTTATTTATTTTTGAGAAAGAGAGACAGAGCATGAGCAAGGGAAGAGCAGAGAGAGGAGGGAGACACAGAATCTGAAGCTGTCAGCACAGACCCTGATGCGGGGGTCGAACTCACGAACAGGGAGATCATGACCTGAGCTGAAATCAGACGCTTCACCAACTGAGCCACCCAGGTGCCCCGTATACAGCTCTACTTCTGAATAATAACAAGGAATGAACACGGATGAATCCCCAAATAATTATGTTGAGTTAAAGAAACTAGGCTGGAAATCCTTTATTTTATTGTATTTTATTTTGGGAGAAAAGAGTATATTTATAGTATATACTATACTCCATTTATATAAAATGCTAGAAAATGTAAACTAATCTATAGAGCGAGCTAGTGGTTGCCTGGGCACTAGGTGGAAGAGGGGGAGGAAAGAATTATAAGGGGCAGAGGAAAATTCTCAGAGCTGAGGAAGGATATGTTAATGTCCTTGATTGTGGTGATGGTTCCTGGTATATATTCCCATCGAAAGTTATCAAATTGTACACATTAGGGGCGCCCGAAGTTGGTCCGACTTCAGCTCAGGTCATGGTCTCACAGTTCATGAGTTCAAGCTCTACACTGGGCTCTTGAGCTCTAAGCTGATAGTGCAGAGCCTGCTCGGGATTCTCAATCTCTCCCTCTCTCTCTGCCCCAGCCCCGACTCGTTCTCTCTCTCTCTCTCTCTCTCTGTCTCTTCCTCTCTCTCTCAAAATAAAAAACTTAAAAAAAAGAAATTTAAAAAATTGTACAAGTTAAATATTTGCAGTTTGCATGTGTCAATTACACTTCAGTAACACTGCTAAAGAAAAAAAATCTTAAGAGTGAAACACCTATATGAAGGTAAAAGTGAAATTCCTACTTCATATTGTTTTCCTTCCCTTACTCCTTTTCACAGTGGTGAGCCATGTCAGGAATTTGATGTTCGTTTATGATTTTTTTTTTTTTTTTGCTTTCTAACATTTTTGGTTGAGGTGCAATTTGTTTATTAATTTAAAAATATTGGGGCATCTGGGTGGCTCTGTCGGTTAAGTGTCCAACTTCGGCTCAGGTCATGATCTCACGGTTTGTGGGTTCGAGCCCCGTGTCGGGCTCTGTGCTGACAGCCAGCTCAGAGCTTGGAGCCTGTTTCGGATTCTGTCTCCTTCTCTCTCTGACCCTCCTCTGCTCACGCTGTCTGTCTCTCTCTCTTAGAAATAAATAAAACGTTAAAAAAATATTTAAGTAATATCTACCCCCACACTGGGGCTGGATCCTGAGATCAAAAGTTCCATATTCCACTGACTGAGCCAGGCAGGCACCCCTGTTGAGGTGCAATTTAAATACAATGAAATGCACAAAGTATACAATTCAGTGTGTTTCAACTAATTCATGCACTGTGTACCCTACACACCTCATCCTCATAGAGAACATTTCCATCACTCCAGAAAGTTCCCTCACACCCCTTCCCTGGCAACCTCCACCCTCCATTCCCAGAAGCAGCCAGCATTCTGATTTCTTTCACCATAGATTAGTTGTGCTGTTCTAGAACTTCATATAGGAGAAATCACATAGTACTGTGTTTGAAATTCTTCCCAGAGCTTGATTTCCTCTCTTTTTTAGTTTTATATGTTTTTAAAAATTTTATTTTTAAGTAATCTCTACAACCAACATGGAGCTCAAATTTATAACCCCAAGATCAAGAGTCACATGCTCCACTGCCTATTTCCTCTCTTTTTAAAAATCCATTTCCAGGGCGCCTGGGTGGCTCAGTCAGTTAGGCATCAGACTTAGGCTCAGGTCATGATCTCAGGGTTCGTGGGTTCGAGCCCCGTGTCGGTCTCTGCTGACAGCTAGCTCAGAGCCTGGAGCTTATTTCAGATTCTGTGTCTCCCTCTGTCTCTGACCCTCCCCTGCTCATGCTGTCTCTCTCTCTCTCTCTCAGAAATAAATAAAACATTAAAAAGAATTAAAAATTCATTTCCAGATACACTTGTACTTGGGAGCAATATGTTTGCTTTTTTACATGCAAGAGGTCCTACCTTGACCCCCAGTCTCATACTTGCTTTCTCCACCAAGAGTAGAATCTAGGTATCTCTCAGCCATACTTCGCATCTGCTGCATGGCCATTCCACAGCATTTATGTTCCATTCATAGTGTATATGTTCTATTCATAGTTTACATAATGCCCCCATTGATGATGGACATTTAGGTTATTTCAAAGTCCCCTCAATGAACATCCTTGAGCAGATATGTTTGTGTCTGTGAGTGTCAGTTTCTCTGGAATTGATGCCATCAGGTAGAATTGCTCGGTCAATTAATAAACACTGGGTAATGAAATAATATTGTCATTTCCCCTGGCAAGTCATTGTCCTTCCAATTCTTCAGCAATTGTTTTGCACACCAAAAAGCTCTCTCTGGTCATTAGAAGATTGCTAAACAAGGCTTAGGGATTTGGGAGTTTGCAAGGGGTGGTGGTAAAGGGGATGAGAAGTCCAGTTAATTAATTAATGATGCCTCTCGCCTTTGAAGCTGGTCTAACTGATCAGTTTTCCTGGTTTCCCCATGTGGAGGCAGAAGCTGGGGTTTACTGCCCCCTCCCCTAGACTTCTGTGGGAAAAGCAAACCTGTGGATGCCCAGTGAATTAATTGGTGGTGGGGTGTGGGGAGGGACCATAATATCAATTCTCCCCTTGGAGGGCACAGTATTTTAGTCCTGCTAAAGCTGTGTGCCCTTGGGTGACTATTGTAATCTTCCATGTCCCTGCCTCTGGCCAATCTAGGGCTCTGGAGACTGACAGCTTACCCTGGCAGGAAGGGATGCATTACAATAAAGTGCCCCTGTTATAATAATGCCACCATTACAATAGCTATGGCCCTTGGGAGGCTTTTTGAGCCTCAGTTTCCTTTTTTTTTTTTTTTTAAATATTTTTATTTATTTCTAGGAGAGAGAGAGAGAGAGACAGCGTGAGCAGGGGAGGGTCAGAGAGAGAGGGTGTCACAGACTGAAACAGGCTCCAGGTTCTGAGCTGGCAGTCAGCACAGAGCCTGACGCGGGGCTCGAACCCACAAACCGCGAGATCATGACCCAAGCGAAAGTCAGACGCTTAACCGACTAAGCCACCCAGGCGCCCCATCAGTTTCCTTTTTTCTAAAAAGAAACTAAAGAACTCCCCTCGAGAGTTGGGGCCAGGGTTACAGAAGATAACTGCAAACGTCTCACACACAGTTAAGTACGTAGTGCCCAGCGCGAACTCACAATTCAATAAGCCGTCACCTTTGTCGTTATTATCAAAATACTGTATTAGGAATCAGAGAGGGCCGAAGACCACTAACTGCACCCAGCTTCAGAGTTGGGATTGGAACTCTCTCCAGGCCGGAGGGGGAGCTGGGGTGGAGGAGGAGGTGAAGAAACGTCCCAGTGATCTGAGGTGTGAGCCCTGGTGGGGCGATTCCCAGGTGTGGAGCAGGGAGGTAAGGTGACCCTTGCCCAGCGCCCGCGCCCGCGAGGAGCCTTCCCGCCCGAGGTCCGCAGGTGACTGGCCGAGCGGGGCACAGTGGGGGAGCGCCCTAGCCGGGTTTTCAGTCTCCATGGCGACCGCCCGCGCGGCGCCAGCCTGACAGCCCGTCCCGGTTTTATGAATGGGTGACGTCACGGGCCTGGCGTCTAACGGTCTGAGCCGCTTGTTCAGACGCTGACACAGACCCGCCCGGGAGGTGGGGGGGTGGGGGGGGTAGGCTCGAGCTCCACAGCTGCCGCTCCGTGGGAGGGAGACCCTGATCGGAGGTCTGGGGGGGTGGGAGGGGAATGAGGGGACAGGAAACAACCAAAAAAGGGAGAAAAATTCAAAAATAACTAGTTGATCCAGATTTGGGGAATTTTTGCAGAGCGATGCAAATTTAGGGTGGAATCAGGGGATGCAGCCCCCCTCTGGACTCCTTCTATCTAGTTCATGCCCCAGAGGACCAGCCCCCAATACCAAAGGAAAACTTTCTCGAATTAATTGCTCCCACCCTGAGGAGCCTGGGTAAAACCTCTGGTCCCAGAAACATTAACCAGCAACTTTCTCTGGGAACTGGGTAAGGGAGGCCAGCTCTGGGGAGCAGAGTGTAAAGGAAGGCCCGCTTTAAGTTTTGGCCCGAAGAGCCGGGAGATCTAGCTCCCAGAAGCCCAGGCTCTAGCCAAGGGCTGTCTCGGTAACCCAGAACCAGCCCCTTCCCCATCGGGGCCTCAGTTTCTCTCATCTATAAAAGGGAGCTGAGAGGTGAGAAAATGAGCCTGAGAAAACTGACTGTTGGTCGTTTCGGTGTCTGCAAAGCCTCCGCGAGGAGCCCAAGGTAGCCCTCGCCTCCACCAGCCACCCCGCCCCGTGCCCTCCCACTCTCTCGGTTCCTGAGACTCGGGCTCCCTGGCCATGGCCGCGAGGGTGCACGCGCAGAGCAGGAGGCGGAGCCCAGAGGCGCGCGAAGCCACGCCTTGAGACCTCCCATTGGCTGCTTTTGAACCCCTGAGCCCGCCTCTAGCGGGGTGTGTTGGTGGGGGGAGCCGGGCGTATCTATAAAATATGGGCTGCGGGGCTCAGACCTCGCATTCTACAACCGTCTTTCCCCAGCTCCCGGTCTTCCTCAACCCTCCCCCGGCGTCCTCTGTGCGCTTCGTCTCCCTCCTCTTACTCCGACGCCAGAGTCATGAAGGTCGCCAGTGGCAGCGCCGCGGCCGCCGCGGGCCCCAGCTGCGCGCTGAAGGCCGGCAAGTCGGCGGGCGGCGCGGGCGAGGTGGTCCGCTGTCTGTCCGAGCAGAGCGTGGCCATCTCGCGCTGCGCGGGGGGCGCCGGGGCGCGCCTGCCCGCCCTGCTCGACGAGCAGCAGGTGAACGTGTTGCTCTACGACATGAACGGCTGCTACTCGCGCCTCAAGGAGCTGGTGCCCACCCTGCCCCAGAACCGCAAGGTGAGCCGGGTGGAGATCCTCCAGCACGTCATTGACTACATCTGGGACCTGGAGTTGGAGCTCAACTCGGAATCCCAAGTCGGGACCCCCGGGGGCCGGGGGCTCCCCGCCCGGGCTCCGCTCAGCACCCTCAACGGCGAGATCAGCGCCCTGGCGGCCGAGGTGAGGTCCGAACTGGAGCACGAGAGCAGTTTCCTTCTACAGATGGGGAAACTGAGGCCCGGGGGGTGGGGGGGGGACTTGGCCCTAGGACCTCCCCATCTTTTCGGGCACTTTCTTCGCTATGCGAGATAGGGAAAAGCGCTCCCTTAACGCGTCTCCTGGGGAAGGGCTTGCAGCCTTGTCTCCTCCAACCTGCCCGTCTCACCTCTCTCTCTCTCTCTCTCTCTCTCTCGTTCCCACAGGCGGCATGTGTTCCAGCGGACGATCGCATTTTGTGTCGCTGAAGCGCCGCGCTCAAGGACTGGCGGACCCCAGCCCTCCAGGGAGCGAGAGGAATTCGTGTTCTCTGATCCTACCGAGCGCCTCGCCGGAGGTGGGAAGGGACAAGATTGAGACCCACGACCGGGGGGCGCTATGCTGGACGCAGCCCAGGGTTGGCGGACTGAGGGCAGGCCCACCCTCCCCCGACACCTACCAGCCACCAGAGACTTGGGGGACGCCCCCCCCCGTGTGTTTCTATTTTTTGAAAAACGAACATTTTAAAAAATGGTCACGTTTGGTGCTTCTCAGATTTCTGAGGAAATGAATTGCTTTGTATTGTATATTACAATGATCACCGAGAATATTGTTTTTACAATAGTTCTGTGGGGTGTTTTTTGTTGTTATTATTAAACAAATCCTTTAGACTGCGGTACAGTGCAGTGACTTACTGGATCAAGGGGAGGGCCTTGAGGGATGGGGTGACTCCTGACCCCATTCCCAGCTGGTGCTGGGGGGGGGAGGGGGACTAGAAGGCCACATCTGGACTGTCGCTTTTACCGACCTGAACTTAGTGTTTTCCGGTGTCTTTAAAGTCCGTTCTTTCCCCATCGCTGGCCATTTCCCTGCTCCCCAGTGTCATAAAATTAAATCCTCTAGACCTCTAGGGTTTTTCCAAGTGGTCACTGGACCACCTGGGTCACCTGTGAAGGTTGTTAAAATGCAGATCAACTTTTCCAAGGCGCCCTCTGAGTTGAGTATTCAAACAAACCATGTATGCTGGAGAACCGGGTCACTGGGCCCCTCAAGATAGGGGAAGGGGAGGTCTAGAGGAAAGGCTTCCCCAGAGCCTGTCTGAGATAGGGCTTCTGTCACCCCATTTCCCAGTAGGAGGTGCCTTCCCCGGCAGGGCCGCCTGGCCCTGGATTGTAGCAGGCTGCCCTGGGGCTCCTGGCTTGTCCAAGTGGGTGAGCAAGTTGGCAGGGCTAGCCTGGGCACAGCTGCAGAGCCACCTGCTCTGGGTCCGGACTTGGCCCCCTCACCCTAGCCTGGGTATGCCAACAGCTCAGACAAACGGGCGCTCCCTCCCCCAGGCTCCCCGTGTGGGCTGAGGAGTGGGCGACACCGCCCGCAGCTCCGGAGCAGGAAAGAGGTGTCCCTGGCAAGGGACTATCTGCCTGGACATGTGTGCATCTGTACATAGGGGAACACATCTGAGTGTCTGGGCCTGTGTATGTGACAAGAGTGAACTGGTAATTCTCCCCCAGGGGCCGGGGGTCAGCTGTTGGGGTACCTGGGAGGGGTGGATAAGGATGTGTGCGGGGGCGGGGGTCTGCAGGAGGGCAAATGTGAGCACATGTGTTCCGCAGATAAGTGTGTGCAGCCTCCAGCTGTTTGGGTCTGTGTGTTCTGCCTCAATGCATCATGGGCATCTCGGCATGGGTCTGGCGTGATGGATGGCTCTGTGTGTCCCGGAGATGCAGAACCACACTGTGGGTTTCTAAGTGTGTAATTGTTCCGTAGGCCTCTGCTGGTCTGGGGTGGAGGTGTGGGCAGCTGTGTTCGGGCAAACCCTCCCTCGGGTTCAAGTACGGATCCTGCGGGCAATCGTTAGGCCCTGGGACACCGAGTATCCCTACCACGTGGGTCCCCAGGTATTACACGGGAACAGCCAAGCCCCAGCGAGGGCAAAGAACCTATCCCAGAGAGGGTAAGGACTATGAACACATGTTGTCAATAAATAGAATAAAATAATCAGCACCTAGTACCACGAACCCGATCCATGCTCCGCTCTTTATAGTGAATCCCCTGGACCCCTGGGGGGCTAACGACTGGATTCTGATTTACAACAAGAAACAAGCTCAGAAGAGATGAACAGCACCGGCAACTAGTGAAAGATTATCCAGGTACCTTCCCAGCCCAAGCACCTTATGGACTCAATCAAAGAACCCGGTATTTGGAGGTAAATCATGTCCTTTGCTGCTCCCCGCTCAACACCCCTCCCCTCTGCTGTTGAACGGCAGTAACTTCTCAGCATTGTTGGAGAGAATAAATGGAACGGAGCGCCTCGCCCGCAGCGTTTGGTAGTTAATAAATTTGCATTATTAACTGTCGCCCGTGTGTCCTTGGGGTGTCCTCGTGGGCACTCGTGGGCACCCGCTCCTCGCGTGTGCGGGCTCCCCCCTCCCACCGCAAGCCCACCCACGGGCGCGTGGGCGTGTCCCCCGCGCGTCCTCCCACACGGGAGGGTCGTCTTCCCCCCCGCCCCGGGAGGAAGGGGCTGCGGCGGGGGGCTGGAGGGGGGGGGCAGGCGGGGGGGGGGCTCGGCCACCTCCCCCGCCATTCAGGCACGCTCTGGCTTCCACGTTTCCCTCTTTTCCCCTTTGGCCGGGGCCCAGCCCATCTGGAGGCCGGCTCGGCGGCGGCCTGGGAGCGTTTCCATCAGCTGGGCCCGAGGAATGCGGAGCTATTTAACCTGAGCATCCCCAGGTGTACGGAGGCGCCTGGCTGTCTGGGGCCCGCCGCCTTTGGCACGGCCGCGCTAGACAAACAGCGCCGCCCCCGCCCTGCCCCTCCGCCCGCAGCTGCAGCCGGGCCTGGGAACGGGCGGGCGCCGGGCTTGCATCAGGCTCGCCTCGCAGGGCGGGGGCCGGCGCGACTGTGTGTGTGTGTGTGTGTGTGTGTGTGTGTGTGTGTGTGTGTGTGTGCGCGCGCGCGCGCGTGCGTGTGTGTAGCACGCAAGAACCTGTTCTGTGTATGCACAAAATCCTGCTGTGTGTGTGTAAGTATAGCACACAAACCCCTACTGTGTGTGTGTGTGTGTGCGTGTGTGTGTGTGTGTGTGTGTGAGTGACGCAAAACCCTGCTCCTTGCAGTGCTGCTTGGGAAACCATTAACTCCTTAACCCCTCCTGGACAGGGTGCGGGGAGGAGCCGGCACGGAGGCCTCAGAGAAACACCAGGACGAAGTTTCTTGGGCCTGAGACCCTGCCTGTCCGGGGCTGTGGGTCTGAGACCGGAAGTCCTCTTTATTTTCTTTAACAAACGTGGATAGGGTACTTCTTATGTACCATATAGCGTAGGTACTAAGGTCTTTTAAAATTTATGGGGCGCCCAGGTGGCTCATTCGGCTCAGGTCATGATCTCACCATGCTGGGTTCAAGCCCTGCATCGGGCTCTGTGCTGACAGCTCAGAGCCTGGAGCCTGCTTCGGATTCTGTGTCTCCCCCCTCTCTATGCCCCTCCCCTCATGCTCTGTCTCTTTCTGTTTCTCAATAATAAATAAATGTTAAAAAATTTTTTTAAACTCTTAAAAAAATAAAATGAAATTTAATTCGTCTAAGCCTCTTGGGAGTTGTATAAGGCAGTGTTATCACTCTCATTTCCATTGAAATAACAGCGGGGCGCCTGGGTGGTTCAGTCGGTTGGGCAGCAGACTTCGGCTCAGGTCATCATCTCACCGTTGGTGGGTTCGAGCCCTGCATCAGGCTCTGTGCTGGCAGCTAGCACAGAGCCTGGACCCTGTTTCAGATTCTGCGTCTCCCTTTCTTCTCTCTGACCCTTCCCTTCTCACGCTCTCTCTCTCTCTCAGAAATAAATAAAAACGTTAAAAAAATTAAAAAGAAAACAGCAACAACAGTAATAATAGGCTAACATTTCAGTTGGGAGGCTGCTAGAACACAGCCTGTGGATCAGCCTTGACGCTCATCACTTCACCTGTTTCAGCCTCCGTGTTCCCATCTGAATAATGGAATCCCGAACCTTGTCTCCAAGGATCAAATGAACCAGTGTACATAAAAAGCTTAGCATTGCACCTGGCTCCTAGTGGGCACTTAGTGTACATGTGTGCCTGATGAGGCCATCGCTATTTCTCCTTTTCAGCAAAGTAAAGTAGGGGCATCACAGAGGTGATGGGACACTGACTTCGAGGGCTTTTCAGAAATCATGTTGGTCCCAAAAAGCCTTATGAGGGATTTCACGCTCCCAGAGGACATCCAATTGAGTCGTTTCATCATAGTTCCGACTGAAATCATACCTGGTAGTTAGCTGTTCTTGTGTTTAATGTGTCAGTTGGAAAAATGCAAGACACAGAAGGTGTATCACAATTTTTGCGACCCATGTTTAGGCATTTCTTAATTAAAAAAAAAAATCGAACTACAGCCCCCAAAGATGGAAATGGCCCAGGCTTTCTTGACCTCTAAGAGGTGCTAGGCTGGGATCTTCTGGTGAAGCTGGTCGTGAGAGGCATGTCACACAGCTGGACTCCGTTCTTGAACCAGGTAGAGACCAACCAATTTGTGGAAATGTCTGTTCCTTCCGAGGCCCAGGGATCACCAGGCCCTTGCCTCTGGATGCACACTCTCCCCTCTGTAGAGGGAGGGGTGCTTCACACACAACCAATCAACCTTGCACCTGCCTATCTGAGTCACCCAGAGCTCAGAGTTGGCTTAATAAAGAGGTACCCTCGCACCCCCCACATTGTGTCCCTTGAGACTAAAAAACTCAGCCATATAACCTTTATTTGTGCCAGCTACTGTCATTTGAGGTCCAGGAACGGCTGGCCTGATAGGGCTTTCCACTGCCCAGGGTCACACAGAGCAAGGCTTTCCTGGGACAGGCAGGCCTGTGATCCCAGCCTGGCTGCCAGAGAGAAAGGAGGTGAGTCATGGCCAGGCCAGGGTCCGGGAAAGGGAAGGGAAGGGAAGGGAAGAGGAAACCAGAAGGCCTGGAGGCACACATGGTTGGAGGGGGAGCCCTTATCTTCCCAGACCCGCCCTGGCTGGTGCTTCCTGCCCCAGTTCTTGCAAAATCTCTTTCCCAGCGCTGCACCCAAGGTGGGCGCCTTGGGCCAGTACAGGGTTGCATCAGGGACTTGTGCAAGGGGCAGCTGAGGACAGGGAACGAGACAGTGGCTGCAGGCCAGGAGGGGCAAGAAAAGACAGACACAGGTTCTAAGCCCTGGACCACTTCTCACTGGGCACTTGCTGCACCTTCCAGGCCCTCGGCATTCTCAGCTTTAAAATGGGTGTTACAGTCACTGTTCTGAGGTTCCAATGACATCATCCTGATTTCATCCACTCCTCAAGCCCCAGGCTAGGCTATTGTCATCTCCACCTGGAAAACCATGCCAGCCCCAACTAGCTTATTCAACAAATAGTTATAATGCTTCTACCATGCGCTAGGAACTAACAGGGATGCAGGAGCTAATAATTTAGACAAAAATTCTTGCCCTCTTCAAACTTACGTTCTAGTGGAAGAAGACAGTAAATAAATATGCATAGGTATAAGCAGAGGCAGATTCGCCCTGAAATTACTGAAGTTTAAACTTCAAACCTTCTTGCCTGGAAAAAGTCCTAGAAACATGTTCATGTTTTTTTATGTGGGCTTATGATGATGATGATGATGATGATGATGATGATTAATTATTTTGTAAAATTTGCAAACCATTGTGCCTAGGTTGCAAAAATCTAGCTTCCACAAAACCTAGATTCTCCCCTGTATATACAAAGGGCACCTGGGTGCTCAGTTTGTTAAGCCACGGATTCTTGGTTTTGGCTCAGGTCATGCCCTCCTAGGTCACAAGTTCAAGCCCCACATGGGCTCATACTGCCAGCTGGAGAGCCTGCTTCGGATTCTATCCCTGGCCCTCCTCCACTGCACTCTCTCTCAAAATAAGTAAGTAAACTTAAAAAAAAATCACAGGGGCGCCTGGGTGGCTCAGTGGGTTAAGCATCCGACTTTGGCTCAGGTCACGATCTCATGGATCTCATGCTTCCTGGATTCAGCCCCACATCGGGCTCTGTGCTGACAGCTCAGAGCCTGGAGCCTGCTTCAGATTCTGTGTGTCTCCCTCTCTCTCTGACCCTCCCCTGCTCACACTCTCTCTCAAAAATAAATAAAACATTAAAAAAACCTTTTTTTTTTAATCACAAAGTGGGTGGCGCCGCAGGATCCAAGCTTGAAGGCAAGGTTGCAAGAGGCGCAGCAGAATCAAGTCTACGGGTATTATTCGTTTCTTCGCCTAGAGCCCCCAAGTTCCGCCAGTGGCGGAGAAAGTTGGGTACGTGAGAGCACTCTAGCGCACCGCTGAACTCACTGACCCCCCAGGAAAAGCGGGCTCCCTGCCGCCTCCAGCCGTCCTCGGTCCACTGGCGCCCCCTCGCGGGAAGATCCAGAAGTGCGCCAGCGCGGGTGAGAAACCGAGCAAGGCCGACGGAGCAGTTTCGCGGGCGGCGAGAGCTGGTGCCTTGGCGGCCTCTCGCGGTCCGTTTGGGAACTGCAGCTAGCTCGACCTGGGCGCACGTTGCATGAGCCTTTCTGTGTCTGGATGTTTGTCTGTGTACAGGTACGCGGCACGCTGCGAATCCAGACATCTCCGCCTTCGGCCCTTGTTCTTATCAGGACATGAGCTACCCTTTCCCCAACTCTTTTTCTTCCTTGCTCTGTGACAGCACCCTCTGAGACTTCCTGACTTCATCTAGAAAAGGAGGAGGTCTTGGACAAATCCTTGAAATGTTTCAAAAATAGTGAAATGTACTATACATACAAAAAGGCGGATATTGCCCATGTATACAGTTTGAAGGTAATCATGAACACTCAAGTACCAGCCATCTTGCTTAAGAAATGAAAGATTAGGGTTTTTAAAAAACTTTAATTTATTAAAAATTTTTAACATTTTATTTTTTGAGAGAGAGCAAAGTAGGGGAGGGGCAGAGAGAGAAGGGGACAGAGTCCATAGCGGACTCTGCGCTGACAGGCCCACAGCAGCGAGCGTGACGCAGGGCTTGAACTCTCAAACTGTGAGATCACGATCTGAGCTGAAGTCAGACGCTCAACCGACTGAGAGAGAGAGAGAGAGAACATGCACAAGCCAGGGAGGAAGAGAGAGAGGGGGACAGAGGATCCAAAGCAGGCTCTGCGTTGTGAGTGGAGAGTCTGATGCAGGGCTTGAACTCACGAATCAGGAGATCATGACCTGAGCTGAAGTCAGACTATTCACCAACTGAGCCCCCCCGGGCGCCCTAAAAGACTTGTTCTTTTGAGGCCCTTGTGTGCCTCTCTAGATACAAACCCCGACCGTCTCTGCAACACATTGTCACTATTCAACGGGTGTTAATTAGCCACTTGTTCTTTTACTTTTTTCACATACACACCTGTATGCCTCCTGAAATACGTGATTGCTTAATTTTGCTTGGTTTTTGCCTTTTATATAAATAGAATCATACTGGGGCGCCCGGGTGGCTTAGTCGGTTAAGCGTCCGACTTTCGCTCAGGTCATGATCTCGCGGTTCTGGGTTCGAGCCCTGCATCGGGCTCTGTGCTGACTGCCAGCTCAGAGCCTGGAGCCTGTTTCAGTCTGTGACTCCCTCTTTCTCTGACCCTCCCCTGCTCATGCTATCTCTCTCTCTCTCTCCTAGAAATAAATAAAAAAACATTAAAAAAAATAGAATCATACTATGTGCAAGTTTTTGTCGCTTGCTCTTCTCATGAGTTTCACAAGAATCGTCCATGTTGGCGGGTGTAGACTTAGCTCACTTCCACTGTGGTGTAATAGTCCACAGTGTGGTTTATTTCACCTAATCTCAATCTCAATCAGTGGTGTTGCTCTGGATGTCTTTGCATGTGTCTCCCAGTGAACGTGTATGACAAGGGAGGGCGGGCACGGGTTAAAAGTTACTAGGTTGGGGCGCCTGGGTGGCTCAGTCCATTGAGAGTCTGACTTAAGCTCAGGTCAGCATCTCACGGTTCATGGACTTAAGCCCCGCGTCGGGCTCTGTGCTGACGGCTCAGAGCCTGGTGCCTGCTTCAGGTTCTATGTCTCCTTCTCTTTCTGCCCCTCCCCCATGCATGCTCTGTCTCACTCTGTCTCTCAGAAATAAACAAAGGTCAAAAAAAATTTTTTTTAAAGAATCCTCATTCTTTCCCACGGCTCCCACAGTAAGGTGCGGAGCCCGCCTGAGTCCTCCATCTCCTGCACTCCCCCTCATCTACCCTGCTGTCCCCTGGTTTCCTTCCAGCCATTTGTTCCTGACCCCGGGGCCTTTGCATGTGCTGTGCCTGCTGCCTGAGATTCTGTGCCCCATAAATCCCTTTGTCTTTCAGGGCAAAGCCCACTGTTGCCTCCTCAGAGGGGTCCTCCCCATTCACATATGTCATGGTCCTTGGGGGAAGTTGCTTAACCTCTCACGCACTTAGAGGCTTCTTATCCTCATGGCGGTTTTTAAAAATAACCATACACACACACACACACACACACACACACACACACCCCTCTCACAAAGTCTTTGACGCTCTCTCCCACCAACAGTCGTCTCTATATGAACCTGGATGGGCTTTGTGGCTACTTTGACCAAGTGATTACAGAAAAAGTGATGCTATGTTTTCCAAGGCTAGGTCATGAAAAGCCATGAAGCTTCTGCCCAGTTTTCCCGGGGCGCACACCCTGGAGGAAGTAGCCGTCCTGTAAGGCTGCCATGAGCCCGTCATGCTGGTGAGGCCCCATGTGGTCACCACGGATGACACTTCCAGTTGAGCTCAGCCTTCCAGCCACTCCTGGGGGTGGGGGTGGGGGGTGGGGGGAGCCGTATTGGATCCTCTAGACTAGGGTGTCAGTCAGCTGAGTCTCCCTGAGAGACCCCAGCTGATGCCACAGGGAACAGAAAGGTCACCCAACCAACCCCTCCCAGAATTCCTGACCCATAGAATCCATGAGATATAATTAAATGGCTGTTGTCTATCACTTATCAATCATAGCCGAAGTATGGAAAGAGCCCAAATGTCTATCAACAGATGAACAGATAAAGAAGATGCAGTGTAGATGGGGCACCTGGGTGGCTCAGTTGGTTGGGCATCTGACTTTGGCTCAGGAATGATCTCATCGCTCGTGGGTTCGAGCCCCGCGTCAGGCTCTGTGCTGACAGCTCGGAGCCTGGAGCCTGCTTCAGATTCTGTGTTTCCCTCTTTCTCTGTTGCTCCCTTTCTCTCTCTCTCTCTCTCTCTCTCTCAAAAATGAACACGTATTTTAAAAAATTTAAAAAAAAGATGTGGTGTATATATACAATGGAGTATTACTCAGCAACCAAAAAGAATGAAATCTTGCTATTTGCAACCACGTGGATGGAACTAGAGGGTATTAAAATAAGCAAAATTAGTCCCTCAGGAAAAGACAAATTTCATATGACTTTACCTATATGTGGAATTTAAGATACAAAACAGATGAACATAAGGGAAGGGAAGCAAAAATAATATAAAAACAAGGAACGGGGCGCCTGGGTGGCTTAGTCGGTTAAGCGTCCGACTTTCACTTAGGTCATGATCTTGCGGTTCGTGGGTTCGAGCCCCGCGTCGGGCTCTGTGCTGACTGCCAGCTCGGAGCCTGGAGCCTGTTTCAGAGTCTGTGTCTCCTTCTCTCTCTGACCCTCCCCTGCTCACACTGTCTCTTTCTCTCTCTCCTAGAAATAAATAAAAAAAATATTTAAAAAATATATATAAAAACAAGGAAGGGGACAAAACATAAGAGGCTCTTAAATACAGAGGACAAACAGAGGGTTGCTGGAGGGGCTGTGGGGGGGGGATGGGCTACATGGACAAGGGGCATTGAGGAGGACACTTGTCGGGATGAGCCCTGGGTGTTACACGTAGGGGATGAATCACTGGATTCTACTCCTGAAATTGTTTATTCCACTCTATGCAAACTCACTTGGATGTAAATTTAAAACAAATAAATAAATATAAAAATAAAAATTAGGCTATCTATAAAAAGTAAATAAATAAAATGGCTGTTGTTTAAGTCACTAAGTTTTGGGGTAGTTTCTTTGCAGAACAATATGTAAGCAGAGCAATCGTGTTCCCTTGTTTGTCACGTCTCCTTTCTCTAGAATAGGTGCTCCATGAGCTGCTGTGTTCTCTGCCTTGTACGCGCCTGTCGAGCACCGAACCTGGCACACAGTTGGCGCTCGGTAACAACTTGTTGAATACATGAGACGGTGGGTGAATAGAGGTATGCACACCACGCTTGGGTCCAGCTCCACTCAGCCTGCTGGATAGCGTTTCTGGGATAATCCTGCAGATACCTTGGTATTGGGAAGACTTGTGGCTTCCGCCGTGCCCTGGCGGTCCAGTCCCTAGCCCCGGTAAGGGGTCCTGAGAGTGGTCAGTAAGCGCCACCTGCCATGGACTCTCCGTGGTGTTCCAGCCTCCAGACTTCGCCTAAGGAGGCCTCCTTATCCGAAGGCACCGCCTCCAGCAAGCTGGTCCAGTTGGGAATTCTCCCAGGCTTGTCCTGGCCTCCAGACACCCCTCTCCGTCCCCAGCTTCCTGATCACACACAATGGCAGGGATTCATCTGCGATCAGGCCCACCCGGTGCCCTCGGAGCACCTCCTTGCCCCACATCATCACCTCCCAACCTGCACTTAGAGCTCTGCCTCCCACAGCCCAGTCCTCCAACGATGACAGTCCCATCCCAAGATACCTACTATGCGTCATGCCATGTGCTGGCTCTTCTGCCGACAGGACCTCATTTCAACATCTCCACACCGGGCAGTGCGATCAGATTCATAATTACCCCATTTTATTTATTTATTGTTTTAAGATTTTTTTAAAGTAGTCCCTACACCCAACACAGGGTTTGAACTCAAAACCTCGAAATCGAGAGTCACATGCTCTTCAGACTGAACCGGCCAGGTGCCCCATGACGCTAAAGAGAACGATCCTCTAGAGGCACTGGGTGGCTCAGTCGCTTAAGCTTCTGACTTCAGCTCAGGCCATTATCTCATGACTAGTGGGTTCGAGTCCCGCGTCAGGCTCTGTGCTGATAGCTTAGAACCTGCTTTGGATTCTGTGTCTCTCTCTCTCTTTACCCCTACCCAGCTCACACTCTATCTCTCTCTCTCTCAAAAATAAATAAACATTTAAAAAAAGAAAGAGAATGATCGACTAAAGGATACTAAATTCAATGCATTAAACTTTAAGCAGATACAGGAGGATATTTTCATAATTTCAAAGTATTTCCCTTAACACATTTAATCATCACAGAGAGTAAGACGGTAGTTTTATAGCAGAGAAATCCAGCAGATAAAATGTCAGACAAGTGATCAAGGTGAATGTCACCAGTTATACATGGCAGCCTCAGGTGTCCCCAGTAGGAAGCCCTGAGAAAGGCATGACATAGCTTCTGTGATATTTCTCCCAAGAGTGCATAACTTCAACTTGATCGTGAGAAAACTTCAGGCAAACCCCAGCCAACAGACATTCTACAAAAGAGCTGCCTGGGCCTCCTCAAAAGTGTCAAGGTCATGATAGAGAAGGAAAGACTGAGGAGCTGTCATAGACCGGCAGAGCGTAAGAACACATGAGGATTCCACGTAATGGGAGACCCTGGACTGGGTCCCAGACCAGAAAAAGAATGCAAACTGGTGAAATCCAAACAACCTCTGTACTTTAGTCAGTAGTAATGGACCAAGGTTAATTTCTTCGTTTTGATAAGGGCTCTATCGTGTAAGATGTTGACAATGGGGAAAGCTGGGTGAAGGATATGGGGAACTCTCTGTAACTTGTTTTATTTTTGTCACTTCTGTAAGTTTAAAAATGATCTCAAAGGCAAGTATTGAATAATACCACTTGTCTGTGGAATCTAAAAGAGCCAAACTTGTTTTGGCAAGTTTACAGAAAGTAAAATGGTGGTTACCAGGGGATAGGACAGATGTTTTCTGGGATAAACTTGCAATGAGTGGCAAATAGACCCTACAGCTCTAATGCACAGCATGGTGAATAAAGACAACAAGATAGTATTGTAATCATAAAACTTGCTAAGAGACTAGAACTTAATTATTCCAACCACTAAAAAGAAATGATAATAATGTAATGTGATAGAGATGCTAATTATCAAAACAATGGCAGCCATATATATGAATGTATCAAATTTAATGTGTACACTTTAAAATTACACAATATGAAAAGTCAAGTTACTTCAATAAAAAAGTCTGATTTCTGAGGGTAAAAAAAAAAAAAAAAAAAAGATCTCAAAGGAAGGGGCACCTGGCTGGCTCAGTCAGTAGAGCATGTGACTCTTGATCTCCAGGTGGGGAGTTCAAGCCCCCCATTGAAGGTAGAGATTACTTAAAAATAAAATCTTAAAAAAAAACTTTTTTA
Source organism: Hyaena hyaena (assembly GCF_003009895.1). Taxonomy (NCBI): domain Eukaryota; kingdom Metazoa; phylum Chordata; class Mammalia; order Carnivora; family Hyaenidae; genus Hyaena; species Hyaena hyaena. Next base: position 2,358,683 of record NW_024080761.1, read on the forward strand.
ATGTTTATTTATTTTTGAGAGAGACAGACAGAGTGCGAGTGGGGGAGGGGCAGAGAGACACAGAACCTGAAGCAGGCTCCAAGCTCTGAGCTGTCAGCACAGAGCCTGATGAGGGGCTCGAACCCATGAGTGGTGAGATCATGACCTGAGTGGAGGTCGTATGTTCAACCCTCAACCGACGGAGCCACACAGATGCCCCCAAAATAAAATCTTCAAAAATAAATAAATAAAATTATCTCAAAGGGGAAAAAAGGCATTAACATTAGGAACGAGAGGGAGATAATGAAGGCTAAGCTGGAGCAAGCCCCCACTACAGCCCCTCCCTCCTACAGATTATAGCTGAAAACTCTGGACAAACACAACAAGCAGCTACTTACGGAAGGAGTCTGTAAATTATAGAGAACAGATTAGGGGGGAAGCCAAAATGTGAAGAACAGCAAGTATGGCATCGGTGAATTTCCTGGTAAATGTTCTTGTATCTTCTTCCTTTGTGCCAGCGTGTTCTGAATCAGAAGCTGTGCAGTTGACCGGCGCAGCAAAAATGCCAATGGAAATTGGAAAAATGCCTAACATTCTGGAAGCACCTAGGTGACTCAGTCGGTTGAGCATCTGACTTGACTCTTGATTTTGGCTCAGGTCATGATCCCAGGGTCGTGGGATTGATACCCGCATCGGGTTCTGCACTGGGCACGTAGCCTGCCTGAAATTCTGTCTCTCTCTTCCTCTGCCTCTCTCCCCTGCTTGTGCGCGCGCGCTCTCTCAAATAAAATAAAATAAAATAAAATAAAATAAAATAAAATAAAATAAAACAGAAAGGAAAGCCTAACATTCTGCAGAGAACCAGGAAAATGCCCCCATTGTGAGCTGGAGGGTAAAGGCAAGTCCTCCCTCATTATTGGTATTTAATCTTGTTTCCACCTGGTCCCGCCCCAGGGCAGCTCCAGTCGGCTCTGCTGTTCCCAATCCCATTGACCCTCTAGAGGAAAGAACATGGAAAATGGGATCCCTGTGGTGCGAACACTTTGGGAAACACTCCAAACCTCCTCTCTTCTCTATTTTCTCTTGCTGCCTTGCCCTGAGGAGAGGTCCAGTGGCCCGGTATTGGGAGACAGCGCCGGCAGTTAGAACTCTAAGAGAACTTCATTTAAAAAAAAATTTTTTTTTAATGATTTATTTATTTCTGAGAGAGAGAGAGAGAGAGAGAGAGAGAGAGAGGCAGCGTGAGCAGGGGAGGGTAAGAGAGAGAGGGAGATACAGAGTCTGAAGCAGGCTCCAGGCTCTGAGCTAGCTGTCAGCATAGAGCCCAACGCGGGGCTCAAACTCACAAACTGTGAGATCATGACCTGAGCTCAAGTCGGACACCTAACCAACTGAGCCACCCAGGTGCCCCAAACTTCATTTTTTTAAAAAAAGGTTTTATTTTTACGTAGTCTCCACACCCAGCGTGGGGCTCCAACTCACAACCTTGAGATCAAGAGTCAGACGTTCTGCAGACTGAGCCAGCCAGGCGCCCTGAGAGCTTCACATTTTTGGCCAGAGGACCAGAAAAAGGGGGCTCCTGGAAGCCAGAGAATGTAAAGAAAATCCTGGGGAGAAGAAAGTGGATAAAGGGAACCCTCTAACTCTATGTACGGAGCCAATGCTAGTCCTGGGCTCACCCCCAAGCTGTAATTGTGTGGAACACACCCCAAGAAGGATGACAAAGTACTGAACCACCATGTAAACCACAGCCCAAGTCCCAGACTAAGCCCTGCTGCAGGGCTTTGCAAATAAAGTAGATATTAGAATCACTGTCTACCGGAGGTGACATAGAACACGCGGTCTGAACCTAACCAGGTTGGCCTGCGAAGAAAAAAATAAATTCTCCAGAGGCTTCTAACGGTACCCTGAGTCACCAAGGTAATGTTTAAAACATCCAGGATACCATGCAAGGTTACTCGATAAGGAACACCCAACCGATTCTCAAAGAAAAAGACAATCAATAGATGTTAACCATGAAAAGACCCAGATGGTGGAATTATCAGACTTCACGGCCGCCATTATAGTCATTCTCCATGAGAGAGAGATGAATGCTTTCGAAATGAATGAAAGGACAGGCATTCTCAGCAGAGAAATAGAAATAGTTTTTAAAAAGAACCCCAAAATAGGCGGTCAAAAGGGACAAAGTCTCCATGTTACAAGGCAAGTAAGTTCTGGAAATCTACTCCATAATGCAGGGCCTATAGTCGATATTATAGTGTAACCTCAAAAACTTGCTGAGAAGGTAGATCTTATGTTCAGTGCTCTTACGACAAAAGGGAAATAACTCTTGCAAGAAGGAGCCTGGATAGCTCAGTCGGTTAAGCATCCGACTCTTATTCTCAGCTCAGGTCTTGATCTCAGGGTCATGAGTTCAGGCCCTGTGCTGGACTCTGCACTGGGCATGAAGCCTACTTTAAAAGAAGGAGGAGAAGAAGAAGACAACAGCAGGAGGAAACTTTTGGAGGTGATAGATAAATTTAGGGCCTCAAATGTGGTGAGGGTTTCACAAATAATACTTATTTCCAAACTCATCAAGTTGTATACATTAAATATCTACAGCTTTTTGTATGCCAATTACAACTAAAATTATTTTTTAAATACATATTTTTTTCATTTGAGAGAGAAAGAAAGAGAGAGAGAGAGAGTGTGTGTGTGTGTGTGTGTGTGTGTGTGCAAGCAGGGGAAAGTGGAAGGGGGAGAGAGAGAGAGAGAGAGAGAGGCTCCCCAAAAGGCTCCATCCCAGTACAGAGCCCGACTCGGGGTTGGATCTCACAACCTCGGATCATGACCAGAGCCAAAATCAAGAGTTGGATGCTTAACTGCCTGAGCCACCCAGGTGTTCCTATATCTTGATAAAATTATTTTTAAAGAATCACTGTTGAGGCACCTGGGTGGCTCAGTTGATTGAGCAACAGACTTCGGCTCATGATCTTGTGGTTCTTGAGTTCAAGTCCCTCTTCAGGCTCACTGTCAGCACAGAGCCCATTCCAGATCTTATGTTTCCCCCTTTCTTTGCCCCTCCTCTGTTTGTACGCTCTCAAAAAAATTTTTTTAAGAAAAATTAAATAAAATAAATAAATAATCACTGTTACAATAAAAAGAAAGAAAGAATGAAAGAAAGAAGAACCAAATCACCAAATGAAGGTTTTAGGAGAAACATAATATCTCAGATCTTAAAAATTCACTAGATGGTCTCAATAGCAGAGGGGAGGTGACAAAGGAAAGACTTAGTGAACCTGAAGCTAGATCAATAGAATTATCCAATCTAAAGAACAGAGAGAAAAACATTTTTCTAAATAATTTCTTTTTAAGTAATCTCTCTACCCAACATAGGGCTCACGTTCACAACCCTGAGATCTAGAGTCATATGCTCCACTGACTGAGCCAGTCAGGCACCCCAAGAACAATTTTTTTCTTTTTTTTAAATGTTTATTTAGTTTTGAGAGAGACAGACAGACAGTGCATAAGCAGGGGAGGGGCAGAGAGAGAGGGAGATACAAAATCTGAAGTAGGCTCCAGGCTCTGAGCTGTCAACAAAGAGCCTGACTCGGAACTCAAACCCACGAACTGTGAGATCATGACCTGAGCCGAAGTGGGACACTTAACCTATTGAGCCAGCCAGGCGCCCCAAGAAAAATATCTTTTAAACTGAACAGAGACTTAGGATCATGTAGGACAACATCAAAAGGTCTAATATTGGGGGCGCCTGGGTGGCTCAGTCAGTTGAGCGTCTGACTTTGGCTCAGGTCATGATCTCGTGGTCTGTGGGTTCAAGCCCCATGTCCAGCTCTGTGCAGACAGCTCAGAGCCTGGAACCTGCTTCATATTCTGTGTCTCCCTCTCTCTTTGCCCCTCCCCTGCTTGCACTCTCTCTCTCTCTCTCAAAAATTAAAAAAAAAACATTAATTTTTAAAAAATCTAATATTTATGTCACTGGGATCCTTTATTGGTGCAGAAAAAAATTTTTAAGTGATGACTTAAATTTTCCTAAATTTGGTGAAAAATATAAATGTACAGATTCAAGTTGTTCAGTGAATTCCAAACAGAGTAAACTCAAAGACAACCATTCTGGCTACCCATAACCAAATTGCTGAAAACCAACAGAAAGGAAAATAAAATCTTGAAAGTAGCCAGAAAAAAAGAGAATACTTTAGAGGCTCCTGGCTGGCACAGTTGGTTAAGTGTCAGGCTCTTGATTTCGGTTCAGGTCATGATCTCACAGTTTGTGAGTTTGAGATCCCCATTGGACTCCTTGCTGAGCATGGAGCCTGCTTGGGATTCTCTCTCCTTCTCTTTGCCCCTCTTCCTCTCTCTCTCTCTCAAAAATAAGTAAACATTAAAAAAGAATAATAATTTAAAAAAAAAAAAGAATAATAATTTAGCAGATCTAAATTTGCACTTCAATAATTATATAAATATACTAATTATTACATAAATACACCAATTAAAAGAGAGCAATTGTTGGATTAAAGTTAAAAAAAGTAAGACCCAACTATTTTCTGCCCACAAGAAACCCATTTTATTTTATTTTTATTTTTATTTTTTTTAAAAGATTTTTATTTATTTCTAGGAGAGAGAGAGAAAGACAGTGTGAGCAGGGGAGGGTCAGAGAGAGAGGGAGTCACAGACTGAAACAGGCTCCAGGCTCTGAGCTGGCAGTCAGCACAGAGCTCGACGCGGGGCTCGAACCCACTAACCGCGAGATCATGACCGAAGCGAAAGTCGGACGCTTAACCGACTAAGCCACCCAGGCGCCCCAAGAAACCCACTTTAAATATAATTATATAGGTAGATTAAAAGAAGGATGGAAAAAATATACCATGGAACCACACATTTTTTAAAAAGTTGGGGACACCTGGGTGGCTCAGTCAGTTGGGCATCCAACACTTGACTTCAGCTCAGGTCATGATCTCATGGTTCGTGAGATTGAGCACCACGTTAGGATCTGTGCTGACAGCATGGTGACTGACTGGGATTCTCTCTCTCTCTCTCTCTCTCTCTCTCTCTGTCTCCAGTTGGGCAAACGTCTGACTCTTGGTTTGGGCTCAGGTCATAATCTCATGGTTCGTGGGTTCGAGCCCCACAAACGGGCTCTGCGCTGACAGTGTGGGGCCTGCTTGGGGTTCTTGCTCCCTGCCCCTTACCCCCTTGTGCTTTCTCTCTCTCTCAAAATAAATAAACATTAAATAAATAAAAATAAAAATAAAGAAGTTGGAATGCTATATTAATAACAAAGTAGAATTCAAAATAAGAAAAATCACCAGGGATAAAGAAGGACACTGTATAATGATCGAAGGGTTAATTCACCAAGACATGACAATCCTGAGTATGTCCTGAGTATGTGGATGTTAACACCCCTCATTCAGTAACTGATTAAATAGAGGGGCACCTGGGTGACTCAGTCGTTTGAGCTTCCGACTTTCGCTCAGGTCATGATCTTACGGTTCATGGGTTCGAGCCCTGCATCGAGCTCTGTGCTGACAGCTCAGAGCCTGGAGCCTGCTTCAGATTCTGTGTCTCCCTCTCTCTCTGCCCCTTGCCTGCTTGCGTGCTCTCTCTCTCTCTCAAAATAAATAAACATTAAAAAACTTTTTAAATATTAAAACATAGAAATTCAGTAAAAATATGAAAGACCTGAACAACATTATCAATGAACTTAACCTAATTGGCATTTATAGAGACTTCAACCTAAGAGTAGCACAGAACACGTTCTTTCCAACTACACATGGAACATTCACCAAGATAGACCCTCTTCTGGGCCTTTTATATTGAACAGGGTTTTAAAAAATGTAAATAATACAAAGTATGTTCTCTGAAGTGCAATTAAATAGAAATCAGGAACCGAGAGATACTTGGGGGGAAAATCCAAATATTTGGAAATTGAACAAAACACTTTTTTCTTTAATGTTTATTTATTTTTGAGAGAGAGAACGCATGAGCAAGGGAGGGGCAGAGAGAGAGAGGGAGACAGAGGATCTGAAGCGGGTTCCGTGCTGACAACAGAGAGCCTGACGCAGGGCTCGAACCCACGAATGATCAGATCATGACCTGAGCCAAAGTCAGACGCTCAACTGACTGAGCCGCCCAGACATCCTGGGACAATGTACTTCTAAGTTACCTGTGGGTCACAGAAGAGGTTTCGAGAGAAGTTAGAAAATATTTTGAGCCAAATTAAAAAAGAAAATGCAACATATCAAAATTTGTGAGAGGCAGCTAAACCAGAGCTCAGAGTGCGTTCTTCTATGAGAAAAGAAGAAAGGTCTCAAATTGATAATGTAAGCTTCCACCTTCAGAAACGAGAAAAAGGAAAAGCAAGTTAAGCCCAAACCAAGTAGAAAGAAAGAAAGAACAGAAATCAATGATATCAACACAGAAAAACAATGAAACCAAAAGCTGCTTCTTGGGAAGATCAATATGACTTGTGTCCTTATAAAAAGGGGAAATTTGGACACAGGGGCACCAGAGACAATATTAAGAGACACAGGAGGAAGACAGCCAGTTGTAAGCCAGGGAGGCATTTCCTCACGGGTGCCAGAAGGAAGCAAATCTGCAGGGACCTTGATTTTGGATTTCTAACTTTCGGAACTGTGAGATGATACATTTCTCTTGTTGACACCACGCAGACGGTGGTACTTTAGCCAACGATACAACCAATAACGTGAATTTTCCAGGATCATAGGATGTAAGATCAACTGAAAAAATCAGTTGCATTTCTATATAATAGCAGTGAACAACTTTACATTGGAAAAGTTTTAAAGTAGCATTTACAATAGCACCAATAAAAATTAGTGAGGTATTAATCTTTTAAGCTTATTTATTTTGAGAGAGAGCGCACAAGTAGGGGAGGGGCAGACAGAAAGAGAAAGAATTCCAAGCAGACTCCACACTGTCATCTTGGAGCCCAGTGTGGGGCTCGAACTCACCAACCATGACATCATGACCTGAGCCAAAATCAAGAGTCTGACACTTAAGTGACAGAGCCACCCACACGCCCTGAGGTATCAATCTAGCATCCTGTCTTAGCCCATTTGGGCTGCTATCACAAAATGCCACAGACTGAATGGCGTACATCTAACAGAAATTTATTTCTCACAGCTACGGAAGCTGGAAGTCCAAGATCAAGGTGCTGGCAGATACCATATTTGGTGAGAGCCGGCTTCCCCGTTCCTAGACAGCAAGCCTCTCATCCCAACCTCACGTGGCAGAGAGGATGAGGAAACTCTCCAGAGTCTCTCTCTCTCTTTTTAAATTTTTAATGTTTTAAATTTATTTGTGAGAGAGAGAGAGAGAGAGACAGAGAGAGACAGCATGAGCAGGGGAGGGTCAGAGAGGGAGGGAGACACAGAATCTGAAACAGGGTCCAGGCTCTGAGCCGTCAGCACAGATACTGATGTGGGGCTCGAACCCACAAACTGTGAGATCATGACCTGAGCCAAAGTCAGACGCTCAACTGCTCAACCGACTGAGCCACCCAGGCGCCCCTCCAGGGTCTCTTTATAAGCGTCTTACTTCCTTTCACGAGAGCGCCACCCTCGTGACCTAATCACTCCCCAAAGGCTGCACCTCCAAATACCATCACTTTGGGGATTAGATTTAACATACAACTTATGTTGGGGACTGGTGTCATCTGGAGATGTACATGATTAGGAGCTGAGGATGCTCAGGGTACCTGGGTGGCTCAGTCGGTTGAGCATCTGACTTTGGCTCAGGTCATGATCTCACAGTTCCTGAGTTGGAGCCCCACATCGAGCTCTCTGCTGTGGCTGCCTGTACTTTGTCACCTGAGGTGATCTTCCGGCCAGAACACCTACACATGACCTCTCCATATGGCCTCTCCCCATGGGCTAATGTGGCTTCATCACAGCGTGGCTGGGATCTAAAATAGAGCATCCCAAATCAGTACGTGGCATTTTTATGATCTAGCTCTGGAAGTCACATAGCATCATTTTCACAATGTTCTATGTTTAAGGCTGTTGCAAAGGTACACTCGGGTTCAAGGAATGGGGACATAGATCCCACCACCTGGTGGCAGGAGTGTCAAGGTCACATTGGAAAAAGCATGGGGACTTGGAGCTTTTGTTGAGGCCACAAATACTGACAAACTTTTTTGTAGACTGTGGCCTAGGTGGGGGTGTTGGGCCAGTAAAACTTTCTCACCCGGAAACATGCGGGTGGGAATAAACGGTGTCTTGCTCTAGAGAGAAGAGCATTTCAGCAGAAGGCAGAGCGGTGACAAAGGCCCTGCCATGGGCAAGGACAGAGTGTGTCCCGAGAGCTAACGGGCAGCATGGCCGGGACCCGTCAGAGGAGAGGGTGATAAGGGAGCTGTGCTGGAGAGTGTGGCAGGGGGACCCGGAATATCAGGCTCAGGAGTTTACCAGGAGGCCAGTGGGTGCTAGCGAAGGTTCAAGGAGGCCATGAGGTCCCCACAAATGCCTGGGCCACATCAGGGGGCCATATGGCCATTCCTATGAGCCAGTTGTGTCCCGGGTTCTGGGGTTTGGCCAGGTACCTCCCCCTGCTCTGTGAACCCCCTTTGGCCGATGGAGCAGAAGGCCCTGGAAGGCTCGGAGCAGTCAGCTGCAAACTTTTCCGGGTTAGCGTGGAGCCCCAGGGCAGGGTGTGGAGGGATCTGTGTCTACCCCAGGGCTGACTTGACCCCCGAACCTCCAGGATCCCACCGCCTTACCCCTTTGTCAGGTTGGACTAGCTCCTGGTGGGGACGCTGCTGCTCTCCTCCGAGGGTCGCCCACCCTACCCGTAGAGCCATCCATAGCTTGGCTGATACGTCACTGGTGTGGGCGCCTCTGGGAGAATCTCTGCCCAGACCAGGGCATTCACCCTCACAGCCCATGAACAGAGCTGGAGTCTGACTGATACTGTAAAGATGTGGAGACCGAGGCCGTGGCGGGGGCAGAAGGGGAGGCAGGGAAGAGGGAATGAAACCATCAGAGAGTGGAGCTGGGACTAGAATCCTGGACGTGGGCCTCCCAGGGGACAGCGGGAGGGGGGGGGCAGCTTCACCGCCCCTGATACTAGCTAAGGTGTCGTTTCTGTACATCTGCCGAGGTGAGCGGGTGGTGACGAGGACCCAGGCCCCGCGGTTTCACTGCCGCGAGTTCTGACGAGCCCTCACGCCCCTTCTCTCGCCGGTGGCGAGTGGCTGCTCGGCGTCCCTCCCGCGGTCGGAGCTCGGCGAGTCAGGGGACCGCCTCCGGTTCCTCTGCCACCGCGGCAGCAGCTGTCAGCGCGCTGCTCCGCCCAGCACGCCGACCGACTGCGTGGCGTGGGCGGGACCTGAGCGGGGGGGGGGGGGGGGGGGCGGGGCGGAGTGACAGACTGGGCGGGACCTCGGGGGCTGGTCTAGGGAGACGGTGGGGGCGGGGAGGCGGTGCCTTGTGGGCGGGGCTTCAGCGACTGACAGGGACGCGGCGCGGCTGGGGCGTGAGGCGGCAGCAGGATGACAGCGCCGGCGGGGCCGGGGAGTCGGGGAGGTCTCCGTGGAGGAGGCCAGAGAGAACTAGTGTGGCTTGTGAAGGCAGGGCCGGAGGGACGGATAGGGCCAGGGGGCCGGGGGCTGAGAGATGGGGGAGGAGCCTCTCAGGGTAGGGGCGAGGCCAGCGGCAGGGTAAGTCAGGAAGGCCAGCGAGGCTGGGCAGGGCCGGGTATGACTGACAGGACGGGGTCGGGCTGCAGATGGCGCGGGGGGTGGCAGCCAGGTGGAGCCCAGCAGGAGGGGAGCACAAAGACCGTCCGAGGGGCCGGGGGGGATCACCGGCAGCTCGAGGTCGGGGGAGGAGGGAGGAGACGCGGGACGTAGGTGGTGTAGTATGAGTGACGAGGCAGGCGGCGCGACCTGGAATAAGGACCGCTTGTAGGCAGGGCGAGAGGATTGACGCCTCCGGGGCGGGGCTAAGGAACCATGAGTGACAGCCAGAGTAGTCGGTCCCAAACGTCGTCCCTGCAGCTCTGCAAAGAATTCCCCTTCCGCTGAACACTGCTAGCTTCGCGCATTTCGTGTACAAAGTGGGGGACCGGTCGCCGTTGCTGCCGGGGCTGCCACCAGCCGGACCCCACCCTGAGCAGCGCCCCCTCCTCCGGGGACTACTGCCCTAGGACTGGCGCTATGCAGAGAGGTCAGACCCGCCCCAAGAAGGTTTCCTCCACCTTCCAGGCCCACGGTCCCTTCCCGTCCCAGAGAAATCCAGGCAAGGCATCGTCCCCAGGGCTGGAAAACCTGTCATTAGCGGCCTTCTCGGTGGCAGCTGTTTCGGCGTTCGTTCTGACCCGGCCTTTCCGCCCACAGTTGCCGAAGCGCTTTCTGGATTGGCCCCTGCAGCTGTGGGTCTTCAGGCTCCGGAAGCACAGGCCCTTGCCATTAATTAGCCTGCCTTCCTATGGGAGAGCGGGGTAGGCCTCGCCCCCGATCCTGACCACGCCCCCTCTGTTCACCGGGCCCGCCCACTGGCCCCACTCTAGTCGGACCCCTAGTTTTCCCTTCCCAGTCCCCGCCCCTAAGCATAAGCCCCGCCCACCCGTGCATTGCCCCGCCCGTCTCTCCCTGACACCCACCACCCTACTCTCCCGCCCCGCTCCTCCAGTCCCAGATCTCTGCTGGTTCAACCGGCTCCCGGGGCTCCCGAGGGGCTGGGGGTGGGAGTCCCCGACGTTTTGTCCAACACCTTTTCCTACTTTCGCCTTCGGGTCCTTCGTGAAACCTAGGTCCTCCTCAGTATTCCCTCTGGGCTGGGAGCCCCGAGGTGGGTCCTGTCGGAAGCCTGAATAGGCTGTGGGGGAAGAGAGGTTGGGGGTCCTACCAGCAGGATGCTGGGGCCGTGGCTCTGGTCTTTGTATCTTGGCAGAATCTCGGGGGCTCCCTGGATCTGATAACATGAGTAAGGGCTGCCCCTTTCTGTAGGCTGCCACTGAAGGGTCGGAGCGGCGGGGCCAGTGGGAAAGGGATAGATTCCGCTCACCACCCCCAACTCCGCAGTTTCTGCAACCTCACCCTGCATTCCCGCGTAGGGTCCATCGCAGTAACTAGCCTGTAATGCCCCATCCGAGCCCCTCCCCTCTAGGGCCCTCCGTGGTTCCCAGGGAAGACTCCTGGTCCTCGGCACCCGGGGGCTCCCTAAGTGACCTACCTTATAGGGAAGCCTGGCTGTTTCCAGGTTCAGGACCGACGCCCCGCAGGCGATTGCGCTGCCTTATATCAGTCCTGAGCCGTCGGAGGGCTGCCTCCATCCCCTCATCCCCAGCCCCGGGGCGGCTTCTCCTACAGATGTTCCTCATCACAGCATCGCCCCACATTTGGTGCCTAGACTTCCGACATAGGCAGGGGAGGGGGAGAGGGCAGAACGGAGGGTCACATTCCCCAAATGCCTTTCCTTGCGAAGTCCTGTGAGGGATGGGGAACCTGAGGCCCAGAAATGGCGTGGTGTGGCCACCAGCATGGCCCCAGCAAAGCCTACACATGGCCACTCGCTCCTGTGCAGCCGGTGCCTGCTTGTCCTTGGAAAGGTCTGACGGGATTTAAGGCATGCCCTCCCTAGGTTGCCTGAAGGACCGTGTTCCCTTACCCTTTGTCCATAGGGCCACTCTTCAGGACACCCTGGTCAGCATCCAAGAGGTGGGGTGGTCCTCTTAGGGGTCGCTCCAACGTAGAATTCCCTTGGTCATGGGGAAGAGGGTGGGCCAGCTCCCAGGAGTAACTCATCAGGCCACCATTATTAGTATTCTAGCAACCCCACGCCACATTCTCTAAACCCATGCTCTGTTCCATGTAACCATATCACTTCCCTACTTACCTCTGGTGACATCCCATCTTTAAAGTAAAATCTAAGGTCCATGCCATGCCTCTGGGGTCCTACTTGGGAGTCTAGCCCCTCCCTAACTCTCTGCCCTACCTATCACACGCTGGCCAAGATGGCCTCTCTCTGTTCTTTGAATACACCTGTGTTTTTCTGCCTCTGGGCCTTTGCACAGGCCTTTCTCTCTGCTTGGAACTGGTTTGTGAGCCCTAAAAGGCCAGGGACTGTTTTTGGTTTTGTTTGGCTCTATATCCCCAAGTATTTACCTTGGCAAACAATAGACACTCAATAAATACCAGCTGTAATAGATCTTCACAAATAATTCTTTTTTTTCCTAAATATTTATTTTTGAGAGAGGGAGCGTGAGCAAGGGAGGGACAGTTAGAGAGAGGGCGACAGAGAATCCGAAGCAGGCCGAAGCCCAACCTGGAGCTAGAACTCTCCAACCGTGAGATCATGACCTGGGCCAAAGTTGGATGCTTGACCAACTGAGCCACCCAGGCTCCCCACTAATAAATAATTCTTGAATAAGCGTGCCTGATGCTTTTCTCTTGACTTAGCTAACCTTCACAGCAACCATGTTAGGTAGGTACTATCATTAGCTCCCTTTTCTAGAGAATAAAACAGGAACCCAGACATTCGTGCTAGAAGGCCTAAGAGGTTAGACCACTTGTCAAGGGCCACACAGCTAAGATTCGAACACCAGAGGGAGGCTTTTTTCACCCCCACAGGACATATGGCGGCATGGGAGCGAGGTGGTACACCACAGAGCGGCTCCCAGATTCTAGATGCTTGTGGGCTTGCCGAAGCAGGAGGCATTGAGCCGGGGCTGGAAAGTTGGCAAGACTTGGGTCTCGCAAAGTCCTTAAGAGAGCATTCCAAGTGCAAAGAACAGCAACGGAGCAAAGGTGTGGGGGGGGCGGGGGGGCGGGGTGAGCCCGCTCCTGGGACTCCCAGACTCGGAGAGCTGCGCCAGGACACACTGCCAGCTGGGGAATGGGCGCTGTCGGCTGTGGGTCTCCAGAGGCAGGACCCCCGTGGGCGGGGAAATTGAGGCGGGGACTCACGCTGCGTCCCCCCTCCCCAGGCTGGGGGCCCGGGTGCCTCCAGGGACGCGGGCTGGGCGCTCCCACGCCCCGCCGAGGCAGGACGTTCCCACGCAGGGGTTGGCCTTGGGAAAGGCCGTAGGGCGGGCCTGGGGGCGGGCGCCCGCGCTCTGGTCCCTCTGTCTCCCGTTCTCCGTTACTTGCTAGGCTGACCTAGCTCGCTGCGCTGAGCCCAGAGGTGAGTGAGTGGGTGGGAGAGCTCGGCTGCCCGGCGGGTGAGGGATGCGGCCGCTTGGACCCCTGCTTTCGCCACCGGTGAGGATCGGTGTGGTTCCTGCCATCGAGTAGGGGGGGGGGGGCGGGGAGGCGTTGGGGGGCGGGTCCTTGCAGCTCAGAGTTGAGACCCCTTGGGAATTATCGTCTGTCCGAATAAGGGGCTCCATCTCTTTCCCCAAATGTGGGGCTCTTCATATGGGGGGCTCCCCACTTACGGACAGGAGCCCTTCCTTCCCAGATGTGGGGGCGCCCTCTCACTTACCACATACGGTTCACCCCCTCCTTCTCTCTATTGGGTGGCCCTCTCCCCATATGCATGAGGAGGAGCCCTTTTTCTTTCCAGAAGTGAGCTACCCCCTTCTTCTCTGTTGTGTGCTCCTCTTCCTCCTTTTGACCGACTTTGGTCCTTGTCCTCCTCTATAGCCCCTCCCCACCCCCACGGGACGCCAGACTCCGAGATTCCCTGGGGGAATGGGGGCTTGGGCTCCGCCTGTCCCCTCCCCCCGCCAGATCTGCAGCAGAGCAGGCATTGTGAGCACGTAGGCAGCCAATTAGGGGGGAAGGGGTGGGGGCCAGCCCGTCTGTGCAGAGACCTTGGCAGATGGCCCGGTGAAGAAGAGAGGTAGCCCCAGGACCTGCCCTTCCCCCCACCCCCACCTGGACTCACACCCAGTTTCCTCCGGAGGCAGAGCAAACAGCCCAGGGAGCTTTCCCAGCTTGGCCCAGCAGAGCTGGGGCTGGAACCAGAGCCCAGGCCCTCAGCCCTCAACTGCTGGGACCCTGCCTGGGTGGTTAGCCCTCTTCCCACTTCTCAGATGGTTCACTGAGGTCCCAGGAGGCGGACTCCACATGTCTAGAAGGTCTAGAACCCCCATCTCCCCCCATCAGGATCGCAGACAAAAGCAGAAGGGTCAGGGGCATGAAGATGACCTTGAACTCCTGGGACCCCTCCCCCCCCACCTGTGAAAAAGGGTTTCTCTGGCTGGGCTCTGAGGGTAGGGGCAGGGGGCAATGTGGGGCAAGACTCACACACACGCACACGCACACACGCATGCACACTCATGCACATGTGCCCAGATGTTCTTCAGAGCTGCTTGGAGCTTGGCGTTGAGGAAAGGAGGGCCTGGGATTCGGCAGATGCACAGCCCAGGAAGCGCCGGTAAGACCCGCACACCCCACCCCTGTCCAGCTCCAGGGGTAGGGGTGGGCTCCCGCCTGCCGGCTGCCCTGGGCCTGCCCTAGACTGTTTCCCACAATCCCACTCCTCGGGCCTGGGCCACGTGCCTCCAGGAAACGGAGCTCTCATTTGATAGTGGCCCCCTTCCACCCCAAGCTTCCTCAGGGCCTGACCCCTAAACCCAAAGAAAGGCCTTTGTGTCCTGAGGTGGTGTGTTCTGGAGGGAACTTGGACCTCCTTCCCAGCCCTAATCAGAAAAAAAAGAGGCCTAAAGCAGGAGAGACTTCCTCCATATAGCAGAAGGGCCTTCCTGACCCTTGGGAGAATAACAGATAACGTTTATTGAGCCCTTACGATGCACCCCATGCTGTGATCAACATTTCACACAGATTAAAACCCTCAGTCTTCATAACAACCATGTGAAGTGGATGCTGAGTTCTTCTCCCCATTTTTCAGATGAACAAACTGAGGCCCGGAGGCCTAGATATTACAAGAGCCAAAAGCAGTTCCAATGCTGTTCTGGTGAGGTGGTACCAATGCCTTCCATGTGGGCACCTCTGGTGACAATAACCAGAAGCTTTATCGAGGTCCCCCTCATGCCCAGCCTTGCTCCAGACACCCTGGACACCCACACGGGGCCCTTGGCAGCTTAGCCATCAGGGAAGGCTTCTAGGAAAGGAAGCCAGCCGCAAAACCGACCTCTAGCAGTAGAATTTACCAGGTTGCCTGGGTGGCTCAGTGGGTTAAGCATCCGACTTCAGCTCAGGTCATGATCTCACGGTTCGTGGGTTTGAGCCCCCCATTGGGCTCTGTGCTAACAGCTCAGCGCCTGTTTCAGATTCTGTGTCTCCCTCTCTCTCTGCCCCTCCCCTGCTTGTGCTCTGTCTCTCTCAAAAATGAAAATAAATAAGCATTAAAAAAAAAAAGAATTTACGGAGCATTTGCGCCAGGCACTACACTAAGCCTTTCAAGTGTATCATCTCGAGGCTTCCCATGACAGCCTGAGGTGGGCGCTTATCGCCCCCATTTTCCGGATGCGGACACTGAAGCACAGTGAGGTCAAGGGGCTCGCTGGAGCTGCAGTGGGCAGCACTGGGGTTCAAACCTGGCTGACTGCAAAGCCGTGCCCTTGACCGGTGGTCAGAGGCACGCAGATAGCGCTTTACAGTTTGCAGAGCAGGTGCGCATCTGATCTGTCACGTCAGGCCCGTCTCACTCAGCCTTCGTCCACCCATTGCCTTCGCCTGGCATGCCCTCCTTACCTCACCTCTTCCCACAAGGCTTGAAGCCAGAGGGGCTGCTGTGCTCCATATGGCTCTGTGAGTTGCAGCAAGTCACTTATAGGCTCAGTTTCTCTGTCTGTAAAATGGAGAGATAACAGTCTCGCCTGGCTCAGAGTGAGGTGGAGTAAATGGGTCAATTCACCTGAAGGCCTTAGAGTGGCTCCAGGCACAAAGTAAGTGCTCAATTAATGCACCCCTCCTTTTAAAAAAAAATGTTTATTATTGAGAGAGAGGGAGAGCAAGCAGCGGGGGGGCAGAGAGAGAGGAGGGGAGACAGAAGATCCGAAGCTGGCTCTGTGCTGACAGCAGAGAGCCCGATGTGGGTCTCGAACTCGTGAACTACGAGATCATACCCTGAGCCCAAATCAGGACGCTTAACCAACTGAGCCACCCTCTTTTCCAATATTATGGTTAGAGCTGGGATGTCCCAGGTGCAGCCTGAACTCAGCTCTTCTGTTGTGCCTGCAGCCCGCAGCAAGGAGAAGATGCCCCCCTACACCAACTACCATGCCCAGCGCTCCTACCCCATGCCTGACGAGCCCTTCTGCACAGAGCTCACTGCTGAGCAGCGGGCCCTGAAGGAGAAAGAGAAGGGCAGCTGGACCCAGCTAAGCCATGATGAGAAGGTGGCCTGTAAGTACCAGGGTGGGGCTGGCTGGGGAGAGGGGGCTGGGGTAGGGGGTGACTTTGAAAAGAAGGGCCCCCACTCAAGACAGCCAGAAACCCCCAGGCACCTGCATGCCTCCCTGAAGGGTGAAGTTGATTCCTTTGTTCACTTATTCTTTTATCCGTTCAACCGCTTGTGCACGCCCAGATGCTAGCTGATGCTGGGGGTACGGGAGTGACTTCCCCAGATGGTTCCTGCCCTTGAGGTGCTTCCAGGCCAGTGGGGGGAGCGGACACAAACCCAGATAACTGTAATAGAGGCTTTGTGGCCAGGGTGAGATGTGTCCAACGGGTCGTGAGGACCTGAAGGAGAGACATGGAATCCTGGTGGGCCTTCCGGAGGAGGGCACTCTCTGGCTGGCCTTGAATGATGAGGAGGAGGGTGCTGCCTGGTAGTGGGAATGGCATGGGGAGGATACAGGAGGAGGAAAGTGTGGGCATCGCTGAGTCGGTGTGGGGGGAGGGAACAGAGAGGCAGGTAAGGTGCCCCCAAATAAGAATTTGCTGAATGGACAGCACCTGCTGCAGGGAGGGGGAAGCTGGGGACCCCTGAGGCCAAGACTTGGTCCCGGGTCCTTGGAAGAGATGCACCCGAGACCCCTACCCCCTCACCCTTCATCTGCCTCCAGTGTACCGGCTCCAGTTCCATGAGACCTTCGCGGAGATGAACCGTCGCTCCAATGAGTGGAAGACAGTGATGGGCTGCGTCTTCTTCTTTTTTGGATTCACGGCTCTGATGATTTGGTGGCAGCGCATCTACGGTGAGTGGCAACCCCTCACCTTGCTACAGCCCTGGGCCCTACCCTTGTGGTCAGAGCCACCAGCCAAGCTCTTACAAAGCGACTGTGCTGGCGCTCGTCTGGAGAGTTTTGAAAAGTTTCGAAAAGAGGTGTAGGGTGAAGGGCATAGCACAGCTGCCTACGCTGGAATGTAGGGGCTCTGCCTCTCTGGACCTCAATTCCTTCGTCTGTAAAATGAAAATAATAGTGCCCACATCACAGGGTTTGTGAGGATCGAATGAGAGAGCTGAAAGCCAGCGTCTGGCATATAATCACGAATGGTAATGTTACCAGTTGCTGTTATTAACCCTCAACTTTTCTGTAACAGAGTCTCCAACGTACAAGAGCTTAAACAAGATACAGGTTTTGTTCCTCTCTCAAAAAAAGGCCTGGGGGAGTATCGAGACCCTGCAATGTCAGGCTCCTTCGTGTTGCTCTGACATCCTTAACTTGAAGCTTTCTTCTTGATAATATGGCTGCTGCGGCTCCAGCCACTAAAGCCTACATTCCACCCAAGTAGAAGGAAAGAGAGGATGCACTCCTCTTTAAGGTCCAGAAGTTGCACACACCCCTTCTGCTCACCACCTGTTGGCTAGGAGTGATCACATGACTGGCTCTAGCCACGAGGGAAGCTGGGAAATGTAGTTTTTAGCTGGGCAGTCACGTGCCCAGCTGTTTATTACCACTGAAGAGCGAGTCTCAGAGTGTGAGACCCAGGACCAACACCATCCATCACTTGGGAACTTTTAGAAATGCAAATTCTCAGCCCCAGGCTGGATCTACCGAGTCTGATACTTCCGAGGGTGGAGCCCAGCAATAAGTGTTTTAACAAGCTCCCCAGAGGGATTCCGATGCCTGCTCAGGTTTGAGAAACATCGCTCTGGAAGAAGTGGAGGGGATGTTGGGGAAGAGCGGGCAGTCCCTGCCCCGGTTGACCTCACCTCCGACGGCCTCGCCTTCTTTCTTCTTCTGTAAGAGTGTGATGTGAATCCCTGCTTTGCATGAGGGTGAAAGGAGAGAGCCTTTGGGAAAAAATTGAGTCTAGCCCAGTGTTTGGTGCTAACAGGTACCCGTAAATATCTTTTCCTTCTTAACCACACACCGGGAGAGAAAGTACTAGTGACTCAGGGAGGCCGAGCCAGGCTCAGGGGCAGATGGACCAGGAAGTAAGGTAGGAGCAGCGTAGGGAGCTCTGCCCCCAGACCTCCCCTGATGCACGTGTCAAGGCATCTATCTAAGTGCCTTTTGAGTGCTTCAGCCTTTGAGTTAAGTACTGCCATCCCCAGATTTTTTTTAAAAAAGATATTCATTTATTTTTTGAGAGAGAGAGAGTACAAGTGAGCACAGGGCAGAGAGAGCGAGCGAGAGAGAGAGAGGGAGAATCCCACGAGGGGCAGAGAGAAAGAGAGGGAGAGAGAGAGAGAAGCAGGGTTCACCTGATGTGGGGCTTGAACTCCTGCATCATGAAATCATGACCTGAGCCGATGTTACATGCTGGACGACTGAGCCACCCGGGAGCCCTGCCCTCCCCAGATTTAAACGGTTAACACCCCTTCCCTACCTCCTACCTCCACCCCCACCCCCAGGAAACAAAAGAAGCTGTCTGATCCAGGGCCCTCCCCAGTCAGGGGGAGCAAGCTCAGTAATTACAATAGCTACCACGGACAAAGTACTTCGTATCTGCCCCACACTGTACCAGTTGCTTCAGTCGCCACAGGCCTAACAGTCAGGACCTGGTCTTGACAGGGAAGGAAACTGAGGCTCAGAGAGATGAAGTGACTTGTTCAAGGTCACAAAGCAAGCGAGGGTGGGGTTGGGATTTGGATCCAGGCCAACTGTGAATCCGCGTTCCCAGTACCGTTGGGCCGCACAGTAAGGAAGCGGAGGCTCAGGAAGGGGAAGGACCTTGGACCGATTCCCACAGCGAGTCCGAGGCAGAGCTGGGACCAGAACCCGGGGGTCCCGGAGTGAAGCTTCAGGAGGAAGTCTGGTGGGGGAGGGGGGGGGCAGACAGGGTGGAAGGGCTTCTCAGCCCCTAATCCTGCAGCTGGAGACCCCGGCTCAGGGGGACAGAGTGGAGGTGGGGTGGGGCAGTCAGGGTCCTGAGCCCCCCCCCCCCGTCCGCACCCCGTGCCTTCCCCGCAGTGTTCCCGCAGAAGCCCGTCACCCTGACGGATGAGTGGAAGGCGCGGCAGCTCCAGCGCGTCCTGGACATGAAGGGCAACCCCGTGCAAGGCCTGGCCTCCCGGTGGGACTATGAGAAGAAGGAGTGGAAGAAGTGACGCATCCGGGCATCCTGGCTGCTCTCCCTGAGCTCCACCCTGGCCTCGGGCCCGCAGAGGGCCCTTCGCTCCTCTCAATCCCAATAAAGCTGGTCTGTTCTCTTCTGCCTGCAGTCTCCGCCGCCGTCTTTACTGGCCGCAAACCCTTCATTATATCTAAAGTCAAGCGGTGTAGGGGCGCGCGGCTGGCTCAGTGCTTAAGCGTCCGCCTTCGGCTCAGGCCATGATCTCGTGGTTCGTGAGTTCGAGCCCCACATCGGGCTCTGCGCTGACAGCTCGGAGCCTGGAACCTGCTTCCGATTCTGTGTCTCTCTCTCTCTGCCCCTCCCCTGCTCATGCTCTCTTTCTCTCTCACAAAACTAAATAAACATTAACAATTAAATAAAATCAAGCAGTGTAGTGAGGGAAGGAGAGGAATAGGCCACCTTCCAGGGGCCCAGAGTCCAGCTAGTCAGGGAGGGCTTCCTGGAGGAGTAGGAACTAGGGCTTAGTCTTAACAGGTATGTGGTCTTAGGAAAGAGAGGAAGGGGGGCGCCTGGGTGACTCAGTCAGTTGAGCGTCCGACTTTGGCTCAGGTCACGATCTCACAGTGTGTGGGTTCGAGCCCCGCGTCGGGCTCTGTGCTGACTGTCAGCTCAGAGCCTGGAGCCTGTTTCAGTCTGTGACTCCCTCTCTCTCTGACCCTCCCCTGCTCACGCTGTCTCTCTCTCTCTCTCCTAGAAATAAATAAAACATAAAAAAAAAGAAATAAATAAAACATTAAAAAAATTTTTTAAAAAGAAAAGAAAATATCAAAAAAAAAAAAGGAAAGAGAGGAAGGGAAGGTTTTCCAAGTGGAGGGAGTGGCTTGAGCAAAGGCAAATACACTCCTTTATCCAGTCAATTAACAAATATTTATTGAGCACCTACTGTGTGCCAGGTATTAACCCAGGCCATGGCGATGCAGCAGTGAATCCGTCTCCAGGCGCATAGTGGCAGGGTTCTTTTATGGAGGGAGACAGAAAAACAAATGTGTGAGTCTAGCATACGGTATGTTATATGGAAGTGAGTGTTGCGAAAAAACAAGACAAAGCAGGGTAAAGGGACAGAGTTAAAAGGAGATGGGAGGTGGTAGGTGGAGGCCTTTTAGAGGCGCTGGCATCCGATGACACGAGGGAACAAACCCTGTATCAGAGGCAGAAGAGCGGGGTGCCTGGCTGGCTCAGTCAGTGGAGCATGCAACTCTTGACCTCGGGGTTGTGAGTACGAGCCCCACGTTGGGTGTAGAGATTCCTTAAAAATAAAATCTTAAGGGGCGCCTGGGTGGCTTAGTCGGTTAAGCGTCCGACTTTCGCTTGGGTCATGATCTCGCGGTTCGTGGGTTCGAGCCCCGCGTCGGGCTCTGTGCTGACTGCCAGTTCGGAGCCTGGAGCCTGCTTCAGTCTGTGACTCCCTCTCTCCCTGACCCTCCCCTGCTCACGCTGTCTCTCTCTCTCCTAAAAATAAATAAAAACATTTAAATAAATAAAAAAAAATAAAATAAAATCTTAATTTTTTTTAAATGTTTGTTTATTTTTGAGAGAGAGAGAGAGAGAGATGGAGTGTGAGTGGGGGTGGGATAGAGAGAGAGACGGAGACACAGAATCCGAAGCAGGCTCCAGGCTCTGAGCTGTCAGCACCGAGCCTGATGCGGGGCTCAAACTCACAAAGTGCAAGATTGTGACCTGAGCTGAAGTTGGACGCTTAACCGACTGAGCCACCCAGGCGCCCCCAAAATAAAATCTTCAGAAGAAGAAGAAGAAGAAGAAGAAGAAGAAGAAGAAGAGCAAGGGCAAAGATCCTGAGGTGGGATTCTGGTCTGTGTGTGGGACCTCGTGAAGGCCACAGGGGCTGGAGTGGAATGACTTGGAGAATGTGTGCTGGGGAGCAGGGTTGGGCTTGGGGTAGAAAGCAGATTATATGGGGGCCTCATCGGATTTTTTAATATTCATTTATTCATACATTCATGTATTCATTTCTCCATGCTCAACATGGGGCTTGAACTCACAACCTTGAGATTGAGCGGCATGTGCTCTACTGACTGAGCCAGCCAGGTGCCTCCATGGGGTCTTATTCTAAGTGTGAAGGGAAGATGCGTCAGCTTGGTCCTCCTAGAAGCAAATGCCAAGAAGGAATTAAACGTGGAGAGTTAAGGGGGTGACGTCTGTGAAGGACAGAAAAGAGAGGGAGTGGGAGGGGGGGTTGAGAACCCTCAGACAGTGGTGCCGGTCTGAGCCCTGTGGGAGGAGGGAAGGGAGGAAGGAGCGCAGGGGAGGAAGAGCCTCAGATTCCAGTGAGCTGTCTCCATCCGAGTCCAACCAGGAGACGGAAGCCACACAGGAACTTAAACAAGAAGTGGCCGGCCTACGCGGGAAGGTGACTACAAAGATGGAAAGAGAATAAAAGCTGTGCTACAGAGAGCACCTGAGGAAGGTCGAACTTGGAAGGGGAGTGCCTCCCCAAGCTGGGGAGCAGAACTCATCGGAGCAGGTGTGCTTGAAGCCGGCTGCGGGGCACTTTGATGGGGCACCTGGACCAGCACTGGTCCATAGTCAGTGGGCAAGCAGGGAGAGTGCATGAAAGCTCATTCAAGTGTCACAAATTCCAGTCCTTATGAATGTGACATGCTACAATGGGGAGACGTTAGTCAGATGGCCACTTGATTGATTGATTGATCCTTTATTTATTTTTGAGACAGAGAGAAACAGAGCATGAGCAGGGGAGGGGCAGAGAGAGAGGGAGACACAGAATCTGAAGCAGGCTCCAGGCTCTGAGCTAGCTGTCAGCACAGAGCCCGACACGGGGCTCGAACCCACAAACCACGAGATCATGACCTGAGCCGAAGCCGGACGCTCAACCGACAGAGCCACCCAGGCGCCCCAGATGGCCACGTTAATATGTTTTAGTGCAATGAGGAGGTACCTGGTCGAACTGACCAACAGAGGGAAACTGCACTCATCTAGAGAAGTCAGAGAGGGCTTCCCTGAGGAAGCATCTTCAGACTTGAGATATGAAAGGTGACTGAGTGTAAACTAGGTAAAAGGGGTGGTAGAACAGCATTCCAGGCAGAGAAAAGCATGTGCAAAGGCCCTGTGGTAGTGAGGACCATGGCATGATAGAGAAACTGAAGGAAGCCGCTTGGGCTATCACACAGAAGGGAAGGAAGATCTGGACTAGGATGGCTGCAGGAGTAGGAGACTCACACAGGGCTTGGTGGGCCCCGCTGGCCCTGCTGAAGACACAAATCTGGGGCAGAGCAGGGCAAGACGGAGCTGGGGGAGTATGTTGGGGCCGGAGCATGGAGAGTCTTGCACATCGATTTGATTTTCATCTGAAAGGCAACTGCCTCAGTCCTGGGCTCTACGTGGCACGAGGGATCCATTTATTACTCACTACCTTAGCATGAGAAATGCTGGGAAGCCAGGGACGCAGCAGACAGGAGCCCTGCCCTCCAGGTCTCCCAGCCAGGTGGGCAGGAATAGTGTGGACACAGCCAGTCAGAGGCGAGTGGGGTATTAGCTACAGAAACGTCCAGCAGTACATTTTGACCCCATTGTTCCGACCTGGTCCCGGACTGCTCTGCTAGCAGCAGCAGACACAGTTTCCACATAGCTGAAGATGTTAGGATATGCAGGCAGTAACGTTTGTTTAGATGAATACATTACTGGGGCATCATATCGTGGCTAACAAGGAAAATTGTCAAAAGTGGCCAAGGGAAAAATCAGACATTAGACTCGTCGGGTTTTTCCTCCTGCAATAATGCTGGGTGGCGACACCCAAAACTCGGTGACTTACAATGTTGAGGGTTTATTTCTACTTTCCTGGGCTTGTGGGTTGGCTGAGGCGCTGCTGGGATCGGCCAGGTCCAGTTCCGGACTGCGGGGTGGTATTTTGGTTTCCTAGGGCTGTCTTTTAGGTTCCTGGGCCCACCAAACAATTCCCTGGACGCCAGCTGGGTGTATGAAAATCCAACTCAATTCGGACCCGGTGTACTCGGAAATAGAGTCAGCTCCCGCAGGTTAAGGGTTCAGTCCTGCAGGACTGCCCCACCCCCTACTTTAAAATCCCCAAGGCCAATCCCAGGCTGTTACCTGCACTTTTGACCCACTGGCTATAAATCAGAGGATTCCCACGATCCCCTTTGGGTTTGGTGAATTTACTAGCACGGCTCACAGAAGTCAGGAAACCCATTTACTCACTGGAGCACCAGTTTCTTATAAAGGGCATAACTCAGGAAGAGCCAGATGGAAGAGATGCAGAGGGCAAGGCATGGGGAAAGGCACAGGGCTGCCAATCCCAGTCCAGACACTGCTGTCACCCCATCGCCACGTGTCCACCAGCCCGGCAGCTCTCCCAACCCTGTCCTTTTGGGGTTTTATGGAGGCTTTAACGACATAGCCATGAACTGATGAAATCATCAGCCGTTGGGGATTGATTCAACCACCTCCCAGAGGTGGGATGGGGCTGGAGTGGGGAGGTGAGGGACTGAAAGTCCAACCCTCTAATCGTGTGGTTTGTTCTCTGGGCAGCCCAGCCTTAGGTGGGGTCCAAAAACAGTCACCTCATTAACATAACAAGAGACACCTTGGTCTCTCTTCCTTTAGGAAATTCCAAGGGTTTCTGGAGCCCTGTGCCAGGAACTGGACTGTGACCAAATACATAGATTTCTTAGTATAAATCACAATCTCACAGGCCGCCGTAACAAAATACCAGACAGAGTGGCCTAAACAACAGAAAACTATTTTCTCACAGTTCTGGAAGCTACAAGTCCAAGATGTTGGCGGGGAGGGGGGGGGGGGGGGGGGGGTTCTGCTGATGCATCTCTCTTCGGCTTGCAAATAGCCACCTCCTTGCTGCGTCCTCTCCTCACACGTCCTTTCCTCTCTGCCTGCACATCTCTGGTGTCTCCTTGTACGTCCAGACTTCCCCTGCTCATAAACACGCCAGTCAGACCTCATTTTAACTTCATTACCTCTTTAAAAATCCTATCTCCAGGGGCCCCTGGGTGGCTCAGTCGGTTAAGCGTCCGTCTTCGGCTCAGGTCATGATCAAGCCGCGCGTCGGGCTCTGTACTGATGGCTCAGAGCCTGGAGCCTGCTTCGGATTCGGTGCCTCCCTCTCTCTCTGCACCTCCCCCGCTGTCTCTCTCTCTCAAAAATAAACATTGAAAAAAAAAATCCTATCTCCAAATTCTGTCACATTCTGAGGTATTGGAGGTTAGGACTTCAACATAGGAATTTGGAGGAGACATGACTCAGCCCTTAAGGGCTGGGTTCAAAACGATTCCATGTGTTTCCTCGCTCTGGGAGCAGCAGGCACTGAGGGCATTTTCTTCGTCTCTTGGCAGAAGTCAGAGACTGCCGAGGTGGCAGGGGGATGATTAGGGACACATGACGCTCTTAAAGCTCAGGCTCACAGCCAGCACACACAGAATCAGTACCACATTCCACTGGTCAAAGCAAGTCCTATGGAGTTCCAGGTACTATCGCTACATTCCAAGCTACCCCAAAACTTAGTGGCATAAGGCAGCCATTTTATTCTGCTCGCCAGTGCTGTAGGTCAGGAATCCAGGCAGGGCACGGTGGTTGCTGTTCGCCTCTCTTCTAGAATGTTTGAGGTCTCCACTGGAAGCGCTCCAAAGGCAGCGGCCAGAAAGCTCTGGAGGTATTTTTGCTCTGGTGGTTGATGCTGGCTGTTGGCTGGCTGAGCCGGCTGGCTCCGGCAACCGGACATCTTTCTTCTGTGGCGTGCCCGGGTGGTCTGTCTGTGTGGGCTATAGCCTGGGCTCCCTCAGAGCATGAGGGGTGGGTTCCAAGAGTGAGAACTCCAAGGGAACAAGAAGAAAGCTCATTGGATGTGTATGATCTAGCCTTGGAAGATACCTAGCATCACTTCTGCCCAACCCTGCTGGTCAAGGAACTCACAAAGTTCCACCCACGTTCAAGAGGGAGAGGACACAGCCTTCCCTACTCGACAGTCACAATGTACGATGGAAAGATGCATGTGAGGTGGGAAATACTGCTGTGGTCATCTTTGGAAAATATAGTCTGCCACTAAGAGTCAAGGCTAACATCGATGGGCAGAGAAACAGCCTCCATCAGAGTACACATGGCGAGTGTGGGGTGGAGGGAAAGGCAGAACGGTGTGTAAATACTACATACTATCATAGATGTGTATCACAGATCTAACCAACGCAAGGTCCTGTCGATAAAAGCTAAAACTGACCATGTGAAATTGGATAGCGACAAAACTTCAAACAGACAGTAGCACTTTGACATTTAGATAATCAAATTTGACCTGAAAATTCGGACCAGGGGGCGCCTGGGTGGCTCAGTTGGTTGAGCTTCCGACTTTGGCTCAGGTCATGATCTCATGTGTATGTGGGTTGGAGCCCCACGTCGGGCTCTGTGCTGACAGCTCAGAGCCTGGAACCTGCTTTGGATTCTATGTCTCCCTCTCTCTCTGCCCCTCCTCTGCTCATGCTCTGTCTCTCAAAAAATAAAATAAAACATTAAAATTTAATTTTTTAAACTGGACCATATAGATTAATAGATACTAGCAGACAAGCGTAATGGCAAAAAACCATTGAAATCAGACGTGGATGGGGCGCCTGGGTGGCTCAGTTGGTTCAGCATCTGATGTCAGCTCAGGTCATGATCTCGTGGTTTGTGGGTTTGAGCCCCGTGTCGGGCTCTGTTCTGACAGCTCAGAGCCTCGAGCCTGCTTCGGATTCTGTCTCCCTCTCTCTCTGCCCCACCCCCATTTGTGCTTTGTCTCTCAAAAATGAATAAACGTTAAAAATGTTTTTTAATTAATAAAAAAAAAATTTTAAGGAAAAAAGAAATCAAGTGTGGATAAAAATGACTGAAGGGAGAATCACATCTTGTTGGTGGCATTTACTCCACAAGGCCAAGTTGATTGCAATGAAAAAAATATTTTTTTTAAATTAAATTTAAAATGGCAAACATTGGAAAGAATTTAACTTTGGTCATAGAATAACTGATGGAGGAATAAAATTGATTTCATGCAGCTTGCTCCAGAAAGCTCTTTCTTCCTTCCTTCCTTTCTTTCTTTCTTTTTCTTTTTTTTTAAAAAGAAGCCCTTTCTTGATGTATTAGAATTAGTGTAATACTGATAAAAATATTTGGAGTCAAAACTCACAGTCAAAATAGTCTTGGGATAAACACATCCATGAGGTCAAAATGTCCCGTAATAGTTAAATTATCTGTAAAAAAAAAAAATTTTTTTTTTGACTACTTGCAATCTCTGCAAAGACAAATAAGGAACTAGGAAGTATTTATCTATATAGGAGATAGAGGGCTGATTTCCTTAATATGTTAAAAAAAAAAACCCACCTGGGGGACTCCTCGGGGGTCATTGGTTAAATGTCATACTCTTGACTTCAGCTCAGGTCATCATCTTACGGTTTTGAGTTCAAGCCCTGAATCTGGCTCCACACTGTCAGTACAGATTCTCTCTTCTCTGTCTCTCTCAAAATGAATAAATAAATGTAAAAAAAACCCCAAAACACCTGGGGCTCCAGGGTGGCTAAGTCAGTTGATCTCAGCTCAAGTCTTGACCTCAGGGTCATGAGTTCAAGCCCCATACTGGGTGTGGAGCCTACTTTTAAAAAAAGGGCACCTGACTGGCTCAGTCAGTTGAGCATCCCACTCTTGAATTTGGCTCAGGTCATGATCCCAGGGGTGCGGGATGGAGCCCTGCGCTGGGCTTTGCGCTGAGTATAGATTCTGCTTAAGAGTCTCTGTCTTTCCCTCTGCCCCTCTCCCCTGCTCGAGTGCTCTCTCTCTCTCTCTCTCAAATTAAAAATTGAATTTATTGAGACTTGTTTTGTGGTTCAACACACAGCCTAACCTGGAGAACATTTCATGTGCATGGAAGAATGTGTATTCTGTTGTTGTGGGGTGGAGTGTTCTACAGATGTCTGGTAAGGCTGGTTGGTTTATTGTGATGCTTAAATTCTTGATTTCTTCTCCTCCCTCTCTCTCTGACCCTCCCCTGCTCACACACACTCTCTCTCTCTCTCTCTCTCTCTCTCTCGGAAATAAAGAAAACATTTTTTTTTTAATTTTTAAAAAAAGGGGGTGCCTGGGTGGCTCAGCCGGTTAAGTGTCTGACGGGCTCACAGTTTGTGGGTTTGAGCCCCGCATCGGGCTCTGTGCTGACAGCTAGCTCAGAGCCTGGGCCTGTTTCAGATTCTGTGTCTCCCTCTCTCTCTGACCCTCCCCTGCTCACACTGTCTCTCTCTCAGAAATTAAAAAAAAAACATTAAAAATTTAAAAAAATTCTTGATTTCTTCTCATTTCCTTTTGTGTATATTTTTAAAATATTTTCTTCACAATCACCATGGGGATTTCAATTAACATAGGACATCTATAACAATCTTGCATTGATATCAATTTAACTTCAGTAACATAAAAATTGCTCCATGCTCCCCCTTTCCATTATTCTAATTATTCTGTTATTCTAATATTTTTCTATTATTTTGTCACAAGTTTTATCTTTATACGTTATGTGCCCATTAACATAGATTTCTAATTTTTAAATGCATTTGTATGTTATTTTAAAAATATTTATTTATTTAAGCAATCTCTATGCCCAGCGTGGGGTTCAAACTCACAATCTTGAGATCAAGAGTTGTGTGCTCCTCCTACTGAGCCAGCCAGGTGCCCTTTTTATCCGTGTGTGTGTGTGTGTGTTTAATATACTCTTTTTAAAATAATTTTTTATTTTTTTATTTTATTTTTATTTTTTTAATGTTTTTTATTTATTTCTGAGAGAGAGAGAGAGAGAGAGACAGCGTGAGCAGGGGAGGGTCAGAGAGAGAGGGAGACACAGAATCTGAAGCAGGCTCCAGGCTCTGAGCTGGCTGTCAGCACAAGGCCGATGCGAGGCTCGAACCCACGAACCGTGAGATCATGACCTGAGCCGAAGTCGGACGCTCAACCAATTGAGCCACTCAGGTGCCCCTAAAATAATTTTTAATAGTTTATTTTGAGAGAGAGAGAGAGAACAGGGGAGGGGCAGAGAGAGAGGGAGTCACAGACTGAAACAGGCTCCAGGCTCTGAGCTGGCAGTCAGCACAGAGCCCGACGCAGGGCTCGAACCCACGAACCGCGAGATCATGACCCAAGCGAAAGTCGGACGCTTAACCGACTAAGCCACCCAGGCGCCCCTTCCTTTTCTAGTTTCTTGAGATGGGACCTTACATTGGTGAAATGAGACTTTCTCTCTTTTCAGATGTGTGCCTTTCTGGTACACACTTCCCTCTCAGCCACTGCTCTTGCTGTGTCCTGCATGTTTTGATAAACGTTTTGATAACGTTTTATCTCATTCAATTCAATGCATTTTTAAAAAATTTCCCTAGAGTCTTCTCTGACTCACGAACGATTTAGAAATGCGTTGTTTAGTTTTCTGGGTGTTTGGAGATTTCTTATTATCTTTCTGTCGTTGATTTCCGGGTTGATTCTACTGAGGTCAGAGAATGCACTGTGTGATTTCAATTCTTTTAAATTTTTGGGGTTTTGTTTTATGTCCAGAATATGGTCTATGTTGAGATATATTCAGCGGGCACTCGGGAAGAGTGCGTATTCTGCTGCTGTTGAGTGCCGTGTTCTATAAATGTCAACTAGATTCCATTGTTTGATGGTGCTGTAGGGTTTTTCTATATCGTTGGTGATTTTCTGTCTAGCGGTTCTGTAGATTGTTGAGAGAAGTGTATTGTCAATCGTGGATTTGTCTGTTTCTCTTTTTGGTTCCATCGGTTTTTGCTGCTTGCATGACCTATCATTTTTATCCTTTTCCCTCCATCTGCCTATATATTGGAAGTGAATTTCTTTTTTTTTTTTTTTTTTAAGTTTATTTACTTACTTTGGAGAAAGCGTGAGCGGGAAAGGGCAGAGAGAGAGAGAAAGAGGAGAGAATCTCAAGTAGGCTCCGCACTGTCAGCGTGGAGCCCTGCCCAACACGGGGCTCAGCCCCACAAACCATTTTAGTGGTTGCTGTAGGTGTTACTTTAAGTGCATATAACTTACCACAGTCTATTGGAGCCATCATTTCCCAATTTGAGTGAAGTATAGAATCTTTTCTCTCTTTACATTCCTTTCATCTTACCTGCTTTAAAATTTTTTTTTTTTTAAATTTTAACGTTTTTATTATTGAGAGACAGACAGAGACAGGGCATGAGCAGGGGAGGGGCAGAGAGCGAGGGAGACACAGAATCTGAAACAGGCTCCAGGCTCTGAGCTGTCAGCACAGAGCCCGACATGGGACTTGAACCCACGAACACATGAGATCATGACCTGAGCCGAAGTTGGACGCTTAACTGACTGAGCCACGCAGGCGTCTCTTTACCCACTCTCATTGTTGCCGGGTGGGGGTGGAATCGTGGGCTCCCGTGTGTCTCATCGACGTGCGGGAAGGAGGAGACAGGCAAGGAGGGCTCATTACTGGCCAGCAGACACGATGAAATTCCTGGCTCCCTTGGCCTTCTGACATCCCACACTGGTGAGAGCGTCTGGGCACCTTGACTCATGAGGGTGGAGGGGGTCGCCCAATCCCCACTTGGCCTTTGCGGATGTGGACAAGGTCACCGCTTTTTCCGTGGTGTCTGGCTGGAGTGGAGCTCTTACTGTCTAGAAATGATCTGTCCTGCTGGTTTGTTCCTTTCCTAATCCTTTGACTAGAGACAGCAGGCCGTTGTTGGGGCCGTTTTGTCTTTCCTGTGCCCACTGGCTTTTTGTGGGAAGCCAGTGCCAGCTTCTTTGGCTCCAAGTCTGGGGTCCCTGAGGCACAAAGAAAACCCATGCAGCTCGCCGCTGGGTCATTCCTGGGGTCCTGAGATCCCTGGCCCGTTGCCTTCTCTTCGCCTTTCAGAGTTTTCTTATGCTTGTTTTAAATACAATGTCCAGGGTCTTTAGTTTAATTAGCAGGAGAAAACGGGAAAAGTAGATCTGCTTCATCTTCCGGAAAGTCTGAGTAGAGAAGCAGGGTCACTTGTCCTGAGCAGTTTCCCCCAGTCTGCATTTCACCGATTGCGTTCCATGTGGCATTTATTGTGCCCCTGGGTCCCCTGCATTTTCCATCTGTGGTGGTTACATTTAGAGGCTTTGGTCACACTCAGAGCGGACTTTTGACAAGAATATGTCATGGGTGTGCTGTGTTCTCTCTTTCTCTCTTTTTTTATGTTTATTTCTGAGAGAGAGAGAGAGAGAGACAGAGAGACAGAGACAGAGACAGAGTGTGAGCAGGGGAGGGGCAGAAAGAGAGAGGGAGACACAGAATGTGAAGCAGGCTCCAGGCTCAGAGCCCAGTGCGGGGCTCGAGCTCACGAACTGCAAGATCATGACCTGAGCCAGAGTCTGAGGCTTAACCGACCGAGCCCTCTGGGCGCCCCGGGCATGCTGTGTTCTTTGACCAGGAGCCGCACGGTGCCCAGCGTCTTTGTGTGCCACTTGCAGCCTTCGCCGGCCATTGGGTGGATTCATTAACTTATCAGGGATACAGATGGCTCTCAAATTATTAAAAGATGCCAACCTCAATTAGAGTTTTGAAAATGAAATTTTAAAGTATAGGATGCTATTTTTTTCCACCAACCAGATTGACAAAGATCAAAGAGTGTTAACGCAGATGTTGGCAAGGGTGCAGGGGACACGCAGTTCCACACGATGACAGCTTTGGCTGTCTCCATCAAAACAACACATGCATATATCCCTTGGCCCAGCGACTCTACTTCTATGAATATCCCGTGGGTGTACATGTGTGTGTGCAAAGTGATGGATACACCAGGCTGTTGACTGCAGTGCTGTTTGGATTAGCAGAAGTTGAGGGAGACATTGTTCCTCCCGAGAGGAGAGTTTCCCAGCTGGTGCGCCACACAGTTTCGTGAGCTGTGGCAGACGTGTTGTTGCCCCGGCCGCGTGCCCTCAAGCCCACCCTCAGAGGTCATGTGTGACGCTGGTGGACAGTTCTCATTCAAGGAACGGGGGCCTTTTGACCGTAGGTTTACGCCGGGCCCAAGCATGGGGCAGGCAGAAAGTGCCAAACGCTGCGGAGAAATAGCTCGGGAGCAGCCCTCGGGCAATGAGGGACGGGGGTTGTTCGATGAAGACATTGATGCTCTTGGCCCTAGAATGTTCTACAAGGTTTTCAAAGGATGCCCTGGAAAGGAGCCCCATGGTCCAAAGTGGCAATTTACATGTGACTGCACGCTGTATTGGCTTCGTGCCCTTCCCTGTCTCACTGTCCCTTCTGTCCTAGGATCACCACTCAACCTACTTACACCTGAATCCTTACTTTAGACTTTGCTTGTAGTGGCCATCCATAATGAGACAGAGCTTGGGGCAGTTGGAGTCCCAAGACTACACCCCTCAGGGGTCCTTAAGAGCAGCGATGGGGGGTAACGAAGGGGATGGTCTGACAGCATAGCCTAGAACAGGTGCATTTATGGTGCCAGACGCCATTCGTAAGCACTTCACAGGCATAGAACTGGCACTAAATCTGCATAACTACCTATTATCATCATCTCCATTTTACAGGTGAAGAAAGGCACAGAGAGGGGAAGACACTTGTCGGAGGACACGGACTATCGCAGGAAGCGTGGCTTCAGAGCCCTGCTCCTAACCGCTACACAGCCTGCGTCTGGCTCCGCTGGCCCTCCCTGCTCCGCCAGGATGAGTGGAGCATGGCCAAGGTTGGGGTCTTCCTTCCTGGACGTCTTCTGCAGGGATCAGCCACAGGGCATGGGGCCGCCCATCCTGCACGAGCTCCTTCCACAAGGCCTGCGGAGCCACTGGAGGAATCGGTTTTCCAGGCACCCCAGGAGCTTGGCCCAAAGTCCAGGTGAAACAGATGTGTCTAAACAGGGTGGCCGACCCGCTGCAGAGGGTGTCCTGCCACCTCAACGGCCGGCAAATAAGGGCTTTGTCATTGTTTTTCTTTATTGCGATTATTTTTACAGGGCAATAGGACAGGGAACAGTTGTTTTGTTTTGCAGCGGGTGGAGTGAGGGGCACTGTTTTTTACAAGCAGTGCGATTTGAGCCGAGCCTTCCTGACGAGGCACTGGTCATTTTCCCGCTCAGCAACAAATTTACAAACAATCTCGTTAGCTAGCCACTATATTGTTTATTTTCCTTTTTATTTTCAGAACTTTTCTATCTTATGCTTATATTCTTGGTACCTCGGTGTTTGGTTTTTTAAAATATTTTATCTTTAAGTAATTTTTACATCTATTGTGGTGCTTGAACTCACAACCCCGAGATCGAGATCAAGAGCCAGCCAGACACCTTGATACTTTTAAGCATCGATGTTTTAGGAATGA
Organism: Hyaena hyaena; assembly: GCF_003009895.1. Lineage (NCBI taxonomy): Eukaryota > Metazoa > Chordata > Mammalia > Carnivora > Hyaenidae > Hyaena > Hyaena hyaena. Next base: position 2,391,379 of record NW_024080761.1, read on the forward strand.
CTTCCTCAAATTTTAAGATTGACAAATATTATCTCTATAAATTTGTCTTACTTAATTTTTTTAAAACGTCTATTCTGAGAGACAGAAGGAGCAAGTGGGGGAAAGGCAGAGAAAGGGAGAGAGAGAATCCCAAGCAGGCTCTGCTCTTTCAGCACAGAGCCCGGCATGGGGCTCGATCTCACAAACCCAACCATGACATTGTGACCTTAGCTAAAATCAAGAGTCAGATGCTTAACCAACTGAGCTCCAATTTGATTTTTAGTAAATATCCATGTTCTAATGTTAGAATTCTGGTCATATGAAGTATTAATTCCCTCCTAAATGATTTAAGCTACTCCATTCCTGAGGGCTCATACATGAACACTTAGCTTGAACAATTCCATGCAAACAGCCAGTGAGTTCTTATGAAATTCAAATGGTTTTACCACAAAGTCTGTCCCTGCCTTCTTTCCTTCTTTTCTCCCTCTTGCCTAGTTTTAGTAAGTTACGATTTTCTCAAAAAAAAAAAAAAAAAAAAAAGAGAGAGAGAGACTGGAAAGCTTTATGTCATTTCCTGTGTTCTGGAACTCATCATTAATATAAAATACCTGAAATGAAAAAGTTCATTTGGATTTGAAATCCACTTGAATACATTATATTTGTCAATTAAGTAAAGGGAAGTGCTGTTGTTTATATGCTTATACATAAAACCATAAATTATATTTCAACATATAATTTCAATGGTAAGCTTTGGGATGGTTAAAATTTTTTTTAGCACCTACTTGCAGCTATGCAGTCTCTTGTTAATGCCGACTACCAAGAATTTGAAAAGATCATCATTAATAAGCCATGATCGAAAATTGTGTGAATCATTTTGATTATAAACGTTCATGTGATATTTGTGTTTCTTAAGAAATACATTTTAAAATAGGTATATTGCTGTTTCAAAGTTCATTATGAAATGTATTTCATTTTTCTCATTATAAATATAGTATATAGAAATGAATTCCGCCCCCCTCTCCGGACCCACATGGACAGTCTGAAACTGCTTCCAACTTCTCCTCAGTGTGCAATTCCAATGTTTTATGCATGTGCCATAGCATGTATAAGATTGGAAATCACTGAGTTAGATAGAGGTCTGGTTAAAATACTACACAGCTAGAAAAAATAATGAAGCTGCCATGAGTACTGACAACTGTTGAAGCTGTATGATCGTACACGGGGATTATTGTATGAATAGGGAAATTTCTGTAAGATACATTATTTAGGGGGGAAATGCAAGGCAGTGTGTCTGTTTCCATTTGTGTAAAAAAGGCAGGGAGAGGGGATAAAAATACGTTTATGTCTATGTATTTGTGCGTGAAAAGATGTTTCCAGAAGGATCAACAATCTGGAGAGGGGGCTGAGTGGCTAAGCGGCAAGGGACACATTGTTGGGGGCAGGGGGAAAGGCTGGAGGTTTTGGTGTTGAACTAAGCCGAATGACGACCCTGAGCACTGGGACAGCCGTGGCAAGCTCTGAACCCAGTACCCAACGACTGCAAGTGTAGGGGTTCTTCTGGGGAGCAGGACGGCGGACGGAGAACAACGGGGGAAGCTGGCCAGCTGGGAAACAGAAGTCATGGGCGCAGCGGAGGGCAGCGGCAGTGGGCGTGGCTTCAGGTCTCACCCGCCTCGACCACCAGGGGGCAGCCAAGCCTGCTCCTGAAGGCGTGCGTGAGGGGCGGGGCGTCCGAGGCAGGTTCCCACCTCCAGCTCCGTCCCTGGCTGGAGCGCCCGCCCACGGAGTCCTCGCTTTCCCAGACCTCTCCTGGACCTCCCGCGGATACTAAAAGTGGACCTCTCTAGCGAGCACCTCCTTTCTCCTCCTGGAGAGACCGCCCGACGGCGGGGTCATCGCTGCCGCGCACCCCCCCCCCCCCAACCAGACTCCCGCAAGCGCTGTTGGGTTGTTTCATTCAATCTCGACCACAATCGTGTGAGATGGGTACTGCCATCAATCCCATTTACGGAGGGGAAAGTTGGAGCCCAGAGAAGGCAGGTAACTTGCCCAAAGTCACAAACCCAGGAAGGGTGACCCAGGAAACACACCTGACTGGTCCACCCTGAGAACCAGAGCCTTGATCAAACCATGCCTCCTTCACTGGTCTCCAGGTTCCTACTCTGCTCCCCTCCAGAACCTTCTCCACACAGCTGCTAGAGGGTGTTTTGGAGCTCTAAGTGGGCATATCATCCCCTCACAACTTCCGTCTGGCTCTCACTCCCCTCAGGATCAAGTTCAGTCCCCTCATGCCACCTCTCTGGCATCACCTTGGCCCAGGAAGCTTCCTCACCTGGACACATCACTCTTCCTTCAGCCTGAAGAAAACTTACTCATCAGCCTGAAGCACCTGCTTCTTCTCCACCAGGACCACTCTTCTTGCTCCCCCACATTCTTTTAGTTAACTCGTACATTCTTCCGGCCCTCGCTCTCATTACTTCCTCTCGGGAGCCTTCCTGGACTCCTGACTCCCAGACAGGCTCAGGGCCCATAGGAAACACTGTCGGGGCACTCACTCTGAGCCTCTTAAGTTGCACTGGCCTCAGAAACGGGCTTCACTTTGGTAATTATAATGGTGTCACTTTTCCAAAAACTCCAGATCACCCTGACTCTTCTTTCTTGACTGATCTCTAATCCATCAGTAAATCCTGTGGGATCTATTGAAATGTTACCTCAAGTCTGACTTCTTCCTGCCTCCTTCCCCGCTAGTTCCTTTGTGAGTCTTGCCGTCCTTCCTCACGGTCACCCAGATTGCCCCTTTGCCCTCCAGCACCAGACGCATCCTTGCATGTGTCTTCCAGAGAATGGGAGTTCCGTAACGGGCGGCTGCGTTCACTGCAGAATCCCCAGGGCTCTAGGTCGGTGCCTGTGCCTCAGGGAATACCTGCCAAGTGGCAGTTTCTTCCCCCCGCCCCCCCCAATGTCGGTTCCTGGGGGCAGGGATTGTGTCCGTCCTGTTCACACACAGCCCCAGCGCTTGGCACACAGCAGGCACTCAATAAAAACCCCATCGATGTGCAGGCGGAGAAACTCAGGCCCAGAGGGAGCACCCCTACTGCACCACTGCCCCGCAGCCAGCCGCAAAGCCCCTCCTCCCCCAGCCCGGGGCGCACAAGAGCCCAGGCCCTTTGCTCACTGAATCAACACAGTTTATTACTGAACTGCACTTTCACCTTCACACAGACTATTTCAAAGAGCTGGAACAAGTGTGGGGTGGGGGCTGAGTGGGGGGTGGGGGGGACAAGTGCCCCTCAGGAGCCAGGACCCCCAGCTGGCTTCCCCAGACCAGGGCGGGGGAGGGAGCATCAGGCCGTTCAGTCTCCGGGCACCAGCTCTCCACGTGCACGCGCACAGCAAGCCAGCAGCTCCTCACACATAAATACAGACACGCTTAACAAAAATAGTATATCATCTTCACAAGGAATAAAAACTAGTCTCGAATATGTACAGCAGAGAGCCCGGGATGGCTAGGGGTAGGCCGGGACCCCCAGGGATGAGACAGACCTTGGGTGGAGTAGAGAAGAGGGAGGCCTGAAGGACTCCTGGCCAGGCCACTCCGACCTTGGCAGCCTGGCGACCCAGGCTGAACGGGGGTGGGGCACACCTACGTTGACCAGGTAGGACTGGCCCTTCTAGCCACCCCCACCGACACCTCGTGCATCAGGGTCTCCTTCCTGCCCTTCCTGCCTGAGGTAGGGAAGACTCTAGGGCTCCCACAGCTGCTCCCTGTAGCTCCCCTTCACCTCTGGGCCAAGGCCCCTGAACCCCTGGACTCCGTAGGCAGAAGCCCAAAGCAAAGATGCCCCAGGCTGATCTTCTCGCAGGAAGTGAGGCAGCGGAGGCCATAAACAGCTCTGGGGCACCTGCCTTGGGCCCAGTTGGTCCCTTAGTCATGGTCATGGGAGCCAGGGGAAGGGAAGGGGAAAGGAACTAGGGTGGTGCTAAACTGCAAGGGCCACCTTAGCTTTGGCATGGGGTGCTTCCTGCAGCTACAGCCCCCTCCCTCCTGGGTGGGGCTGGCCTCTAGCCAGAGGCCTCTGGAGGACACTGGGATTGGGGTCAGGGACTCTGGCCAGGCCAGAGGCGGGGAGGGGGTCCTGGTCCTTGTTTCTTTATCCCAAGCAGCTTGAATCCCTAATTAGTCAAAAGTGGCCCCTAAGTGGCTCTTGGGAAGGTGGGGATGATAGGAAGGGGATCTAGATCCTGGAAGGGAGAGGGAATGATCAATTCTGAGGCCACAAACATCAAAACGAAGGCAATCTAGTCTCTCCTGGGGAAAAGGGTCAGAAGACTTTCCAGCTCCCCGGCAGCAAAGCATTCTCAGGGAGGCTGAGGTCGGGGTGGGGTGGGCGTGGGTTCCACCAATCAGGCAGGGCCCCCCAGCCCCCGACCGCATACACCCCCACACCTGCCAGCTTCCATGGGCAGATTTTGGGGAAACTCTGTGGGTTCTGAGGCCAGGAGAACGGAGGTGTGGGGAAGGCGGCTTTCACAGAAGCATGGTAGAGTCTAGAAAACTAATTGCGGGGGACCAGGTCTAGGCCCCACCCTGTGATGGGTAGGTGGCCACAGGTTGCATGTAGTGGTTCTCCTGGTGGCAATGGTTGCTGGATAAAGGGATGTGGTGGGGGCAGGGCAGAGGTGGGAGGGTAAGTGGGTGGTCAGTGTCTGGTCATTTCCGACTGAAGAGCGAGCCCAGCAGAACCACGCCAGCCACAGTCATGCCTGTCAGGAACCAGCGGTTGAAGCGCTCCTGGCCCTTCCGGCTCTCGGCCGCTGCGTTGTTCCCGTAGAGTTCCACAAAAGTGTCCTGCAGGGAGAGAGAAGAGAAAGGAAGGTGCTGTTTGAGTCCTCTGACAGTAACATGGGTAGCTGGCAGAAGGGGGCCATCTGCTGCAATGGTGATTTGAAAAACTAGAGCCATCCGTGCCTCCTCTGGGAGAGGAGATAAAGGGTTAAGGGCTGCCCTCTTTGCTGGTGCCCAGCTGGGGATGGCCAACACACATTATTGCTGAGATGACGGGTGCAAAGCTGGGAATGAGCCTCGGGAGGCGAGCTGGCTGAAAAGTGGTACTGGAGAGCATGCGGGAAAGAGACAGGCAGGGGCAGGGAAGTGACAGGAAGCTAGGTGGCTGGAGCAGAGGGCAGGAAAGAAGGGGACAGGGGAGAGGAGGGTAAAGTGGTGAGTGAGACCCGGCCCCAGCACAGACTGGAAGCAGACGAGGAGGAGGAGCACAGAGCTGAGTCTGTGAGTAGCCTTCCCACTGCTGGGACAGAGGGAGGGAGCGGGGAAGGAGAGATGGGGCTAAATTCCCGGCGTCAAGTCTGGGGATTATGAGTCAGAGGCCCCCTCTCCCTCTGGAGGGAGTCTCTGGCCAGGGTGAGTGACGGTTAGACAGAGGAGGGCAGAGGAGAGGGGTAGCAATGACCATGCAGGACTGGGATGGGATCTCTGAGGCCCTGTCCATGTCCTCCGGCCTGCCCCCAGGGGGCGTGACTCTGGGCCCCAGAGGAGGTGAGCAACAGCCTTCAGCCCTGAGGCCAGTCAGGAGGGAAGCACATGATACGGGGAAGGTAGGGCTGTGGGTTAAGTTATCCAGCCCAGGGTGGAGCCAGCCTGTGGGGCAGGGAGAGGGGGCTTGCAGGACCCTCTGAGTAAGCTTTGCTCCTGATTTGTCTGTCCCCCAATCCTCCCAACAATGCTGCAGTGCAGACCCCCTCTTCCCATTTACAGACCAGGGGCCTCTGGGCCCAGGGAGGTGTGTGTCTGGAGTGTGAATGGATCGCCTGCTGTCCAGGCCCCCTGTTCCTCCTCTCCACCAAGAACTCACATGGCCGGCCCTCGTTTCCACCTGCTCCCAACTGGCTGAGTGGTGGCTGCTCCCTCAGACTAGCTGGTTCCAGGTTCCACCACAGTTTGCTCACTGTGACGTGTGCCTGGCCCTACTTCTGGTCTTGACAACCCCCTCAGTCCATGCTCCACATCGAGGATCTTTAAGAACACGGATCAGATCATGGCATGCCTGGGCTTCAAGTCCTCCAGCAGCCATCCCTTGCTCTTGGAAAGCCAGTGTCATTTTTGCTCATGTCCTGGTACCAGCAGAGCACCCTGCGCACTGAATGGCCAAAATGACGCAAAGACTCTGTGTTCATTAAGCCCTTAGGGAAGCAGCGGTGTCACAGGAGCTGCAGCCCTTAGCAGAAAGTTCACCACAGATGGGTGGAAACCCACCAGAAAAAGCCCCTCCGTTCAGGCCAGCTCACTCCTCCCCATCTCATCCCAAGCTCTCGGCCTTCCCAAGGCTTCCATCACACCTGGAATCAAGTCCTCGGTCCTCTAGGTCTCGTAGGACCTGCCCTTCCCTGCTGCACACTCACCACAGGGGCCTCCTTGCTTTTCCTCCATCATCTGCTTGGGGGCTTGTTCTCACTGCCTGGAGCACTTGACCCCGGTTCACCATCCACCTTGCCCCCGACTCTGCTCAAATGTCATCTCCTCAGAGAGGCCTGCCTTGGCCACCTCATCTAAAATGGTACCCATTGTCATCTCTACCTGTCCTCTCACTGACCCTGCTTTGTTTTTCTCCCCAGCACTTTTCATAACTGTTCATAATGGACAGATTCAACACTTTGTCTCCTGCATGAGGGGCGGCTTGAGGAGGGCAGAGATCCTGTCTTGTCTCCATAGACCCAGTGCCCGGGACAGTGTCTGGTACATGTTGGTGCTCAATAAATACATGAGCAGAATGAAGGTACTACAAGTCTACGAAGTGCCAGGCAGTTACCCACTTCACCTTCATCAGGTAGATCTGAGCCCCATTTCACACTGGAGAGGGAGGACCTTGCCTGGGGTCACCCAGCTTATGTAACGGTGGCAGAACACAGGGATACTCAGCTCCAAAGGAAGTGCACTGTAGCAGGACACTTCTCTGTGCGGGGGGGGCTAGGATGATCTGTCCTGTCAGTAGCACTAAGATGGGATTCTAGAAAGACGGGGTGGAGCTGAGGAGGAGCCTTGGGTCTGGAGAGAGAAGGGCAGTGGTGTGGCAGCAGCCAGGCTCCTCACTCTCTGGCCTGCTCACTGCCCAGGCATCGCTGGTGTGGACATGCTTTCGTCTTGTCCCTCATCCTGGCTAGCCTCATGGGTGCTGGCGGACAAGGAAATTCTTACCAGAGTTGTAATTTTTCTGGTCCTACGTGTCCTAGATGAAGGAGGCCCAAGTGGAGTCACAAAAAAAGATGGATTTGTGATGGGGGAAAGACTCCTGGGCTGTCGGGGGCATGGGAGGAGTGAGGCCAAGGCCAGAAGGACTGGCTATCCCAAGGGGCCCAATGTCTCATAAGAAACCAGGGACACTGGGGTTGCAGCCAAAGTGGGAGAGGCCTGGCTCTCTCGATGGGAACTTTCCTAAATTAGAGGGCTGGCAGCCGCGGGAAACTTTCCTCTCTGGGGCTGTGTTGGAGTAAACAGGCCCTGTCCCTGCAAGGGCACAAAGCACTCACTGTCCAGGAACAGTCATTCCAGGGTGGAGGGTACATTCTCATTTCAGTGCCATAGAGAACAAGACTCTGACATGCACAACCCCTCCCCCACCCCCATGCATTCCTGGACAGGATGACCTTCATTAGGAGATCCTTCTCCTGGGGAGGCGGAGTAGGATTTCCAGGGGCCCGGGATTCTGGGGACTGCTTTTGTAGACAGAACACGAGCAAAATGGGGTGTGCTACTGCAGGGCGGTGCTGGGGAGGCAGTGGCGTGGGTATATTTAGCTCAAGGTTCACACGACACACTTGGAAACAAACACAGCCATTTTCTCAGTGGGCGGTTGCCCTGGATAAACAAACAGCACTGCTGCGCAGCCTGGTTCTGGAAAAGCAGAGATAAGCCCTGGTGCTCCTCAATGGCTCCCACTACTTTCAGCCAGAGCTGGCATGGTGGGCCAGAGGGTGAGATGGAAATCTGGGGTGCAAGGAAGTCTCTGATATCCCAGAGGCTTTCAAGGGACCCAGGCACGGGGCTGTCTGCGTTCTCAGCTTAGGTGGCAGCAAAGTGGGGTAGGTCTTTGTAGCTGTGACCGGTGCCATGGGATTCATGGACTCCCCAGCCAGCCAGACCCTCACAAGTTAGAAGGACCAATGAACCTGCTCATTCTAAGGTTTCACACAGTTGGGGTGTGGTAGGGCCTGACTAGGAACCGGTGTCCCCTGACTTGGCATCAGGGCCCTTCAGGGTGGTGAGCCAAGAACCAGGGTCCCCAGGAGAAGCCAAAGCTGGGACCACTTTAAAGATCCTGCCTCCAACAGTCCTGGCCACATACATGGAAGGGCCCCACCCAACACACTGAAGGGTGCTCCTCACCCCTCTGTGTCCTCTTGACTGGTCACCCTCCCCATATCATCCTCCTTGGTTAGCCAACTGCTATGCGGCTTGTAAGACCCCATGAAAAAGATCTTTGTGCTTCTAGGGTTTTTGGATTTTCATTCATACCGTAAATATGTCTTCTTTTCTTTCTTTTTTTTCTTTTTTTAAAGTAAGCTCTCCACTGACTCCTGATCCTGAGATCAAGAGTGCATGCCCTCTCTACCCACTGAGCCAGCCAGGCACCTGCACCGTGCCTGTTTCTTGCGTGCTAACCATGCTCCAAGCCCGGTACGGGAGATGCAGCAGTGGGGTGTGAACAAGACAAAGATCTCTGCTTTTATGGAGCTTCTGTTCCAGTCTGTGTTCTCAATGGGAGGGTTATCACCTCCAGGGGGCCGAGGCAAACATTCTTGGATACTACAGTGGTCCGGGGCTTTCCACGTGGCCACAGCACATAGAGAGACCTGGAGTGCAGCTGTGGCATTCAGATGTCATGAGAAGGCAATTAGGACAAGAATGCTGAAAATGACGCCTTAGGTGAGTGGCAGTAAGGAAAACAGGTTGAGTAACCTGTCCTGGTGTAAAGCAGAGAGGACAAGGGACAAGACAATTCCAGAGATGATGGGGTTTTGAAGGCAGTAAGTCACGGGGAGGTGACAGAGAATACCTGGGGGACTGACACAGGTGGAGTGGTGAGAGAAGGTCTCCCTGGGGAAGTGAGGTTTGAGCCGAGAGCTGAATGGCAAGGTGGAAGTGGCCAAAAGAGGATCAAAAATCTCGGGTCAAAAAAAAAGCGAGTTTCAGCAGAAGCAACAAATGCAAAGGCCCTGAGGCAAGAATGAGAGGCAAGGTGGCCGTCCCTGGGCTGAGCCCCTTTTGCGTGTTGGCTCCCCACCTCAGTCTGCAGGCTCAAGTCTGACAGCTGTCTGAAGCCAGGCCCATCCAGGCAGGGGATGGACGGACTACGGCTAGATCTCTGCCCAGGGGTCGCCCTGCAGCCGTCTGCAACCCTGGGGAAGTCAGGAAAAAAGGCTGGCACGGCGGTGCCCCTCAGGCGGCGGCCCATCCACCCTGCCGGGGCCCGAAGCGCAGCACCTAGCTGAGACTGATCAGTCCTCCGATGCCCACGCTTCTCTCTCACTTCCCACGTTCCCAGCCTTCTTCACAGCCGTGTGACTTTGAGCAGCCCAGTGTCCTCACTTGTTAAATCACAAGAAAACAGGAACAACTGCCAACACGGCAGCTGACTTTTCTTATGTGTTCGAATGCTGGCTGTGCCAGGCACTGAGCTAAAGCACCTTGACCAGGACGTACTCGCTGATTACATGCACAATCACATTCAGTTGAGTGATTATGTTTTGTCCTGTCTCCTCCACTAGACTGCCTGTGGTTTCATCCCTTGTGTCTCTGGAACCTGATGCTGTACCTGAAACACGGCAGCTACTATTCTAAATGGACCTATTTAAAAATTTTCTTTTTCCAAGTGAACTCTATGCTCAACGTGGAGCCTGAACTCACCACCCTGAGATCAAGAGTCGCAGGCTCTACCGACGGAGCCAACTGGGCACTCTCTGAGAGTATCTATTTTATTTTTTTCTTCCATTTAAAAAATTTGTTTGTTTGTTTTATTTATTTTTGACACACAGAGAGACAGAGCACGAGTGAGGGAGGAGCAGAGAGAGACGGAGACACAGAATCTGAAACAGGCTCCAGGCTCTGAGCTGTCAGCACAGAACCCGATGCAGGGCTCGAACCCATGAACTATGAGATCATGACCTGAGCCAAAGACGGACGCTTAACTGACTGAGCCACTCAGGCACCCCTGAGAGAATCTATTTTAGGTGAACAAATGAAGGATTACTTTTATTTAATCCTCATACTACTTATCAATAGCCTCATTCTATGGATGTGAAAATGGAGGCTTCACCCATCCTCTCTATCGAGGAAGTAGTGGGACTGGGATTTGTTGGAGTTCTGGCCTCTTGCTCATTCTGATATCTGATCCTGCCCTCTCGGTCCCTGCCGCCCCTGCCCGCAGAGAACCTGACCTGCATAGTGGCAGTGGCGGTAGATGCTTCCTGAGCACTCTTCTTGGTACTTTTGGTGGATCAGTTCACCGAATTGTCCCCATGCTGGCAGGCAGTGGGTCCTGTGGTTAATTCATCCCATAGCTGATGGCCCTGTAGCCCGCAGATGATCTGTGACTTGCTCAAGGTCACACAGTGGCTGCCTGCCTGCACTAGCAGTGTGTCTCCAGTATCTTTGCTCCCAACCTCCGTAGAGGACTGTGCGTCCTTTCAAAAGGACAATACTTTTCAGGCCCCATCATGGGCCAGGTGCCTGCACTTGTACTACTGAAGGAGGACCTCGATCTTCACCCAGGTAAACTGAGGCTCCGAGATACCAAGAGATCTGCCCAAAGTGGGTATGTGGGGAGTTAGCTGCAAGCTCCCGCATGTGCAGCAGCAAAACCCGTTTCTCGGCCAGGGCTATGGTCCCTAGTCCCTCTTGTAGGGGGAAGGTTGCCCGAGGCCACCAGCTGAATGAATGAGCTCTGGCCCCCAGCCAGCTGAGGGGAACTGGGTGCCACAGGAAAAGGATGTGACGAAGACCAGGAGGGAAAGTGAAACCCTTCCGTCCTGGCTTCAGTGGGGAACAAGTGCTTGTGCCAGACGGGCCCTTCCTTCCTCTGGGGTGACTCTGGAAGGCCTAGGCCCACCACTTCCTTCCTGCTTGGTTATTTTGGGAAAGAGGTAGGTGGAGAAGAGGAAGGGGCTCCTAGCAGCCCAGGGAAAGTGCCAGAGACATCAGCACCATTCCTTCCCTTGGCCTCGTTACGGCCCAGCATGGGCAGGCCACGAGTCACCTGCAGAGTCACTTTTTGCTGCTAGCCTCAGTTTCCCTGGGGGAGAGGCTGATACAGGCCTGCTGAAGAGATGAATGAGGCCTTGTCAGGCAATCCCAGGGAGATGGCAGGAAGGGGGGGATGGGGCAAAAGGAGAGGCCTTATCATTCTCTTGGCAGGGAGCTGCAGGCAGAGACTCGGAAGAAGGGAGGTTTGTGGTTAGAATCCACTTCCCTTGGCTTTCCCGGGGGAGCTGTTGGGCTCAGCAACGTGACAGGAACACAGCCTCTCCCCTCTACCAGGAGTGGGCAATTCAGAGGGGCAGCTCAGGGCAGAGGCGGAGACGGGTGACCAGCCTGTGCCACCGTGACCCCAGGCAAGCCAGCCTTGCCGTGGGCACCATAGCAAGCCTCTGTACCTCGGAGCCTCAGTTTCTCCTGTTTCGACCTCCCAAGACAGTGGTGGTGAGATCAGGGGATGAAACCACTTAGTAAGAAGCAAGGTGACTTCGGTGTTCCTGGCTGAACAGTGTGTCATGGGGGGGGGGCGGGGAGAGGCTCAGGCCATCTGGGCTTCAGGGAGTATTTGGAGGCATCCTCGCAGCAAACTTCATGTTAATCTTTCTCCGATTCTGCCCCCGTCAGCTGCCAGCCTCTCCTCCCCCGCCTCCTCCCTCACCATTAGTTCTCAGAAGCTAAGCCTGACAGATGTGCTCATTTCTCAGAAAAGGAAGTGGTTGTGCCGGGAGGAGATAACACCTCCGCTGGGGAATTGAGAAAGCTATCGGGCCCAGCAGTGCAAGCGTGGGCTCTCCACCTCCTCAGTTCAGAACCAGGATGCTAGTCTTAGAGGCAGAGATGGTTCAGAAAAGCGTTTCCTGCGGGGCACAGATGCTCATTTAGGGGCTGACAACCTCCTTCCCTGGAACGGCTGATACTGACTGAGAACTTACCACATTCCGGGCATGGTGCTGAGGGCTTCATCATGTATATGAATTCACTTAATCCTGGCAATAACCCCATGAAGTGCTATTGTTGCTTTCCATGTTACCGATGAGGAAACAGGCTCAGAGGTCAAAGGACCCTGCCAAGGACATCTGATTAATAAATGGCAGAGTTAGGATCTGTGTGCGGCAGAATGGCTCTAGAGCCCAAGCACTGAATGGCCCCCGGGAGGCCGCTGCGCGCTCATAGGCGTTTACTCCCTGGAATTCCAAGACTGCCCTCACCTCACCGGCTCCCCTCCCATCCCTGCTAACCCTCTGTCATCTCATGACCAGAGATGGCTACAGCCTTTCATTCTTCTCCCAGAAGAGAGAAGAGACCAGGCTCACCCTTGAAAAAGGGTCAGAGACTCAAAAGTGAGCTAGTAACATACCTACCCAACCTCTTATGTGATGATGAAGCTCACCCCTAACATCCTTATTTCCCAGACAGGTTCGGAAAGGTGGAGCATCAGGGTCACGTGGTAGGTCTGTTTCACCCCTGATGGTCCATACTCGTGGGAGTTCAGTCATCCCTAGGGCAGCTCTGCTTATACACTCACAGAGCACTTCACTTTAGGAAAGCTCTCTTGGAAAGCGTTTGCCTCTTTCCCTCTATCTCCCCCCACTGGCTGGCATCAGATTTGGTCCTCTCTCCTCAGCTGCTCTCTCCAACTCTGTCTCAAGGACTCTGCCCAAGAAATCACAGGGGCTGGCAGAGGAAGCCTTGCTCTGGGCTCTGGACCAGGTTGTGCTCCTCTCCAAGTAGAATTTCCTCATTGGTAAAGTGGCAGTGCTACCTGGATAAGGCCAAGGCTCTATTTCTATTTCTTCTATTTCTCTACCAAGCTGAGCTGCCAGCGCAAAGAGTAGGCAGGTACCCACTAAGTCTTGCAATTAGACTTGAGAGGTGTTAGCCGCGGACATCGTCTATAAAATGGAGATTAAAGATGTGCTTATTTCACAAGAACACTGTGAAGATCCAACAGTAATACACATAAGGCTCTTAGAATTCTGTATGGTGCAGAGCAGACTTTGAGTACATGTTGGCTATTATTACTGTTCTTATTGCTGGACCAGAGCTCAGCTGGTGTCTTATAGCCTTCTCTGTGGTCTGCAAGACCCTGCAAGGATTTCCTCAGCTTTGTCTAGGGCTAGGCTGCTTCATTCTTCACATACCATGCTCTCTTCAGCCTCAAGACCTTTGCCTATGCTCGTCCCTCTGCCAAGGTCCCTCCTACTTATCTCTTAAGTCTTCACCTACAGGTGACTTCTTCAAGGAGGCCTCCTGCTTTCTGCCTCTAAGTCTCCTTCAGCTCCCTTACCAGTTTGTTGTACTGTTCTTTTTTTAAGTTGTAATTTAAATTCCAGTTAGTTAACATATAGTGCAATGTTAGCTTCAGGCTTACAATTTAGTGATTCAATGCCTGTATACAGCACCCAAGTGCCCATCACAACAAGTGCACTCCCATCGCCTACTTCCCCCATTGCCCCCTCCATAGCCATCAGCGTGTTCTCTATAGTTAAGAGCCTATTTCCTAGTTTGCCTCTCTCTTATTTTCCCCTCTAATTGTTTGTTTTGTTCCTTAAATTCCACATATGAGTCAAATCATATGGTATTTGTCTCTCTTTGATGGACTTATTTTGCTTTGAGCTGTTCATTTTCCACCATGAGCTCTGTCTTTCAGGCCTAGCCCAGTCTGGGCCCAGAGAAGGTGCTAAGGGGTAGGCCGACTGGTAGACAGTGAAGAGGGTAGGGAAGAAAGGCCAGCTTCCCTCTTTATCCCCATCCTCACTGCCTGGCAAAACCAGGAGGGAGCCCCGGGACACCAGGTAATTGGGCAGGGTGGCCAGGACTCCCCAGACACCAAGTTCTTCCAGGCTCAGGAAGGGTGATAGGAAGTTCATGGGAAGGTTCTGGAAAAGACATCATCTGCATTGTGTTGAGGCAACAGGTAGGAGGGACTGGGGTTAGCAATCTACAAAGAATAGGGGCTTGGTCTCTGGGGCCACCCCTTTCCCTAAAACTCTTTCTTCGGGGGTCTATGCCTCAAAGTACTCCACAGTCCAAAGCAGCCACCCCCTTCTTATTTCCACCCAAAGCTATCCCCACCACCGTGTCTGGTGCCGATTGACGCTGTGTGCTGTGAGGAGACACCAGGCCAAGAGCTGACAGATGTGGGTTTTGTGTTCCAGCTCTATCACTGGCTTGCTTGGGTTGAGTCTCTTCCCCTGTCTGGGATACTGGGAAAGTCTGGGACTTTCCCCATCTGTAAAATGAAGGGGGTCATCCTCGAGGCCTCCTCCTAGTGCTACAGCAGGAAGAGAATGAAAGAAGCTCACATATGGATAGATCAGTAGCTACTCGAGCTCTCTCTGATGGGTATTCAGAAGACCCAATAATTAGTGCGGAAGGGCAGAGGCAACATTCTGCAGCAGGAGGACTTGTTGCCATGAAAGAGTCTGATCTTCCTTCACCGCAGAGCCTGCTGAGTCTCGCTCTCTACCTTGTAGGATTCCAGGGGAAAAGGGCAATGGGCACATCTGTGACCCGGGGCAAGCTCCTCAGAGAGGCCAGCTCTGGCCGGGCTCTGTCCCGGTGGCCTCCACCTCTTTCTTCACCCTAGCACCACCTCTAACTAGTCCAGACAAGTCCGGGTATTTTCAGCCTTTATCTGATCGGAAATGTTTGGAATTCCACAGCCTCGGAGGATTTGAGGATGGGAGCAAATCCCTGCAACACCCTTCCCTCCCCCCTATACATATGAATGCTCACGTCCACACCCCTCGACACCAAAAACTCAGAGCTGAAGGCTCTGGCTGGGTTGCATTTCCTACATTCTGGTTCCTTCTGGTCTTCTCCTCAGTTCATTCTCACCCCAATCCATCAAGATACAGAATAGAAAGATGCCTGAGACAGTCCCAGGAGAGCTGGACTTCTGCCTGCTGCCAGGTGACATGGGGCAGGGGGCCACCAGGAGGTCTGCTGTTCAGTCAACACCCAGGGCACCATAAACTGCAGAAGATCACCACCACCAGGAGGCCCCAAAGCAGCTCGCTGTCCCACCTGATGTGACCTGTGGATCACTCAAGAATTTATGTGTCATGATCTGTGGTTTACTGTAGTTCAACTCCCTCCCTAAACAGATGGGAGACTGAGACCCAGAGGAGGTACAGACTCCCCTGCAAGGCCTCCTGACCCTTGGAGTTGGACAGTGTGGGTTTTGGCTCCAGCTCTGGGACTGCCTACTTGAGGGACCCAAGGCAAGACTCATTACCTTCTCAAGGCAGCATTCCTGCCTGAGAGCACTGTACTTGCATCACAGGCTTGGCAGCAAGAACTAAATGGTCCACAGAACTCAATAAATGTTAGCTGCTGTCATGTTTTTATAGCTAAAAAAGAGTGGTTTCATTTGTGCTTCTCATGGTGCATCTCATTATTTACAGCCACAAACAAATGCACAAAAACAGCTAATATTTACTGAGCTCCTGCTTGAATCCTCAAAACCTTGCCAAGTAGGTGTTGTCCCCATTTTGCTAACAAGGCAGCTAAGACTCAGAGAGGTGATGAGGCTTTGCCTGAGATCACCAGCTACTGAAGGAGACGTCTGACTCCAAAGCGTGTTACATCTGCTCGTGCAATATGACAGATGCACAGGGTTGTTACTTACTATAAGCTCTTCCTTCCTTCCCCCTTTCACCCACACAGCTGCCTACCTACTATTTAGTGATGATCTTCTACTCTTAGGCCCTGTGAGTCAGAAATGATTTTGAGGACAGGGAAGAGAAGTGGCATGCTCCCTGGTGCCTCGTGGGTGAGAAAAGGAGGTGTGTGCTGCGGCTGCTTAGAGCTCCGCCCCCACACCATCAACCATCCCCTGCAAGGCCAGTCCCTCCCTTTATCTGGCCATTATCTTGGAAACAAAAGTGATGCCAAGTAGCTCTGGCAGAACTCTTACCTGAGTGTTCTTTTTCATTTAATGCTTATTTATTATTATTATTTTTTTTTTTTTTGAGAGAGAGAGACTGACTATGAGCAGGGGAGGGGCAGAGAGAGGGAGACAGAAGATTTGAAGCAGGCTCTGTGCTCTGAGTGCAGAGCCAAAAGAGCCCGATGCAGGGTTTGAGATCATGAACTGAACCAAAATCAAGAGTCGGCCCCTTAACCGACTAAGCCATCCAAGCACCCCTTACCTGAGTTTTCTATGACGGATCATGAGCCATTCGTGGGCTGAGCTGTGAGGCTGCGGGGAGGACCAGACAAGCTGTCCTGCTGGTCCTGGATACTCATTCACTCCATAAATCTTTATTAAGTACTCACTGAATGCCAGGCACTATGCTAAGTATTGGGGATGAAGCAGTGACTAAATCAGATGAAAATTCCTACCTGCGTGAGTTTACAATTTAATGCGAAGAGACAGGCAATGAATAAATGTGTCAGATAGTAGTAAGTGCTAAAAGAAAAACAAATGAGAGAAAAAGGTTAGACTGAAACATGGAAGACAGCAGTTAGAACCCGTAGTCAGGGAAAGCTTCTTGAGGAAGTGACATCTGAACAGAGCCCTCCTGAACGAAGTGAGGGTACAGCATCACAAGGATCTGAGGAAAGCAATGGGAAGAGCAAATGCAAAGGCCCCGAGGCAGGAACATACTTGGGCACTCTTGAAACAGGAGACACCAGTATGGCTAAAGGAAAATGAATGAAGAGAGAATGGTAACAATGGGGTCTGGCAGTAGGCAAGAGTCAGACTGTGCAGGGCCTTGAATGCAATTCAAGAACTTGGTCTTGTTGTTTGAGCGACATGGGAACACTGGAGGGACACGATCTAACTTTGGTTTTAATAGAGTCCCGCTGGCTGCTAGGTAAAGACCTCAACGGGCAAGGGTAGACGTTAAGAGATCTGGTGAGAAGGTGATGCAGTCATCCAAGAGAAATGCGATAGTGGTTTGGCCAGGATGGTGCCAAGGAAGCTGGTGAGAAGCAGTCAGATTCAGAATTTATTTTTAAAAGTAGAACTGATGGGCATTTGGCTGGCTTCGTTGGTAGAGCATGCAACTCTTGATCTCAAGGTCATGAGTTCAAGCCCCATGTTGGATGGAGAGCTTACTTGGGGGAAAAAAAAAGAGCTCAAAGGATTTGCTGGTGGATTGGCTGTGGGTTAGGGGAGTTACTAGTCTCTCTGTCCTTGTTCCTCACCTACAACAGGCAGGAAAGAGGCCTTTGAAGATGTTTTTCCAGGCCGGTAACTCTGGGAACCCTATGGGATGAGGAAAGACAAAATCATTTCTGCCCTCATGGAGGCAAGCAGTTTGCTCTCCAGGCTCTGAGAGCTGGGTGGCAATGACAGGAGGAAGTCAGGGGCTGGACAGAGATAAATGAAGGACAGGGTCTGCCTACTCTGTGGCCGCCCACTTTCAGCAGGCACGTTGCCCAACTTCAAGGGACCTGCAGGGCCACGGAGTAGCCAGGCCCAGGTTGGGGTGGAGGTAAAGGTAGCTCGTTTTCCATTAGGAGAGCAGGGGCATCAGAGCTGTGCGGCGACCAGGGCCTATCAGGCAGAAGGTGCTCAGTGGGTGAGTGAGCGAAGGAGGCGATGCCTGCAGGCCAGGATGTGTGTGAGAACTTCCCAAGTCGTTCCAAGGGCTGAGCCTGACCCAAGGGATTCATCTCCTGTCATTCCTTCTGCATTGATTACATTCTAGGCCAAGTCTCAAGTTCCCATTCTTCATGAATGGCAGACCACAAGGTCTGAAATTGCCAAAGCAGCATTTTAGAGCTGAAAGGAAGCAGACACATCTGGCCCACTCTGTCCACAATTTCACCATCACTGTTTTGGCTTTCTCCATGTATCATTGTTATTATTAACATTTTCCTGTTGAGTGACTCACTTTTGAAAACTTTAAGTACTGAAAACCCTCAGTCCCTACTACTCTTCACCCTGTTCTTTCTGCAATCTTTTCCCTTTTTATTTCTATTTATTATTTAAAGATGTTTTTAAAAGTAACCTCTACACCCAACGTGGGGCTCAAACTCACAATCCTGAGATCAAGAGCTGTATGCTCCACCGACTGTATACTCAAGCCAGGTGGCCCTGCAATCTTTCCCCTTTGTAGTAAATGACAGCAGATTCATCCTTCCAGGGGCTGAAGCCTGGACCACCTTGGAGTCACTCCTAAATATTCTCCTTAGTTCTGATCTGTCAGCCAATCCCTTTGAATCTATACTTCGAATTTATCCAGAATGCTACCACTTTTCATTACCTCGGCCACCATCATTTGGTCCAATACATGTTCTGCCTGTATTGTTGTAACAACCTCCTTACTGGCCTCCCAGCTTCCTGCCTCCCCTTGTGGTCCTTTACCAGAGCAGGCACATTCTGTCTGGTTCTGTCTGGTCAAAACACTCCACTGCCTTCCCATCTCACTTAGACCAGGAGCCAGAGGTCCCGTCATGGCTCGTGCGATCCTTTACCTTCTACCTCTGCTCACTCTGTTCTAGCTACACTCAACCTCCTCTGCTCTTCCTCAATCGTGCGAAGCACACCCTTCTCAACTTGGGGCCTCTGTACTTGTTTGCTTTGTCTGGAATGTTTTTACCACAGACTGGATGCAATTCAGTGTATCACAGACTGATACACGGTTTATTCCCTCAAATCATGTCAATATCTGCCCCCATGCCTCCTCCTCAGAAAAGCCCTTCCCGATCACTCTTTATTTAAAAGAAACAAAAACAAAACAAACAAACAAACAAAAACCCCAGTGCTTCCTCGTCACCCTCCATTCCCCACCATCACTTTGTTTAGAATATAAACCCCATGAAGGCAGATATTCCCAGTAGCTGGACCGGTGCTTGGCACAGAACAGATACTCAGTAAATATTTGCTAAATGAATAAATGAAATGAAAAGGCAACTTGGGTTATTACTACTATAACTAGAACACAAATATCATTTACCACACTGGAAATCAACGTAAAAGAAAAGTATTACTAAAAGAATGTCCATTTGCATATCACCTAGAAGTTACCTTGAAGGTCAATGGTATATGTGTCTATCGATCTTGGGCTCACACCTTTACAAAAGAGACACATGAGGTCCAGGCAGGAGAAAGCTCAGGACAGAGGCAGCCAGTTGGAGGTCAGTCCAGAAGAACCACACAGGTAAACCCCTCAGTGCCTTAAAACCGCAGCCCCATCCCCCGAATGTACACAAAGCGATGGAGGGGTACAGCTGGGTCGAACCAACCAACAGAGCCTGTGTGAGGGGCCAGGAAAGCCGTCCTCTGGGCCAGGACAGAACCGGAGGCTCTGCCGGAGAGAACAAAGACCAAAGAGAAGCGTGCCAGGCTACAGCAATCTCATGGGGCTGCACTGTGGGGGACGGGCACGCACAAACCTGTAGGTGAGGTCCATGGAGACCAGACAGCTGAGAGCAGAAATGAAAACAGGCTGGGTCCCAAAGGGTGGCAGCTTCAATCCTGTAAACACCAGACAGGCATGGGGGTTCAGGTGCAGGCCTGGGGCCCAGCTGAGCTCAGGGGGTTGGATGGGATCTTCCCAGCCTCCTCCACCAGTGATGATAAGCTGAGCAGAGCAGAGGCACCACCAGTCCTGCTACTAGTCACACACAGCAGACGTTCAGGGGGAAAGAGACACAGAGAGCTACCCTCCTAGTCCCCACATTCCAGATGGTCTCTCCAGCACCCTGCTAAGTCCCAGCCAGCTCCACCCACACGGGCCCTTGAGGATTCGCTGTTTGGGGGGGAACATCCTTTTCCCATCCTCATGGGGCATAGTGAGCATGGTTGCAGGTGCAGGGAGCAAAGCTACTGCTGTTGTAACTGCCAGGCCAGCAATGCCTGACCTACATCTCCATGGTTGGTTGCATGCAAAGAAAAATACCAGGGATTTCCGTTGGTGTTCACCAGATGCAGATGCCAAGGGAAGTTGCTGTGAGGAGGGCAGGGCAAGTGGTAAGCTGGCTGGGAAAGACGAGGGGGCTGGCCTCTAAGTTATTTCCTGGCTTTGAGGACCTCCCTAGATTTCAGAGACTCTACCAAATGTTCATCCTTTTTCTACCAAGGTCTTCCACTGAGGCTTTCTCCCCCTTCTCTTCTAGTATATTACGCTAAGAATTGAGAGAGAGAGAGAGACAGAGACAGAGGGAGACAGAGAGAGAGGGAGAATGAGATTCTATTTGGAAAATAACTCCCCAATGTTCCAATTGTGTTACTGGCATTGCAATGAGGCTTTTAGCTCTGCACAGGAAAGCAGCAGTTTGGAAGTTCTGCGTGGTAATGTAAAAGGCCCTGGGCCTTGAGACTCAGGACACACAGGTTTACTCCTGCTCTGTGGTGGCTCCATCTGGCTGCAGACATGTCAGTTGGGCACCCCAGGCCTCACTTCCATCATCTGTCAAGTGTAGACAATGGACCAGATGATCTCTCTGGCTCCAGTAGTTTTAAGGCTATGATTCTATTCCTAGGTCTTCCCCTTGAGCCCCCTCAGAGGTGCAGTGTTGTATAAGGAAAAAGCTCTCTTAGGAGACAAGAGAGCTGAGTTCTAATCCCAGGGTTGCCTTTTATTAACTTCCCATGTGATCTTTGGCAAGTCATTTCACTTTCTTCTTATGTAAACCAAATACTTAAAAGTGCACTGAAAAAAAGCACTATAAGATTTAGCATTAATGTGTTTCCCTTGTGTCATTCATCCCTTGGCATCTGCCTGTCTCCCTAGAGGCTTGTTCTTTACTTGGAATTGCCCCAATTTGCAAACTTTAAGATCCTAGAGACAATGGAGGAGGTAGGGATTCAAACCCAGGTGTGTCTGAGTGCAGAGACTACGTTCTCTCACTATAGAAATGTGGAGGTGACATGGATGGTGTAAAGGACTTGGGATTTAAAGTCAGAAGACCCCAGTTCCCTCCATGGTAAGAAGACCTTCCTCACTTACTAGCATAGTCAGAGGCTCAATGAGATAATGTAGAAGCACTAGACAAACCTTGGCTGTGTCATTACTTTATGCCTCAAGCCTGGGTTTCCCCACATTCAAAAGGAGAGCTTAAAGTGCAAGCCATAATATCTTAGGAATATAACAGCTCTATTTCTCAGTCTTTCATTCTACATCTTGACCTCCCTTCTCATCCATATCAGGCCCATCGTTCTGGACTCCCATAACCTGGAGCCCCAAGGCCACCCAGCACAGAGCCCACAGTCCCCTCCCCTCAGAAGCCGTGGAACATTCAGAGTCCTAGCTCTAACACTTATTTGCTGTGCAACTCTGGGCTCATCACTCAAACTCTGAGTGTTTATAAAATGGGCAGAAGCCCTACCCTATAGTCTTTTATGACTGCTTGCTACTATTATAATTATGTTATGCTTCCTCTCTCCTATAAACTCTTCTGATACTTTTAGTCTGTTCCATTTACTTTGGTACTAGCAGTCTCATAATTTAAGTTATTGAGAACTAGCCTGTACTTGATACTCCTCTCCCACTGGGGCAGTATATGACAGGTGTTCAAAGAACACCTGCTAAACAGTTGGGAAATGGGTCCTTGCTGAGCCAGTTCCAGTGGGGGCCATTGCCAGTCCTCAGGTGTCACGTGGCAGACTGCTCTTTGACTACCCTATGCTAAGCACCGGGGGTAGGAGGGGAGGGGTGTAAATGGAAGCTAAAGGACCCTTAAAGCATTCGGTGTGAGCCAGACTCACCCTCCAGAGAGAGCACCAAATGATATGGACAAGTGGAAGAGGAAGAGAGAGCCAAGGGAAGACCATGGACACCAGAGTGAGTGATTCTGAGTCTAACAGATTGAATCTGTGTTCTGTTCTTATTAGCATTTGACCTTGGGACTAGTACTTGTCTTATTCTCAGTTTTCCAATCTGGACAATGGGAACAATAACATGTTCCCCAAACAAGATTATTGTGCAAGTTAAAAATATCACAAAGGGGACCTTTTATATAGCATATTACACATGGTAGGTACTTAATAAATAGCAGCAACTATACTGTCACTAGTGTATTAATCATGGATGGGTTTTGTCTATAGACACCTCTAATGGTCAACACATGTGCACAAAGTTCTCTTCATGGAATCCTGATGCGATTGGACATTCTTTGCATGGAAGGAAGGGACGTAGCTCAGTATAGACAGACCACAGATGGGGGTTCCCCCTTGGGGATGCCACAGCTTCCTGGCTGTGTGTTCTTTTGGCCAGTTATTCCCTCTGAGCCTGATTCTTCACCTGTGTTAGACTCTAAGATGGGCCATTCCTCCTGAGAGGCAGTCAAGGGTGTGCTTTAAGAGCACAGGTGTTAGAGGATTTAAATCCGGGGTTAAGTCCTGCTCTACTACTTACTAGCTTGGGCCAGTGGCCATGGCACATTATTTAACCTTTCTGAGCTTTATTTAGTTTTCTCATCTAAAAACCTTCCTTGTTGGCTTCCTTGTGGCTGTATTTGCCTGTGCTTGGCACAGAGTAACCATTTTACTTGATACACCAAAGTGTTATCTTTGTATCCAGGACCTTTCAATGGAAGGCACTCAATGTGTAGAATCAAACCCCAGCCCCAGGGGAAGGGGTGCACAGAGAAAAGGTGCGCCTGCAAACCGGCACCACTGCCACACTCCCAGGCTGGCAGTATCTCTCAAAATCATAGGTGCACGTATCCTTTGACCCTGCAATTCCACTTCTAGGAATTTATTCCCCACAGACACCCCATATTCACACATGGGCCAAATGACAAATATGACAGGGCTACTCACTGAGTATCACTATTAAAACTACAAGACACTGCAAAAAAGTGCCCACTGATGGGAACTAGTTAAACAGAGTAGAGGGGCCCCTCGACTTTGGCTCAGGTCATGATCTCTAAAGTTCGTTGAGTTTGACCCCCTCAAACTCAACTGCTCGCTGCTCTCAGCGCGGATCTGCTGCACCCCCCACAACCTACCCTGCTCATGGACATGGATTCTCTCTCTCAGAAATAAATGAACATTAAATAAATAAAGTTGAGGATAGTACCAGGTACTGAATACTATACAGCTATTAGCAAGAACAAGAAAGCTCTTGATAGACTGATAAGGAATGACCTCTAAGATGCTAAGTGAGAAAATCAAGGTCCCAAACTGTGTGCACAGCACACAACTATCTGTGTAAAAATGGGTGAAACCTATGTGTGTTTCCTTGTGTCTACCAAGTCTATTCTCCAGGAAGGGAACTGGGCAGCTAGGAAACAAGGGCGAGAGGGAGATATTTGTTCCTTTTGAATTTTATTTATTTATTTTTAATTAATTAATTTATTTTTTAAAAAATATTTTTATTTGTTTCTAGGAGAGAGAGAGAGCGTGAGCAGGGGAGGGTCAGAGAGAGAGGGAGACACAGACTCTGAAATAGGCTCTAGGCTCTGAGCTGGCAGTCAGCACAGAGCCCGACGCGGGGCTTGAACCCACTACTGCGAGATTATGACCTAAGCGAAAGTCGGACACTTAACCGACTAAGCCACCCAGGCACCCCATGTTCCTTTTGAATTTTAAACCCCTTGACTATATTACCTATTTCAAGAAAATACGTCAAAATTAAAGAGTGGGAGACAAAGAATTTGATTCTCCCACAAGATGCATTTGGGACTCCCCAGAGACTGACACTTTGGCCAGTTATTACACTGAAGAAAAATGACAACTCGGGTATTTGCATCCTGTGATGCCAAACACCACCACTACTATGTGACTAACTGCAATAGGGTTGCCACCATCTTTGACCCTTTGTCCCAGGGTCCTGTTGATGTGGGGGAGGACCAGGATCCAAGAGGAGGCTCCTTTACCCTCTGGGTTACCTCTACTCAGGTAGAGTAACAGGGGAAGAAGGCTCTGATTAAAATAAAAATTATCTCTAATCGCTCTGGAAGGGAAAAAAAGGAAGGAAAACAACCTAGTCCTGGAGGGAGTGGGGGGTGGTCAGGCTCTTGGTGCACACATCTTTATCCCCCAGTCCCTCCTGTTTTCCTTAACAATTAATCTCCTGCTTTCCTGCTGAGGACACTACCGGGGACTCCAGGAAGTAGACCGGAGACCCAACTGGCTCTGGAAGAAATACAAATGGCTAATAAAGTATGAGAAAAGATGCTTTACCTGATAAGTAACTCTGGAAATAGCCCTTGGATATTTTACATCTTATTATGAGAATATTTAAACATGTACAAAAGTAGACAGAATAAAACGAACCACCATGTACTCATCACTCAGCTTCAACAATGATCAACTCAATATCAACATGACTGCATCTGTTCCCAAAAGCTCTCTCTCACCCCTTTATTATATTGTAGCAAATTCCAGACATAGGTTAGTATGTGTTTCTAAAATATAAGGAATATTAAAGAGAAAAAAAAAACCCATAACCACAATACCATTATCATATCTAAAATCTGAAAAAAAATCAAAAACATCTTGGAAGGGCTTTAAATGTGATCAAAACTCTTTTCTAAAGAGGGCACCTTTGTTCAATATGAAATTTTAATGCAGTGTACATAATAAGCTCCAGGTACAACTCCAGTTATAAATAATTCAGATCTGTAGACATTGAAAACCCACAGAAATAAAGGTATCCCACCAACAAAAACTTTCAGGTGACAAGAGAGTCCATTCTAGACTTATTAAGGACTTAAATGTGAAAAGCAAAACTTTAAAACTTTTAGAAGAAGATAGAAGCACATGTCTTTAGGACCACAGGGTAAGGGAAGATTTCTTCAACGAAACATAAAAGGTATAAATCATAAAAGAAAAGACTAAACTGCATTAAATTAAGAAAGTCTAATAACAATTAAAAGACACATATAGAAACTGAAAATGCAAACTATAAACTGAGAGCCTAGGTTCGTAACACATGTAGGCAAGAGATTAGTATTCAGAATATATAGAGAATTCCTATTAACTCCCTAAAAAAAGCCAATCAAAAGAAATAGAGCAAAGACCTACACAGGTATTTTACAAAATAAATGTAAACTGACTATTTTACATGAATGGTCAATAGAAGTAAGGAAGATCCTCCACCCCACTTGTAATCTGAGAAATGCAAATTAAAACCACAAGATACCATCTCATACCTACCAGCTCTATAAAAATTTTAAAGCCTGACCATATCAAGTATGAACAAAGACCTAAAGCAATGGAAACTCATATGCTGCTGGGGGCAGCGGAAACTCTCCCAAACACATAGGAGAGCAATCCAGGCATGCCCTTCCATCAAGCAATTCTGCTGTTGGGTGCATATGCTACAGAAATGATTCTCAAAGTGTGGTCCCAGGATCCCCACCCAGACATACAGAGCCAACACTGTGGGGGTGGAACCCAGCAATCTGTGGTCTGACGAGCCCTCCAGGTGACTCTGATGGGCGATCTGGTCTCTGAACCACCGCCCCGGAGAACGTGTGCACGTGGAGGGGACATACACAGGGCTGAAAACCGCATTGAAATAGCAAAGACAAGGGAACAGCCCAAATAACCACTGACCGGAGAATGGATACACAGACACATGATCATACAAGGGGATATGAAAATGAGCCAACTACAGCTATACACTTAACACCGATAGATCTCACAATGCTGAATTAAAAAAAGCAAACTGTGGATGAATACACACACAGTATGATATTTAAATGATACTTGATCGCAGGCAGAATACTCTCTGTATAGTAAAACTAATTTTTTAATTTTAATTTTAATTTATTTATTTTTAATTTTTTTAAATGTTTTATTTATTTCTAGGAGAGAGAGAGAGAGAGAGAGCGTGAGCAGGGGAGGGTCAGAGAGAGAGGGAGTCACAGACTGAAACAGGCTCCAGGCTCTGAGCTGGCAGTTAGCACAGAGCCCGACGCGGGGCTCGAACCCACGAACCGCGAGATCATGACCTAAGCGAAAGTCGGACGCTTAACCGACTAAGCCACCCAGGCGCCCCAAAACTAATTTTTTTTTAAAGGCAAGGGAATGATAAACACAAATCTCAGGAGAATGGGAAGGGATGGCTGTGACTAGAGAGAGACACACACAAGGGAGCTCCAAGGTGTTCATAAATGCTCAAGTTTTTTTCATTACTTAAAAAATTAAAAAAGAGGCGCCTAGGTGGCTCAGTCAGTGAAGTGTCCAACTTCGGCCCAGGTCATAATCTGACGGTTGGTGGGTTCAAGCCCCGTGTCGGGCTCTGCGCTAACAGCTAGCTCAGAGCCTGGAGACTGCTTTGGATTCTGTGTCTCCCTCTCTCTCTGACCCTCCCCTGCTCAAGCTGTCTCTCTCTCTCTCTCAAAAATAAATAAAACATTATTTTTTTAAATTTATTTAAAAATAAATTAAAACATTAAATAAAACATTAAATTAAGTTTATTTGTTTTTTGAGAGAGAGCACGTGCATGTGAAGGCGGGGAGGGGCAGACAGAGAGAATTCCAAGCAGACTCCGCACTGTTAGCGCAGAGCCCGACATGGGGCTTGAACTCAACACCCATGAAATCATGCCCTGAGCTGAAATCAAGAGATGCTTAACCAACAGAGCCACCCAGGTGCCCCCGTGTTTGAGTTCTTAAACTGGGTGATACGTTTACAGATGATCAGTTTTCTTATTCTTGAAACTTTATGTACACATTACGTACACTGTTGTATTTATAATAACTTTCTTAAACAAACAAAAATGGTGTGCTGGAAAACAGTGCAATACTCAGAATGGCAACCACTAACTCCGGCTACATGTGTGGTATCCAAAGGGTTAAGCCTGTTTCGTGGCCTGAGGGTGGGAGGGCAGGCGGCAGCTGGGGCACAATGGGAGTCCCCGCTCCAGCTGGCTCCAGGCTGGCTCCGCCTGGATCAAGCTCCACGCCCAGGAACTGGCACCTGGGGAGGGAGGCAAACGGGGGCCCTGGACAGGTGGCACCTGAAGCCTTGGGTGACCTGATACATGTGAGGGACTCGGTTCAGTCAGATAGATGGCAGTTTCCTCCTGCTGGAGCCTCTCCATCTGGTAAGGAAGTGTGCTGGTGGCAGTTGGGGCTGGTGAGAAGGGGAAGAGGTCTGGGACTCATGGTGGGGGTGGAAAAGGAACTGGGTGGGCTGGGCTCAGATACCAAGGGAGGCTGCTGGGATTAGCACCTGCTGAGAATGAGATTAAGTTTCTTGGGAAGGGCTCATCTATCTAATGCTCCCTGAAAGCTGTCTCCCTGTGGCTTTTCTCTGCTGGACAGATGGTGTCTGAGCTGCCTATTGGAGGGTGGGCTCCTTGAGGGGGTGGTGGAGGTGGGGTGGGACCTGCTGCCTGCTTGGTCACGGGATTCCCTGCCTTCCACAATAATAATAATAATCAGAGCTAAACCTTACTGAGGACTTAGTGTATACCAGCGTTGCCCTAGCCCTTAAGAAATAGTACCCGCTTTTAGTTTTCACAGCACCCAGCTGCCTAAAGCCTAAAGAGGTTTACATTTGAGGAAACTGAGGCTTAGTGAAGTCAAACACTTGCCAAAAGTCAAAGAGGAAGCAAACTAGGACTTGAGTGCAGGCAGCCTAACTCCACAGTCCTTTTGGGAACCTACTACTGGCCATGACATCTTCCTCTTCTCATTAAATGGCAGCAAGCTCCTTCCAGTGGCTCAGGCCAAAAACTTGGGACTCATCTCTCACGCCTCTTATCCAATCATCAGCAAACACAGTTCACCCGACCTTCAAACTATACTGAAGCTCTGACTTCACTACTCACTGCTTCTGCCACACCTCCACCTTGAGACAAGCTACCATTGTCACCAGCCCAGCTTCTTACTGGTCTCTTGCTCTGGTCCATGCTCCCCC
Source organism: Hyaena hyaena (assembly GCF_003009895.1). Taxonomy (NCBI): domain Eukaryota; kingdom Metazoa; phylum Chordata; class Mammalia; order Carnivora; family Hyaenidae; genus Hyaena; species Hyaena hyaena. Next base: position 2,419,405 of record NW_024080761.1, read on the forward strand.
GCCCAAGAGCCTCCTGCTTCTGCCATTGCTTGTACAGTGAAACAGAGACTTGGTTTGTCCACACTGCATACCCAACCTACAGCTCAGTGCCTAATGCACGGCAGGCACTCAGTAAATACTTGTTAATGAGCAAGTGAATGAATGACCAACATGTCTCAGGAAATGACTCAGATGCAGAGGGGAGGAGGCCTGCCTGAGTGCTTTGGCTTTCTCAGCCGTGATGACCTTCAAGAGCCCCAAGGCAGTGGTGAATGTCCTAACCTATTATGAAATGTCCTGAGTGCATAGCATCATCACTGTTTTATTCACTTGTGCCTGCACACACGCACACACACAGGGACACAGGAGCAGGGCTGCTTCTGAGAAGGAATAAGCCCAGGGCACTTATTTCTAGGGGATTGTCCTCCATCTGTCCCTGCACTGTATACACTTCGGTTTTTATTCTCATGAATGGCAAGTCATTGGAGGGTCTTGAACTGAAGAATGACTGGATGTGATTTCTATTTTAGAAAGATCACTGGTTATGGGGCACCTGGATGGCTTAGTCAGTTAGGTGTCTGACTTCAGCTCAGGTCATGATCTCACGGTTCATGAGTTCAAGCCCTACATCTGGCTCTGTGCTGACAGCTCAGAGCCTGGAGCCTGCTTTGGATTCTGTGTCTCCCTCTTTCTCTGCCCCTCCCCCACTAGCACCAGAGCTCTCTCTCTGAAATAAACATTTAAAAAGTTAAAAAAAAAAAAAAAAAGAAAGATCACTGGTTGTTATATAGATAACAGACTGGGGGTGGGGGCAGGCAAGAGCACAAGCAGGGAGACAGCAGATCCAGTTACCCAGGTGAGAGAGGGAATGAGCAATAGCTGGGTCTTCCCACATCCCGTTTCCAGTCTTTACCCAGGCTAGTTCCCCTGCCAAATAAGAAACAGCAATAGCACATGCTGGAGAGAGACTCTAGTCAGTGGTTTCCATTATTAATATAGCACCTTAATAACCCCTTCCATAACCCTGTGAAGTGAGTTCTAACAGGGCCCATGTTTTACAGAGAAAACAGAGGCTCCGAGAGGTAACAAGTCAATTGTCAAAGACTATACAGCAGATTATCAGCATCCATCCAGCCACAAGTGTATCCTAGCTCCAAAGCCAGTTCTAAGCCCACCTTTTCCCTGACCTTACCCGATGGGCTGGCCCTCTTTTGAGAACCTATCTACAGGGTTACCGTTTAATGAACACTCCCTGGGTGCTAGGTGAACGGCTGAAAGCTTTCCATGTGTTACGTAATATTCTAATGACCCAAGGAGCCAAAACCGTGGTGAAATCCATTTTGCATGTGAAAACAGTGAAGCTGAGAGAAGCAAAGTCACAGCACAAATAAGCCATCTGTTGTCCTACTTACCTGGCACTGAGCCATCTTTTTTATTACTTTCTTTTGATTTTTTTTCTTTTTTTAAATCTACTTCACTTATTTTTTTTTTCCTTTATGGTCACTGGGTCAAGAGGCAAGGGCAGGTATTCAATAGATCATAGTGCTGTGGCTGCTCTGCTCTGAAATCTAAGTTTTTGGTCCTCTTGCCCAGACTTGTCACAAGTCTAAAGACCACAAATAACATTTTATTTGCCCATCCTACAGTGCTGGGCCTGGACCTTGGACTTAGGTGAAAGAGATCAAAAGAGTCAGAAGCTCTTGCCGAGGTCACAGGGCTCAATGAAGGTAGAAGAGGGGGCACCTGGGTGGCTCAGTTGGTTAAGCATCCAGATTCTTGATTCTGGCTCAGGTCATGATCTCAGAATCATGAGATTGAGCCCCGCTTGGGCTCCACACTGGGTGTGGAGCCTGCTTAAGATTCTCTCTCTCTCTCCCTCTGCCCCTCCCCAGTTCACATGCATCTGTGGCTCTCTCTTGCTCTCAAAAAAAAAAAATAAAATAAAAAATAAAATTAAAAAAATTCCACATTGACAAATAAATAAATAAATAATAAATAAATAAAGTGGAACAGAGTCACCAGGGTCCTCCTGTGAATCCTTCTATCTCCCAAGGACACTGATCCTTTAGCTTGGGAAGCCTTGAGGACAGCTTTTTCCAAGAAAATGAAACTTCCAGCTCTCTATAAGTGGGAGTACTGCTCTATCCAACCCCCTGCAGACAGGTGGAATACCTGTCACCCAAACTCATTCCGGAGAGACTTGCGGAGCAGAAAGGAAGGAGCAAGGACTTTCAGTTCCTGTTAAAGTGTCTAGAAGCAGCAGCTGATTCAGCTAGATGATGTCACCTTCCCAAACCTCCTGACCAGCAGCTGAGATGGTAAAAGCAGGAAACTGGGGGATACTCAGCTGGTTAAGTCCGAACATGCCTCTGGCAAAGGCCAACAGTAACCCCAGGCTCTGGGGACATCCTCCTGAAGATGAGCAAAAAGAGTCCTCACAGTGGGCAAGGATAGTAGGTATCCTTCCAAACCCTTATCCCATGATTCCTCCTCCACTCTGCTTTTGCTACGTGGGTTTCTGCACATGCTGAACTAACAATGCTTCATTTATTCCAAAGGTGGGGCAACGGAAAGCATTCTGGTTTCAGAGTGAGACCAAAATGGATGTGAATCCAGGTTCTACTGTGCACACGCTGCAGGATCCTGGGCATGGAACTTTACCATTCCAGGCCTCAGTTTCCCCACTGGAAGAGAAGCTGGGGCCAACAGACCATGTACCATACAGGCTGGGTGGCAGAATTAAATGAGGAAATGCACAGAACACCCGGCATGGGACAGGAGCTCAATAAATGGCAGTCACCTTTGGCTTATTCCCTTTGGACCTCTGTGAGGGAGGTGTGAGGATCAGTTTCATCTATAACACTTCAAAGGGAAACAAAGGCCCAGAGTGGGCATGTCAGTGGCAGAGCTGAGTATCTGCACTGGCCCAAAGCTTGGATGAGCCAAGTTCAACCCTGTCTTGCTTTTCTGCTTGCAAAATCTTTATTTCAACTCTTCCCAGGCGGGCTCTTTCCCCTTAACCTAGTCTCAGGTCAACTGTCACCTCCTTGAAGAAGCTTTCCTTGATCTCCCTGCAAAAAGTTGTTTCCCTAGATACTCCATTACTCAGTTTCATTTTCTTTACATCGCTTAATATTCTGTTTGAAATCATCTTATTTGTTTTATAGGCTAGTTGTCTTCCCCACTAATATAAGAGTTCTGTGACAGCAGCGTCCTTGACTGTCCTGTTCGCCAAGCACCCCCGGCACTTAACACAAAGCCTGGCACGTAAATGGTGCCCAATAAACATTTGCTGAATCACCAAAATGAGGGAACGCACCCAGGATGGCCAAAGTCTCAACTGACAAATGCCCCATGCTTGTTCTTCTGGTCACTGTCAGTTCAAGGTCCTGGCTCCCATTTCAGATGCTGGCACTGCTACCTGGGAATCAGCGGCCTGACAGGCAGCCAGGATGGGCATCTATGCTTGGCAATGACTCATTTCTTGGGATACCAGGGCTGCCGAGGCGGGCCTCGGAATCTTTCCTTGGCACTTGAGGCTTCCACAAATCTAGCTCCCACTGACCTTTCTGGCTTTATCACCTAATAAGAGGGGCCATTCCACACATACTCCAAACTGGATCTCTGCTGCTTATGGGTCTCTTCTCAAGAGTCCATCCCGGCTGGCACATCTTAGCTCGCATGACCCCCTGCTGGGAGCACCAGTCCTCCTCCTCCCTCTCTATGGTAAGCTCCAGTTCTAATGGCCCCTCTGCTGTGATGCGCTTCTCTTACTTGGCGTTTAGCATTTATTTGTGGCTTTCACATCTCTTTTCATGTAATTAAGTCTTCTCTCTTTAATTCAGTTCAAACTGTCTTAAGAATGGAGACTTCAACGGTGAGATCTCAATTAATCTTCTGGGGAAAAGGCTCTCTTTGAGACAAAGCTGGGGTTGGGGCAAGGGCCAGGCTCCTCCCTGCTGGACCGGCTCTTCTGGTAAATGAGAAGGAAGAGACTGCTGCCTTAGTCCAGGAGCCCAGCTGATGAGGTGGTGAGGAAGCCAACAATTCTTGGACTATTATATGCAGTCTGGGACAATCTCAAGGTCATGTGTGTGACTGAATTTTATTTTTAAAGTAGGCTTCATGTCCAACGTGGGGTTCAAACTCATAACCCCAAGATCAAGAGCTGCATGCTCCACCAACTGAGCCAGCTAAGTGCCCCATGACTGGAATAAAAAATAAAAAAGCATTTTTAAGAATATAGGCATAATTTAGTTATCAATTGTAACAACAGTAGGAAAACTTTGCTCAGTTCAAAGGGACTCATGTATCCATTTCTGTGGAACCTATTTTAGTTCTGGCTCTTGTTTTCTTACCCATACTTTTCTTTCACCTGATGTCTAAATCCTTCTAGTTACATGAATTTTCCTAAGTTGCCTCCAACTCTTTGTAAAACAGAATGAGGTTCCAATAAAAAATAAGAGTTGGTCTAGTTTTCTTTTTTCTTTCTTTCTTTTTTTTTTTTGGAGAGAGAGAGAGAAAGAGAGAGAGAAAAAAGATCAGAGGGAGAAAGAATCTTAAGCAGGCTCCACACTCAGTGAGGAGCCCATCGTGGGTCTTGATCCCACAACTCTGGGATCATGACCTGAGCTGAAATCAAGAGTCTGATACTCAACCGACTGAGCTGCCCTTCTAATTTTCTTTTAAATGCTCTAATGGTATACAAAAAAATGATGTTCCAAACAACTTATTATAAGAAAGAGAAGTAACAAAGATAATGCAAGTAAATCACTGAACACAGTGGCTCGGTGCTTAGCATTCCAGAGGAGTTGAAACACCACTCTCATTTCTTATTGGCTTCACTTCTCTGGACCTCAGTTTTCTCATGTATAAAACGAAAACACCACCTCAGGTTTGCTCATCTGCTCAGTCATTTGTCCCAAAATCATTCACTGAATGTTTACTACCTGCAAGGACCAGTTTTAGGAACTACAGATAAACTAATGAACAAACCAAAGTCTTTATAATCATGAGGCTTGTATTCCAGTAGAAGAAACAGACAAAAACCAAGTAAACACACAAAAGAAAAATGTCAGAGATCAGTGCTATGACAAAAATATAAGCAGGTAAAAGACTAGATAATATAGTAGGTGAAAGACTAAAATCAAGTAGCTCAGCTACTTTAGATGAAAGGTCAAAGAGAACCTCTTGGAGGTAGTGACCTGGGAGCTGAGTCAATGGAAAGAACCGGTAAGCCATACACCAGGGCAGAGCATTCTAGGGAGTGGCAACAGCAACTACAAAAGCCCTAAGGCAGGGACATGTGTGGTGGGAACCAGGAACAGCAGGAGCCTCTGAGGTCTGGGTACAGAGAGGGAGTGGAGGCGTGGAGGGAGGATGGGAGAGGCAGCCAGGACCAGATCATGCAGGCTTTAGCGGACTTGGTAAGGACTCTGGGTTTTATTCCAAGTGGGTGGAGGTTTGTAAGCAAGAATATGATAAGATCTGAACTTGGTTTTTAAAAAGTTTTTCCAGTTTATTTATTTTGAGAGAAAGTGAGCATGTGTGCACCCACCCCCCCCCCCACATCAGTGGCAGAGGGGCAAAGAAAGAGAGAATCCCAAGCAGGCGCCTCACTGTCAGTACAGAGGCAGATTCCACTCGAACTCACAAACTGTGAGATCAGACCTGAGCTGAAACCAAGAGTCAGACACTTAACCAGCTGAGCTTCCCAGGCGCCCCTGTGCCTGGTTTTTAAAAGACGGCTCCGGCTGCAGTGCCCAGGCAGTAGTGATTTTCTTAAGGTCCCTTCCCAGCTCCAAACTTCTGATTCTTTCCCTGTCATTCCAGGCTTCCATGAATTGGTTGCAGGAGCAAGAAGGATGCACCCTCCTTGCTGGAGAGGGTGCAGAGAGGAGGAGTGTCTTCTGCCTAAGGCAGGAATAGGGAATCTGTGCCACCTTGTTCTGCAGAAGATGGAGGGAGTGGCCTAGTCAGGGAGGGGTGGGAATTCCAGCTTGGAAAACATCCCCAAGCCACCTGTATTGTTTCTGCCTCCTGTGTGGAAGTTTCTGCCAATGACACAGCGCTCTGGAATGCTCCCCCCACCCAACCATACACACACCCAATCTTCCGTTTACAGAGGCAGACTTGTACTTTGCATTCCTCCCAGGATTTAGTTCAAATCTAGCCTACAGGAAATGGTCGATAAAGAGCTACTGATTGATTAATGAAGATGGGGAATATTCTCAGCCATTAAGCAAATATTAATGAGTACTATGAGTACTATGTTGGTCTTTGGGGATGCAAGGTGATTAAGATGGGTTTCGAGCCTTCACTGAGCTCAGAATTCAGCAGATAGGCCAAAACCACAGGCAGTTACGATGCTGGATGCAAGAGTAACAGCAGCAACATTTACTGGGCCCTCCTTATCCAGAGGTAGAACATGTGGGCTTTGGAACCAACAGGCTTGGGTTCAAATCATGACTTCACCACTCAGTAGCTGTGCATCTTTGGGCAAATCCCTTAAAATTCCCTATGCCTCACTTTTCTCTGTAAAATGAGAATAAGAAAAGTACCTACCTCAATGGTACTACTTTGAGAATTCAGAGAATACATATGAACACTTACATGCGATTACACAATAAATATTATTGTTAAAATTACTCTAACATCTGTGTGGAGCTTGATACATATGATCTCATTTCATCCTTACAAAAAACTGAGGCAGGTATTATTATCTCCATTTTTCAGAGGCTCAGAGAAGGGGAGGAATGTGCCCAACGTCAAGGAGCTGGTACTTGATGGAGCCTGGATTCAAATTCAGCTGTGTCTGACTCCATAGCCCAATAACAATATGATCTCATTTTCTTAAAAAGCCCCCGCTGTAGTGCTCAACCCACAGCAGGGGCCCCATAAAGGGAGCTATGATTATTACTTCATTGTCCCTAGAGACTTTCTAGAAGGAGTGCCATGGAGCCCAGAGTAAGGGCTTCTTTCAACCAGAAGAGGTGGACAGGGGTTCAAAGGTACTGACTTGGGTGCCAACTGCAGGCTCTGCCCTGAGTTCCATGGGCTTCCCTCACTGAGGTTTGGAGTACTCATTTGGAAGGCCAACTTCCACCACTAACTCAGACCAGAAACTGCCCCCAGGTGCCCACACACCTGCCTGGACAGGCAGGCAGTTTCCTCTAGGTTGGCTCTTGTCTGGCCCTATGCATCTCTCAGTTTCGTCACTTAGCCACCAGCCTGGGGCCTCACGCCTGCACCTGCTGCTTGACCCAGTCCCAGGAGACCCTGAGCTGAGACTTGGGCTCCCTCACTAGACCCTGCCCCAAAGGGCTGTTTCTGAGGACTCCTTGAAGATTTCCTTGATACGGTAGCCCCTGGGGCTTCATATGAACATGGGTGCTATGAGCAAAGGGAAATTTTTCTGGGTGAGTAGCAGACGGAGAGTGGGTAGAACAAGGGGTGGTTGTTCTTGTTCTGAATCAGAGGAGAGTATGGGGTGAGGCCCACTGGGCCTCATGGATTTATGTTTAAGCAGCACTGATCCTGGCTGGGTCAGCTCTCCCACTCAGCAGTCCAGCTCATCCTGTCCAGCAGGCGTGGACATCCTGGGGTTAGGAGGGAACACTCATTTCTACTTCCCATTTGAGTCACACTCAAGACTTCTGGCCTTTCTTGGTAATTTGACTACAGAAGGCATGTAATGGCCTATGTCACTAAACCCTCAGCCACCAAAGGCTGGCCTAATCTTAGTTGACGACAGCAAGAGAGACAGTTTGCAGCCTCAATATGTTCAGAGGACCTTGCTTTCGGCTAACTCCCAACAATCCTGTGGAAAGAATATTATCTCCATTTTATAGATGTCCAGACTTAGGGGCTCCTGGGTGGCTCAGTCAGTTAAGCGTCCGACTTTGGCTCAGGTCATGATCTTGCGGTTCGTGGGTTCGAGTCCCGCGTCAGGCTCTGTGCTGACAGCTCAGAGCCTGGAGCCTGTTTCAGATTCTGTGTCTCCCTCTCTCTCTGCTCCTCCCCTGCTCACACTGTCTCTCTCTCTCTCAGAAATAAATAAAACATTAAAAAATTAAAAAAAAAAAAAAAGATGTCCAAACTTAAAGAAGTAAAGTAACTGGTCCAAACTTGTGAAGCGGGAGAAGCGAGAGAGCCAGCTATTCTTCCACTCGAAACAGGCCTGTTGGTTGAACGAACACATGACGTAGCTATGGCGGTGACCTCGTCAGGGAGCAGCAACAAGACCAAATATTTATAGTTCTCAAAGTGCTTTTTCATCTATCATCTCCCTGGGCCTCACAGCTAGCCCATGAGGGAGGCAAGGCCAGTGTTATCTTTCTGCAACAGATGAGGCAACAGGCAGAGCTTGGGCAAGAGGCTTATGGCCACACAGCAAACAAGGAGCAAAGCCGTCCTGGAAAAACTCAGAGGCCTCACAACACCTTGTTTAATCATCCGAACACATGTCACGCACCTACCGTATGTTAGCTGTGCTTCTCTGTACTTATATTTTTATTTTATTTAAACGACTTTATTTTTAAGTACTCTCTACACCCAACGTGGGGCTCAAACTTCCAACCTCAAGATCAAGAGTCACATGCTCCAGATGGAGCCAGCCAGGTGCCCCAGCTCCTATATACTTTAAATATTCAACTCACAAAGCCTTCCGCTCAGTCGACAAATAATGACTGAGTGTCTTCTGTGTTCCAGGTTCTATAGCGGGTTCTAGGGATACAGCAGTAAATAAAGCAGAGAAGGAGGGCCCGGCCTTCTTGGAGGTATTCAGCAAAGATCGAAGAAAATATGCCCTATTGCCAAATGCCCGCACGATTCCTGTGAACAGAGCATGACCTGGGGCACTTGTGGAGGAGGTGGAGGACAAGGTTATGGACCACTGGTCTCAGCTTCAGGAATCTTAAAATCTCCAAGCTATTGGTTCAAAGGATACACATGCACTCTCTCAGACTAAAAGTTTGCTATTGGAGAGTAGCGCCAATGGTGATCACAGCAACCTGATTACCTGGGAAGACACTCGGACAATAACAGCACTCACAGCAGCTGTCACACTGAGTAATGACTGTATGCTAGCCTCCATGCTCAGTGTTCCAGGTGTCTTACCAGTTATTTTCATGCTCCTAAGAGTCTTTCAAGAAAAGCACTGTGTATTATTATCTCCTTTTTATGGATGAGGAAACTAAGGCTAGGGGAGATTAAGTAATTTGTCCAAGGATAACTACAGAGCAAGGAGGCTTCGGTACTGGTTTGCCAAATTTTGTGCCTCTTAACAGGGATGGAATCTGTCTGAAGGAGGCAGACACCAGGAATACCAGGAGTAGCTATTGCCTGGGAGGGCTGGAGCCTCCAGAGCCCCCAGAAGATTCTTCTTCACCCCCTTGCATCCAGTCTGAACATCACATGGATGAGGAGGTAAGGAGGAAATGGTCAGGTATGCTCAAGCTGTCTCTCCCTCTCCACTGAACCTCCAGGGAAGAAGTGCATGACCTTTGTTTGCCACCCATTTAACCCCCTGGAGAGAGAAAGAAGTGGGCAAGGATAAGGGCGGGGGAAGTCTTTTCTCCCTTGGGTGGGTGGAGGGCCCATCAGGAAAGAAGGGAGAAGCCTGATTGGTTCTTTCCTTTCTTGGACAAGAAGCCTGGACATGTGATACGGTGCATGTCCTTCGCACGGAGCCCCCTTGGGGGAATGCCAGGCACCTTTTGGACCCAAGAAGCCCCAGAAAGGAGAGACTGGTATGGCCTTAAATTGCAAGCTAAGCTACCAATTTCTAAGCACTGTAACTAGGTCATCAGGTTCCTAGAGAAGCCAGCTGTGGTGGGGGGATGGGGAGGGAAATTCTGTAGTCTACCAAGATCCCTACTTCCCTTCAGGCCCCGCCCTCCCTGAAATCTGCACCTGCTCCCAAACTGATCCCTTCCCCCAGCTGGGCCCAGCTGTCAACGGCTTCCAAAGCCCTGCCCCTGCCTTCCACGGGCCAGAACCATGGGGGCCTCCTGGGCACAAGGTATCTTACAAGCCACCTGAGCCCTTCAGAAAGGGGCTTGTACGACAGGGAAGGAGTGGCCTCTCCTGGTGGGTAGTTCTTGCTCCATGAGGGCAGCAGGAAAGTTGGGCCCCTTCGGGCCTTCCGAGGGTACCTTCCTGGCATTGTTGCCACAGGTGGCAGGAGACAGGTGACGTTTACCCTACTGAGACAAGAGTTGCCAAAAGGCTTCAATCAAGCCTTTGAATCTGCACCTGCCCCGAGCCCCAAAATAACAACCAGGGCAGTCTACCTGATCCACAGGTCGCAGGTGCCTCTGGCTTTTATCTCCCTGCAGTTTTCCCTGCTGTGCCCCAGCTGGCAAGACTCTCTTTCCCAGGGGTTTCTGGAGACCTGGCTGCATCCCTCCAGTGCTAGGCCTCTCCCCGTTGGGCCACCTGTACTGTCAACCATCCCCATCCCTCTGCCCAGGGGCTTCTGCCATCAGTCACTGCTCCCTCCTCCCCGACCAGCTCTACTGGACAGCCCAGACCCTCTTCAGCCAGTCTGCCTGCTCACTGCCTCCCAAACACATCATACACTTTCGATCCTCTAGATCCGCCCGAGTAGTTCTTACCTACCGAGGCTGTCCCTGTCACATTCCTTCCACCTGCCATACGCCTTCATGGTCCACATCTTCCTAACAGGTAATAATGATGCCTAATACTATGTCGGGCTCTGTGCTAGGTGGGCTACAAGATCTCTCACTCATTTAACAAATATGTGCTGAATGTCTCCTACATGCCAAGCACTCTGCTGGAGGCTGGGGATGAAGGAAAAAATGAGGCAAAACTCCTGCACACTCTAGGGGATTTTACTGGAGGAGACAGACAGTAAACATGTAAACATAGGTGGCTTCTCAAGAGGTGATCATTTCAGCTGAGACTTAAATGGTAAGATGACAGTCCTGATCAGATCTAGGAGAAGAGTGATCCAGGCTAAAGAAACCCAGAAAGCCTATGAAAAAGAGATTACTACTATTATCTTCATCGAGGGATGACTCTTATCTTCACCTTACAGACGGAGAAACTGAGGGCTCAGTGTGAAGTGCACTGCACAAAGCTACACTGCTGAGAAAGCTATCGTTCAAGCCTTTAGTGCTCGTTCCCCTTCCTGACACTTTCCACTAGTGGCACAGGAGAGGGTCTGGCTTGGCAGAGCAGCTGGCAAAGGAGAAGGCGCATGTTGATAATGCAGCCCAAGAGTGGAGACCTCTGGACCGAGTCATCCACTGAATAGCTGATGGTGGAAGTGGACTGGGTTGGCAGAGTTCCAGGGCATCTGTGGGATGCAGCCAGTGGGTCTGTCCTCTTCTGCTTCTGGAAACGACACCACAGATTTGGCACAGTTTGCCCAGAGCCCTTCACCAAGTGGTTCGGGTCCATTCCTCCTGCTGCAAATGAGTTTGCTTCCTTAGGAACAGAGGCATTCTTGTCACCTAACCTGCATCTAATAATAACCCTCCATGTTCGTTGAGCAGATGCTGCCCAAGCCCTTACCCAACCTCAGGCCCTGTGCCAGGAACGCAGGGTGAAATAAGCCAGTCCAGACCTGCAAAGAAGCAATGACACAGTGGCTTGAGGGTAGGCTTTGGCACCAGATACGTCTGAGTGTGAGCCCCAGACCTGCCTCCTACAAGGTATGTCAGTGTGGACATGTTACAGAGCCTCTAGAAGCTCTGGATTCTCTGTCGTGACACGGTTGTGAGGATCAAACAAGATGATTATGTCAAGGGCATCAATGCAGCACTTGGCACAGAGTAAACACTCAATACATACCATCTGTTATTATTATTAAAAAGCACTTTTACATTTCACTTTCTTGCTTAAGCCTCCCTTACTCTGATGGGTTGGTGCTATTCTCTCAGATTCAAGGGTGAGAATTTGAAAATTGATATGCCTAGTACTTAGGTAGTAGAGCAAGAGATCAATCTAAGCTTCAAATCTGAGTCCAGAGTTTTACCTATGGGTGTGTGGCATGTGATCAGTACATGCTAACTATAATGAACCTTGCCTGGTGGAGGCACAATGGAGGGGGTAGACGGATGGCACATATAGCCCGACTGAGGTGGCAGAAGGATGGGACCCAGGTCCACTCACCCCAATACCCACAGTATCCCCAGCACTTAGCACGTATAAAGCATTCATCAGTATTTGCTGCCTCAACAAATGCAACAAAACTCTAAGGACAGCTCAAAGAGATGAACAGAGTTAGGGAAGGCGGGCATCATAGATAACATTCAGGCATTAAAAGCCAGAAAGGCCTGTAAGTTTGACTCTGCCATTTACTGTGGGATAAACCTTGCCTTAGTTTCTTTCCTGAAACGGGACTAAACATACCCACCTCACTTACCTCACTGTGAAATGATATATACAAGGGGGCAGGTAAATTATACAGCGTTTGCATGCACACAAAAGCTACTATCATAGGGGCGCCCAGGTGGCTCAGTCGGATGAGCATCCGACTTCAGCTCAGGTCATGATCTTGTAGTTCGTGGGTTCGAGCCCCGCGTCGGGCTCTGTGCTGACAGCTCGGAGACTAAAGCCTGCTTCGGATCCTGTGTCTCCCTCTCTCTCTGCCACTAACCCACTCACATTCTGTCTCTGTCTGTCTCAAAAATTAAAAAAAATAAAAATAAAAAGCTACTATCATCATGCTACAGACTACTAAGGCAGTAAAGTGTTGAAAGTGTCACCTCGAGCTTGAGCCCAGGTTGCCCTGGTATTAGCTTATGAGGCCCAGGACACGTCACTTCTCTCTGAGCCTCAGTGTTCTCAGCCATGGAACGAAGATAACCTTGTAGGGTTTAAGGAGGGCAGAGATAAAGAACACAGGCTTTGGAGTAAGACAGTCTTGGTTTCAAATCCCGACTCTGCCTCCTGCTAATTAAACCCTCCAAATCTCAGTGTCCTGTAAAGTTGTTGGGACAGTAGCACAGAGATGATGTTGGTAAAAGGCCTGTCACATGAGTGGCCACCATCATCTAACACTGGCACAGTGTGTGTGTGTGTGGGGGGGGGGCAGAATATTTAAAAGTGGGAGCTTGAAAGCTACGGTCCCAGGCTTTGCCACTTTACTAACTGTGCTACCTTGCATAAGTTGCTTAACTTCTCTGTACCTCAGTTTCCTCATTTGTAAAATGGGGTTAATAATAGTACCAACTTCAAAGTGCTGCGAGGCAAGTGGAATAAATACATATACAGCGCTTTGAACAATGCCTGGCATCGAGCAAGCACTTGATAAATGTCAGGTGCTATTAATAGTAATGTTAACAATAATACTAATCACCAAGTGGAATAAGAGGGAGGGACTGTGTAATTCTGGGATGTGGGCATCCCGGGGAGTAATTCCAGGGAAGTCCCTGGACAGCTCTGTAGGCAAGTTTTCAGCCTCTGAGAGAAAGACTCTTCCATGGAAAGGACAGGAGATTGGGGGGGGGGGGTGTTCCTGAGCAAAAATCTCAATCCTGCTGACCAGGAAGCCAATCTCTGGGGAGACAAGTCAGGCTCCTTGGAAGGGACACTGTGTTCCTGGCTCTGCCTGGCCTGACCGGGGGAACAAAGGCACGTGTGTGTGGCCTGGGAGGAGGGAGGGGAATGTTTCCCTTTCAAGAGCGGAACAAAGGATCTGAGGCATAGTTGAGTGCGTTCCAATCCCCTCCCAAGCTAGCTCCCATTCCTCAGATGGTTGTCCAACAAGGTTTTCAACCTTCTAGCTCCCTCCTGAAAGGTGAAGGGGGAGGGGCTGGCTCCACCTCACTCTACCCTCTGCCATCAGTCTCCAAGAGGCAGGGTTTCTATGTGCCACACCTCTGAGATCTCTCAGCAGTCTCCATCCCGTGCGGGGGTGGGGCAGGGACCTCTGGGGGGAACTCAGGGTTAATGGATGATACAAGGCACCGAAAGTGACAGGCTTAATGTCCCTCTAGGGGGAGACCCAGACTGAAACTGCTACTGAGTGATGGAGCCTGGGAGAGAGAGATGGAGTTCCGGGCAGCCTCCAGGATGGGGAGGTGGGGGGACAGCCTGACAGAACTAGGTGGAAATGGATGTTCAAGTCTTAAAAGAGTTGACCAAGGGTTGTAGAGAGAATCCAGGTGAAGGGGAAAGGAGCACAGAAAGTAACTGACAAGAGGAAAGGGAGGGACACGTCCAAAAACAGTCGTTTGTGGGGAGGGGGAAGTCTTTAGGGACATTACTTTCCAGTTTCTACACTCTCACCAGCAGGAATCGGCTGCAGGGCTGGGACAGGAAGCAGTCTGTGGAAGTCATTGCAAAGGCATTTCCTGAAGAGCGAGAGAAAAACCTCTAGTTCCGAGGGGAGCTCTGGAGTCTGCCCAAAAAGCCCTGTAGCTTAGAGCTAGCTGTAAGGCTCCGGCTTGGCCTGAGAGTCTCATCAGGGATGAAACCAAGTACCAGAAGGTCCCAGAGGCAGTTTCTTTCTGCAAAAACACTATTTACAAAAATCAATATGTAATAAATGGGAAGCCAGAAGGAGCCCTAGGATGAGGCTGCTGTGTGCTGTGGACACTCATAGTCACTACTCTGAGAATGTTAAGAAGCGGATTAACTCACTGAGTCTTCAGGACAAGGCATTGTTATTACGGCCACTTACAAGTTACAAGACTTGTCCACGGTCACGCAGCAAGTTAAGTGGTCCAGTGATCCAAAAACCCAAACCCTCCATCTTCCTCCTGATGTGTAACCTGGGGCAAGCCATTTCACCTTCCTCAGCCTGATTTCCCTCCTGCTCACCTCCCTGGGCAGCTCTAGGCATCAAAAAGGCAAGGTGGACGTGAAAGCGCTTTTGGAGTTGCAAAGTGCTACATAAATGTAGAATGTTAGTATCACGAGGTCATGAGAAATTACCCTATATCAACACCGGAATTACTTAATTTTTGCAGTTCAAGTGCTGCAGCTGTTGACAGGCAAGAGCTATCCTCCAATGTAACTCAAAGGCTTTAATGGTGGAACTGGCCACAAGGCTTAAGGGACAACCAGGATTCCTAGACTGTCCACCTCAACCCTCCATCCTGCAGATGAGGGGGGGAACTGGAGCCTGGGGGTGAAGTGAGATGGCCAAGGTAAGACAGAGAGTCAGAGCAGAACGAGATGGCTAGGACCCTGCCCTGAGGACGGGCTGGAGGGGTATGGAGTCCAAAACAGGAGAATGGATGCTGAATGGGTTTCTGACTTGAGTTCTGAGGCGAAGATGATGAGAATTATGATAACAACGCGTGCCAGGCTCTACACATCTTGGGCATATGCTTCTCTGAGATCTTTGTCATAACTTGATGAAGCAGGTAATACTTTCCCCAAGGTTCAGAGAATTCAAAGAGCTTGCCCAAGGTCACACAGCTAGACGTGGGTGAGCTGGGACCCAAGCTCAGACAATGTTTCAGACAGAAATATTGCTAGAATGGAGGAGGACCATTCAGGATACCCCATTTGGAGAGAACTATCCCTAAAGAACATCTTGCTTATTTAGCCTTGATTTAATGACCTCCTAGTGGTTAAGAAATGTGGCTTCCATCAATAGGCTGTGTGCAAGGTTGGCCGTAATCTTAGTCCCTGATTACAACTTTCACCTCCATCTCCCGATCCAAACCACTGTTCTTTCTAATCTGGCAGTTGCACCACCCTCATCACTGGGTTCCTGGCTACAGCTCTTGCAGAATTCAGATCACTTTAACCCTGCTCCAAACTACTGCCTGGCCTCTCACGCATTCAACCACGGCCAAGTCCTCACCCTGGCCTGTAATGCCCTGTGCAACCTGGCCTTTGGCCACCTCTCCCCACCTCGATCCCAACCACTCTCCTCCTTGCTATTTCTTCTCCCACCACATTCTTCAGGTTTTGGCTCAAATATTACGTTGGTGAGGCCTTCCCTAACCACTCTTAAAACTGCAGCCCCACCTCCCTTGCTAGGCATGCCCTATACCTCAACCTGCTTTATTTTCTTCATAGCGCTTCCTCTCATTTGATATATTACATATATAGATGTATAGCTACATATTTGTCGTCTGTTTCTCCCCAATAGAATGTGAGCTTAACAAGGACAGAAACTTTGTTTTACTTAAGGCAGTATCCCGAGTACCTAGGACAGCCTGTGCATAGAAGCTCAATAAATACCGTCTGAATCAATGACTGAACTATCAGCTAAAGGAGTTCCCATTACTATTATTCTGGTTTCCGGTCTGCTAACTGCCTGTTTCTTCAGAAATGTGGTGGGCATCTCTTTCATTAGGTACCTGCTATGGCCAGGGCCTCTGCTCAGTGCTGAGGAAACGAGTATGGACGAGATGCAGGCTTGACCTTCAGGAAACACCTAAATCTGGCAGCGATATGATCGTGTTAGAAATGTCTTCTTTACACTCATTTAGTACTACCACTGTTATTCTTCATTTATTTGAATTCTGCTGCGTACTTTACCAATAAAAAAGGTCAGCCCCTCTTCCCAGATATTTGAAACTGGTGATCATATTCTCCTGAGTCTTCTCTTCCCCAGGCTAAACAAAAAGACCCCGTGGGACTGTCTGACTCAGGTCTGCCAACTGGGAATGGGGAAGACAGACTGTCGGCTAGAGGGACAGAAGAGAAGTGGCTCCAGGAGCAGAGTGACTCCTTCAAAGAAAAGAGAGGGAGTCCCGAGGGAGGACTCTGTGGAATTAGGTTGGAGGTTGGGGGAGGGGACGGGGCCCTGCTAATTAAGGTAGTAGGAGATTATGCTTCTGTCAGAGAGCAGCTCAATGGGAATTACCCCTAAATCTATCCATGCTAAACCCAGACAAGACCACGGTTGCTGAAAGAAAGCCCCATGACGGAAGGCTGTGGGTACTCGAAAATGCTGAAGCCCACTGACCTTAGGACTGATCCCTGTTGGGGAACTGACAGCTGACAACCCCTGCTTCCGGCAGCCCAAACAAATGTGGTTGACTGCCCCCACAAAAGACAAGAAAATCCTCTGGGTTTTGTCGAGACCCCCTGAAAAAACACCTGGGTAATTTTCTAGCAGAAGCTGAAGTGCTCTGTGGGGCCACGGGGGAAATTAGTCCCAGGAAGTCTGGAAAATTCTGTGACAGTGACAGAATTAAAAGCAACCTCAAATGTACGTCCAGAAGAACTGGGTGCTTTGAGGTGGAGTCCCTGAGACATTTCGACCTCACTTTGGGACCTGAATGAGATTACTAAAAATTTCCACGTTTGGGGTTTCTAATGGGGTTTCCCCAAGAAAACCGCAGAACTGCCAGCAGCTGCCGAGATCTGCAAAGGTCACTGAGGTGCTTCAGCTACACGTGTACCCATGCCAAAGAAGCAAGAAGAAATCTATAGAAACTAGAAGACCACAGAGCCATGCAACCTGGGAAAGGCCAAGTTCTGTTTCCTCTCCCCACATACTGTTGATTGCTCTCAGCAATGGTGTTTCTATCAAGCTTAGGGGCTTCCCAGGGACAGCGATCCCAAAATGGTCTAGGCTACCTGGGCCCTCACCCTAAAACTGTCCACATTCCCATTGGAAAGCCCCAGAAACACTCTGTTCCTATAGGGAAGGTCACATCATGCTCCAATCTAGATGATTATCTCAGGAGCTGGCTTTGTTTCTTGAGAAGCTCCAGGGCCAAAGTTCAGTCTTCTGAGCCTGATAGCCCACTCGTTAAAAGAGGTGCTTCTCCCACCCTACAATTAAAGTCCAGGAAGGGCTTTTGTTCTAGATCCTTTACTAGAGTCAAGCTATTGCAGGGGGCTATCATTATTCTATTTTACAGGTGGGAGAGATAGAAGGAAGAGACAAACAGGTCCAGCACCTTGTCATGGGGCTCCAGTAAGGCAGTGGTGTGGCTAAGACTGAAATTCCAGTCCTTGGAACTCACCCACAATTAAGTAGGTGGATTTGAAGCAGGCTACCTCTCCCCACAAGCACATGATACTGATCTACTGGCAGAGCCTGAGGGGGTAGGACAATGAAAACACTAACAAGAAGGTCACTCTGGCTGGGCAAAACCTTGATGCCCACTTGAGTTTTACCAGTGCCAGAATCAGGCTACACACAGCCTTTGGGAACCTGCTACTGCCAACAAAGGCACTGTTCTACCCGCAGCTACCTGAACAGTGTCAGCGTCGCCGACCAGGCTGAGTCCCTCCACAGGCATGTTTGGTTTGGCCTTACCGTATCTCTGGCTTTCTGTGCCAGGATGGCTGGGTCACTTTCTTACAGTACCTAGGGCAGCCTGATACAGATGGAAAAGGCTTCAAGCTCTGGAGTCAGGCTGACCTAGGTATAAATTCTCACTCAGTCACTTAACTGGTTGAGAGATACCTGGAGCCAGTCATTTAGCTCTCAAGGAGTTTCACAGGTAAACTGGGAATAAACCCACCTGCCTTGGAAAGTTATTGTGTGGGTGAAATAGCAGGTCATTTCCATGAGGGAAGATATCGTGTGCAGCTTATGGTCAGCACCTAGCACAGGGCCTGCTTCATGGTAGCTGCTCAATAAATTTTGGTTGCATAAATGACAGACTCAACACGATGTCTCAAACAAGATGTACTCCACAAAGGTTCGTTTTCTTCACCTCTCCTGTAGGGATGCTAAATTTAGAGCCAACCCCAAGGTGGTAATGGCCCGTAAGTCCTACACTCCTGGATTCACCAGAGCTCCCAGGAAGGTTTTGAGATGCCTGTAGCCAGTCTGTGCAGCTCAAACAGGATGGGCGACTAGCTTCTACCCATAGGATCCCCAGTCGAATGTTCTTTACCTCCTGGCCTCAGAGAGCATGTGTGCCCAGACATGGTGCTGACATAACTTGCTCTTCTGCACACAAAGCCCTCTGTCCACCAAGAGGAAGTAGCATATGGTATGTTATCTAACGGGCTCTGAAAATCTTTGAGCAAAGAGACAGAAGATGTAATTTCAATCGAGGGGCCATCCGACGAACTTGCCCCATGCTGCTGTGTCTGAAACCTCTCTCCATGTACAATACCGGGCGACTGGCAGGTCTCTGACCCACGAAGCCCTCCTCAGAGGCTGGCCCACGGAACAGGCACCTCTCCCAAACTGCCTTTTGTTAACAGCTGGCAACAGCCCACCTGGTATTAGCACCACTGGCCAAAGACACAACATAGGACAAGGTGGGCATAAGGCCCAAGTCTACTAGGAGATGCCTCAGAGGGTGTGTCTAAAGCGCTGGAATCCCATCCCTCCTGGAATCAGCTGAACAAATATTTGCCCCCAAAGAGAATCAAAGCAGGAGGGAATAGGCGAGGTCATCACACAAACCAACAGGAACTATTTAATCATTTATCCCCCCAGGGAGTTCATTTACAGAATGGCTTTCAAGTCTGGTCAGCCTTGGCTGGTGAGCCCTGCACCTTTACCTCCCCTCAACCCCACCCCAGTCATCTGACCTCTACTGACTTGACCCCTTTGTATTTTACAGGAACCAGCGGCAGGAAGAGTTAATGAAGTTGCAAAGAGATGGGAAATAAGACAGGGGGAAGGGTTCCAGGGCAGACCAGGAGGTCTCCTGCTCCGAGGTAAACTGAAGGTGCCACGCCCTAGGCCCAGCCTATGGATAATTTGCATGCTTGACATTCCAGAGTCTCCTGTGCGTGGCCCCTTCCACCTCAGCTCCTTCAACCGATGACCTGTTTCCCAAAGCCTGCTCAATTTTTCTGAGTATCCTGAGGGGACCAAATACCTCTCATAAGCCCTGCACCTCCCCTACGCAGGAGGATAAGCAAGGAAATTAGGACTGATCTCACTGTGGAAGAGCAAAAATTGCCTCCAATGACCACTGGCAAGGAACCTCTCACCACGATCTCCTCCTGACATGGTGATGGGCAAGAGATTCTCCCTCCCTGAGAAACGAATGAGGCATGACTCCAGGGCCCAGAAAGTGCATCTGGAACCAGTAACAACTGCTCCAGAAACTTGCTGGTGCCAGTCGCTGCTCACATCAGCTCCAAGATTTACAATATGCTGCAACGCAAAGAGGGCTCAGCGCATTTTTTTAGTGGAAGAAACTGAGGCTCAAGGTAAAGTGGCCTGTCCAAGGTCACAATGCCGGTGAAGTGACCGGGTTTGGCGCTCAAGCCTAGGTCAGTTTGTTCCCGAAGGCTGTCACTGACTCTCAACGTCCCAAAGACCGGGTGCGTGCTTTGCCGGCACACGGGGCGCCACGAAGGGCCCTGGGGCCCTGGCCGGAAAGCAACAGGCAGAACAGCTGGGGCTCCCCAACCGACCCTGGGCAGCGAGGTGCAAAGTCCCCAGGCTTAATGCGTGACACAGCAAGGGCTCCACAAAAAGGCCAACCATGCAGAAAGTTACACGCTTTGGAGCAAAGGGACACAGGGCTGCAGCACAAACACGGCCAGCCCACTGGCACTGCCTACACTGCCCTCAAATCTGACAATCCTCAGCCATCCCAGCCAGTGGGAACTTCTGCCTGGCCGTGCCCTGTTCTCAGAGGAGAGGAACATGTGCGCAAACTCTGAAATAAAGGGAACTTGATGTGTGGGAGGGAAGCCCGGGACAGGACTGACATCCTGGGGGGAGTTGAGAATGGAGGGGCTCCCAGGCATTATGCTCATCGGCCCTTTCTGTGATGACCCATTTGAGGGGAGCACTGGACTGACTTCCCACTCGCAAAGATGTGGGGCCCCATAAACACACAGGCTGTTTTCTTCTGCTGAGAAATGGGAACCCAAGTATGAAAGAGTGGGGCCACGAGGGTGACCGGAATGAGAGCTGCCTAGTCCTTCAAGAACTAGGTCATCGGTATTTGAGAACGGCCAACCTCTTGCGGTGCAAGGAGACCAGTCACATCTCCTTAACAAACAGTAGCTCCGAGAATCACCCCGCACCACGGAACAAGAAGCAGGGGAGAAGCTGTTAGGGATCTCTGTGACCAGAAGCCAAGGGAAAGGGACACACAAGGGGCGTGGTCCTTACCCAGCCGCCGTTCTCCTGGATCCAAGGCTCTAGGTGGTCGTTCAGGTAAGTGGCCATCCAAGTTGCGATCCGACTCACCAGTACCTGCATCTCTTTGTCCACGCTCTCCACGCACAGTGCCCCACCGAAGGAGAAAAAGGCCACGATGCGACCCCAGTTCACCCCATCCCGGAAGAGTTCGTTCACTACCTGCTCGAAGCTCTGATATGCCGTCCCTGGGGTGATGTGAAGCTGGGACGTCAGGTCGCTGAATGCCCGCCGGTACCTCAGTTCAAACTCATCCCCGGCCTCCCTCAGCGCTTGCTTCACCGCTGCCATGGGGATCACCTCCCGGGCGTCCAAGCTGCTGCTGTGGCCAGTGGCTCCATTCACCGCAGGGCTGTCCGCCAAGTGCCAGGACGGGTTGCCATTGACGGCACTGGGGGTCTCCATCTCCGATTCAGTCCCTTCTGGGGCCTCAGTTCTGTTCTCTTCCACATCGCTAAACTGACTCCAGCTGTATCCTTTCTGGGAAAGCTTGTAGGAGAGAAAGTCAACCACCAGCTCCCGGTTGCTCTGAGACATTTTTATAATAGGGATGGGCTCGACCAGTCCATTGTCCAAAACACCTGCTCACTCACTGAGTCTGGTCTCTGCTCAGTGGTTCTCTTCTGGGATCCAAAGCCAAGATGAGGTTCTGATGGAAGAGAAAGAGCTTCAGGAAAAAAAAAAATTAATATGCATGCCATTTACCCTACAATATCCCATTGCCCCCTGGAGGTACCAGAAATGGTTTCTTTGTGGCTCTTAGGAAGGTCTGGGTCTGGCTTCCAGGAGACTTCAATGAAGTCAAATTGAAAGCACCAGCACCAGTGGGCTCTTTCTGAATCATCGCACAAGCTTTTTTTTTTTTTTTTTTTTTTTTACCCCAGCCACCCCCTTTTCTCCGAAATGCCTTCCTCAGAAAGTCACCCGCACGGGCAGTGTGCCCCCCATCCCCACCCCCGCACCACCTACATTCAAATCCTTCTCAGGCGACCGCAGGCAGGTGCAACCCCCGGAAGATCTTTTGTAACATAGGTCGGGCGACGAGGTGGCAGCCGGGATGCCGGTAACTCAGCCGGCCTCACGGCGGCTGGCAAAAAAAGGAGCTCCGGCCGGAGGGATCATGCGACCCCGCAGGCTGGGAGCCCAAAAGGCGACACAGGAATTACGAAGCTCAGGAACCGGCCCCCTCGCTCGCTTCCTCCTCCATCGCCCGGATCGAGGGCGGCCACTCGGCAGCGGCCTCCTGCCACCCGGGAGCCCAGCCCCCTCGCTCTTGCACGCCCCTTGGCTCTCCGCCTCCTACTGGGAGCCAGGAGAACTCTCCCGGAGGTGGCTGGTGTGGGGTTTAGGTTTTTTGTTGTTGTCGCCGTTTCTATTTAAGTACCAGCCCGGGGTAAGGCTTCCGAAACCCTGAAGGGACTTCTCAATGGGGTTCAAGGTTTCGAGAAGGGACAGAAGGAGGGGGAAACTGCCTCGGATCTGCGGTCTGACTTCGGAAAGGCCATCCCCGGGCCTTTCCGGGAGGCTGACGGCCGGGGACCCCCCAGAAACACCGCTGATTTTCTTTGAATTCCCCAAAGGCCCTGGACGTGGCGGCGGCGGTGGGGGATTGCCGGGTCCTCCATTCCCCGCACGGACACAATGGCCGCCGGCGCCCTGCACAAAGACGGGGTGAGGGTGAGGCTCCGGGCCTCTCCTCGGGTCAGGGAGAGGGACTGAGGCCTGCTCGAAGTCCCCCCCCCGCCCCCCAGCTGAGACCACGTTTTCCTGAGGACAGGCCCAAGGTGGCTTCCTGGCGCCCCCGGGAGGGCTTGGGGGCCGGGGGCTGCACCTCTCCGGAGCCCGGGGCCGGTGGGCTGCGGCCTGGCGGCTTCTCCCGCGCGCTAGGCCGGGTACCCGCCGGGCCACCGCCCCGTTGCCAGGCAACTGCTCTCCCTCAGGGGCTCCCCCTAGCCCTTTCAAGAAGGAGGGGTCTCGCCCCCGGCGGCCCGCTCCGGCGTAGCCAATCAGCGAGGCCTGTCGGCACGGAAGCGGGACGGCGAGGGCTCCCATTGGGCGCGGCGCCTGCCACGCATAGGGGAGGCGGTGCTCTCACCTGCGAGCCCCGCGAGCCGTGGGGGGCCACGTCCCCCCTTCATCGGCCAGGTAGTTTCCAGACGCTAGGGCTCTTCGTGGCCAAGTTCCGCGCTGCGGACCTGGGCCGGCCTACCTGGCTGACGGCTCACGCTGTCTCTTCCGAACGAGCCGGCCTCAGTTTCCCCTGAAGAGACCGGGGGAACTTGCAAGCTCAGTCACTTCCGGTGCCGCGGCAGCGCGCGCGAGCCCGAGACGCAAAAGGAGTGCGCGCCCTGAGGACTGTCGTCAAGACCTGGGAGGGAGCGCCCCCTTGCGGCAGATCTGGGGAATCTGGAGACGCAAAAAACAAAAAGAAAATCAACGTTTATATTCACATTTTCGTGCGTTCGTTCATTTAGTCAGTGTCATCCACCCGTGAGTTTATATATCTAAAAAGCGTCGCGTTGTAACTAAGAACCTCGTGTCTGGGTTTCCATCTCTGTCAGTCGGGCAAGTTATTCAACGGCTCTGTGCCTCAATCTCCTTAACTGTAAAATGGCTAAAAACAACCTCCCTCATTGTTATTGTGAGGATTGAAAGAGTTATTTGTAAAATCTGTAGCACCGTGTGTGGTCCATAGTATATGCTGCATAAATGTATTCAATAAACGTTTATTATTTGGGTTGCCGAAGGTAGAAACAAGACAAGACTTGGTCCCGGCTTTCACGAAGACTCAAACCCTTGATCTGGAGACCGTAAACAACTAAGAAAATACACAAACGAAGAAATTTCAGATCGTGACGAGTGCTATGAAAGAAGTAAATCAGGGTATTGTCATAGAGTGAAGGGAGTGTGCTGCTTTAGACTGGGTACTCAAGGTACCAGGGATGTAAACCCTGCCCTTCCAGCCCAGTGAGAGAGGCATTTATTCAACCATTGTTTGTGTAGGGTGGCCAGGGGTGGCCCCTTGGAAAAGAGACATAGAACCCAAGACTTAAAATATAAGAAAACGCTGACCCATGGTAAGAACCTAGAGAATAGCAACCTCGGCAGAGGAAACAGCTTAATGCAGAATGTTCTGAGGCAGGAAGAACATGTTCCAGAAACCAGAGAAGCATGTTTTGGGAGGGGAAATGTGGCTGGCAGGAGGTTGGAAAGTTGACCATGGAAGTGAATTAGACTTGACTCTAAACATTGTAAGGTGTTTTATGTTAAATTAATTAATTAAAATCGGGTATACAGGAACAATGAATATTAAAAATATACAAAGGGCTCCTGGGTGGCTCAGTTAGTCAAGCATCCAACTCTTGGTTTCAGCTCAGGTCGCGATCTCATGGTTTGCGGGATCGAGCCCCGTGTCGAGCTCTGTGCTAACAGCGCAGAGCCTGCTTGGGATTCTCTCTATCCCTTTCTCTCTGCCCCTCCCTCTCTCTCTCTTAAAATAAATAAACTAAAAAAAAAAAAAAACTTTAAAAAAATAAAAACAGTACAGAGAGCATAGAATGAGAAAAATAAGTCATCTTCCCACCTATGCTTTCCAATCCACAGTTCCCCCCACATCCATTATTTCTTCTGTAGTCTTTCAGAGCTGTTCACCGTATTCACAAGCAAGTTATGTGCACAGATTTTTTACACAAATGCTAGCTTGCTATAAACACTTCTTCATCTTGTGCTTAAGGCTGAGCTCTATGTTTTCGGGTCTACCTCAATTTTAAAAATCAACACACAACTTTATAAAGATGTACCTTCATTTGCTTGCCTAATATTCTATGTGGGTACATTTGAGTTGTTTCCATTCCTTTCTTATTACAAAGAATACTATAACTTGTCCATTCATTATTTTGCATGTGTGGGAGTTTATGTTAGGTACATTCCTGGAAGTGGAATACCTACAAGTGAGTATATGAACTTGTTTTTGTTTTGTTTTAATGGATATTGGCAACGTTCTGTCTACAGCAGTTGTACCAGCTTGTCCTTTCCCATCAGTGAAATATTAGAGTGTCATCTTCCTCACATCCTGAACTGCAGTGTATTGCCAGTCAGATAAAAATGAAGTGGCACTTTTCTTTTTTTTCTTTTTTTCCTTTTCTTTCTTTCTTTGTTTCTTTCTTTTGACAAAGAGTGAAGTTGAGCAATTTTTCATAGTGACAAGTCTTTTTCTGGGGGGAATTTGTTCTGGTGCATTCTCTGTTCATTTCATTTGCCCTTTTTTTCAGTTGGCCTTTCCATTGAGCATTTTCTTGTTGATTTATAGGAATTTTTATCCTTTTTTTCTACATCTAAGATGTAAATATTTTTCCAGTTTATTGATTACCATGGACACACTTTTATTTTGTATGTATTTTAATTTATCAGTCTTTTCCTTTGTGGCTTCCAGTTCTATGTCATTCTTAGGAAGACCTTCTACAATTCAATATTAGAAAAAAAATTCTCTGTATTCATCTAGTTTTCACCTAGCTTCATATTTTATATTTCAATCTGTGCCGTCAGAAAGTCACTTTGGTATGGGCTGTGAGGCAGGAAGCCACAATTTTTTTTCCAAATAACTACCCAGTTACCCCACTACTATCATCTTTTCCCAACTCGTTTGATATGTCTTTATGATCATAATCTACATTTCCAAGTGTATTGGGGCCAGTTTCTGAACTTTCTATTATGTTCAATGGGAGAGTTTTAAACTGCGGCAGGATATGATCTGATTTCCTTTTTGAAACCTCAAGTGTCACAATTAGTTCAATATGAAAATTATCATAATGGGAAGTCTATAATGTGCTTTGGGGGTCCAGCAGAGGGCAGATCAACCCTGCCCAGAGACACGGGCTTTATTGAACTGGTCCTTAAAGGGAGAACAGGTTTGCCTGGAAGAGAACGGAGGTAAGGGGTATTTTAGGTGGCGGGCACTGCCTGAGCAAAGGCATGGAGGTCTAACCTGAGAATCCATGGTATGTTCTAGAAATAAATTGGGATGGCTGGGAGGGGAGTGGTGGTAGTGGAGACTGAATGTAATGTGTATTTGCATGTTTGGGACACTGCTTACAGACCAGAGGAGCCAGCCAGGTTCTTTGAACAGAAAGGATATGAAGAGATTTATATTTTGGAAAGATGGATAGAGTCTTTTGGGAAGGGAATTTTGCAATATTTACCAAAAGCCTTAAACACCAGGCTGGGAAGATCATTGAGAAATGGTCTTTGATTGCAATTGAATTTAAGAAGTGAAATGCATCCAAAGATTTATCCACAGAGATGTTTGTGCAAGGTTATTTATAACAGAGGAAGGAAAAATTAAAACTAAAATGGGCAATAAATAGGGTGATGGTTTGCATGGGTTAAATTCCCACATTAAAATTGTAACTGAGGAATATTTAATGTAGTGGAAAAATGCTCCAAACATAACACTTAAAAATTACAAAACTTGTGATTTTTAAAAATACGCATTAGGGGCGCCTGGGTGGCTTAGTCGGTTAAGCGTCCGACTTTCGCTTAGGTCATGATCTCGCGGTTCGTGGGTTCAAGCCCCGCGTCGGGCTCTGTGCTGACTGCCAGCTCAGAGCCTGGAGCCTGTTTCAGTCTGTGACTCTCTCTCTCTCTGACCCTCCCCTGCTCACACTGTCTCTCTCTCTCTCCTAGAAATAAATAAAAATATTTAAAAAAAAATACGCATTACACACAAAATGTAGAAGAAGGAATTATACCAGAGTGCAAAAGGTAGTTATTGCTGAGTAGTCAAATTATGGGTGATTTTCTCTTTTTTTTTGTTTTTTGTTTTTGTTTTTTAATGCTTTTCTGTATTATCTGACTATATTGTTTCAATGGGAAAACACTGTTTTATTAACGTTTATTTTTGAGACAGAGAGAGACAGAGCATGAGTTGGGGAGGGACAGAGAGGAGATACAGAATCCTTAGCTGGCTTCAGGCTCCAGGCTCTGAGCTGTCAGCACAGAGCCAGACGTAGGACTCGAACCCAGGAACTGTGAAATCATAACCTCAGCCAGAGTCACACACTTAAGCCACCAAGCCACTGAGGCGCCCTGGAAAACATGTTTTTAAAAATATGTTTGCTGAGATTTAGATGATGAGGAAATGCTTGTGGTGTAATGTTAAGTGAAAATAATAAAAGTACACACATGGGATGCCTAGGTGGCTCAGTCGGTTTAAGCATCCAACTTCAGCTCAGGTCATGATCTCACAGTTCGTGGGTTCACGTCCCGCTTTGGGCTCTGTGCTGACAGCTAGCTCAGAGCCTGGAGTCTGCTTCGGATTCTTTGTCTCCCTCTCTCTCTAACCCTCCCCTGCTCATGCTGTCCCCCACCTCAGAAATAAATAAAACATTAAAAAAAAAAGAAAAGAAAAGTACACAAAATTAGGGACTCCTGGGTGGCTCACTCGGTTGAATGTCCAACTTCACCTCAGGTCATGATCTTGCAGTTTGTGAGTTTGTGCCCCGCATGGGGCTTGCTACTCTCAGCGCATAGCCCGCTTCAGATCTTCTGTCCCCTTCTCTTTGTGTCCCTCCCCTGCTTGTGCCCTCTGTTTCTCAAAAATAAATAAAACATGGGTTGCCTGGGTGGCTCAGTCGGTTAAGCGTCCTACTTCGGCTCAGGTCATGATCTCATGGTTCGTGGGTTTGAGCCCCGCGTCGGGCTCTGTGCTGACAGCTAGCTCAGAGCCTGGAGCCTGCTTCGGATTCTGTGTCTCCCTCTCTCTCTGATCCTCTCCTGCTCACGCTGTCTCTATCTCTGTCTCAAAAATAAATAAAACATTAAAAAAATTTAAAAAGTAAATAAAACATTAAAAAAAATTTTAAGTACACAAAATTAGATGTGTGACACAATCTCAACTCTAAATACCATGCATAGGAGAAAGGTTAGGAAATCAATGTGATACAGACAAAATCCTTACACAGATGCTAAAGGGAAATGGAAACAGAGTGGTCAATAAATCTGAAAAGATGCTCAACCTCACTAGTTATCAAGGAAAATGAAAATCAAGACCTCAGTGAGATGCCATTTCATACCCACTAGACTGGCAAAAATGAGAAAATCTGATAAAATCAAGTTCCAAGAATATGGAATAATTTGGGGGAAAAATGGATTATTACCTAGAATTGATGATGCCAAACACTTCTTTTCTTTGATATATGCTCTAAAATAACCCTTGCATATGTACTGCTTCAGGTATAAGAATGTTTTTGGGATCAGGGGTGCCTGGTTGGCTCGGTTGGAGGAGCATGTGACTCTTGATCACAAGGTCCTGAGTCTGAGCCCCATGTTGGGTATAGAGAGAATTTAAAAAAAGTTTTTTTTAAGGAGTGTTTATAGCAGTACCACTTATAATGGCAAAAATGTGGAACTACTCAAGTGTCCATTATAGCAATGTGGTTAAACAAATAGTAATAGGTATATACATAGTAATATGATACAAACAGAAAATAAGTGGATTTAGTTACATACAGCATGAAAGAATCTTAGAAACATGTTGCATGAAAAAAATTGTAAGAGAATAATGAAGTGTGATTCCACTTATACATAGTTTGAAAACAGGAACAACTAATCTACATACCATGGAGGGTTTGTGGTTGCCAGCCTCATCCAAGATGGCCCCCAAAGATCCCCTCCTCCTGGTGTTCATACTCGTGTGGGGTCCCCTCCCACAATATATCAGAGCAAGTCTTTGCTACTGATGGCAAAAGGCAGAGGGGATGGTGTGTCACCTCCAAGACTAGGTTATCTCTCTCTCTCTAGTCACTCACTCTGGGGGGAGCCCGCTGCCATGTTGTGAGCAGCCCTGCAGAGAGGCCCATGTGAGGTGAGGAACTGAAACTTCCTGCCAACAGGCATGTGAAGATCCTCCCGCCCCAGCCTCCGGATGATTGTAGCCAACAGCTTCACTACAACCTCATTTGAGACCCTGAGCCAGAACCCCTCTGTTATGCTGAATTTCTGACCGTCAGAAACTGTATGAAGATAATTGTAATTTTAAGCTGTACTGTAGCTGTGGATGACTAATACCGGGATATATACCTGTGTGGCAAAAATTATTTAAAAAATGTAAAGGAATAATAAACACAAAATTCAAGATGACCATTGCACATTAACAGAGGTGGGCTCAGGATGAACTGGGGAATCAGATATAATGCAAAGTTTGAAAGATAATGGAAATGTTCTTATTAAATTGAATTGCACGTGCACACACACACACACAGACACACACAATTTGTTGCCTCATTTTTTACATATCCATACATTTTACATATATATATATTTGTATCTACTCAATATCTAATACAATCAATTAAAAATTTTAAATGTTTTTATTTACTTTTGAGAGAGAGAGAGAGAGACAGAGCACAAGTGGGGAGGGACAGAGAAAGAGGGAGACACAGAATCTGAAGCAGGCTCCAGGCTCTGAGCTGTCAGCACAGAGCCTGATGCAGGGCTCAAACTCACAAACTGAGCCACTGAGGTGCCTCATCTAATACAATCAATTTTAAAAAGACTGGAAGGATAGGATGCTTGGGTGGCTCAGTCAGTTAAGTATTTGACTTTTGATTTCTGCTCAGGTCAGTCCCTGTGCTGGTATTCTCTCTCCCTCTCTCTCTGCCCCACCCCTGCTTGCACAGTCTGTTTCTCTCTCAAAATAAATAAATAAAAATTTTAAGAAAATCTGTAAAAAATAAACTAGAAAAAAAGAATTGGAAGGAAATACACTAAAATGCTAGTAGTGGAAATGTTGCCTCTAAAGGCTGTGCTTTAGCTATTTTTTGTTTCTTCATTATTTTCTGTATTTTCCAAATATTAGAAATAAGAAAGCATTACTTTTAAAATGAGAAATTAAAATATATAAACACACATATATAAATACATAAACATGAGCATGTATGGATATAGATATGAGGATTTGCTATTTTTATGAAAAGATCTCTGAAAGATACACTCATTTTTAATACTAGCTTTTTAACTGAAGGAGAGGGATTGGTGATGGAGGGGAGTAGGAGGCAAAGGACTTTTTCACTTTTACTTCATGTGTGTTTATTTAAAAATTTTTTTTAACGTTTTATTTATTTCTGAGAGAGAGAGGCAGCGTGAGCAGGGGAGGGTCAGAGAGAGAGAGACACAATCTGAAGCAGGCTCCAGGCTCTGAGCTAGCTGTCAGCACAAAGTCCGACGTGGGGCTCGAACCCACGAACTGTGAGATCATGACCTGAGCCAAAGTCAGACGCTTAACTGACTGAGCCACCCAGGCACCCCTCTTCATGTGTGTTTATGAACCCAGATGGATCTGGCTGCAAATCTTGACCCTGCCAGGTGACCTTGGGCAGTTTATGTCACCTCTCTTGAGCCTCTGTTTCTTTCCATCTGGAAACTGGATATAATTGTGCCTACCTGGCAAGCTGTCTCAGAGATTAAGTGAAGTCTTGGATGTACAGCACCTTATATATACCCTCCACTCTGTCATAAGCATGTTTTAGTTTTTGTAATTTAAAAACTAAAATTTAGAAAAGATTTCAAATACTAAAGTACCTGGCCTATGTACCGAGCCAGTGGCCACTACAAATGCAGAAGATGGAATTTCAAGGGATTCTCTTTCTTCCTCCCAAAAGACAAAGGCCCCACTTGAACCTGACTACCACTGATTTTACATGAGTTTACTGAAAAGAAACCCTTGCATCGGCGGCTCCTCCATCTTCCCCACCCCCAGCACTAGCAACCATCAATCTACTCTCTGTCTTTATGGATTTGCTTCTTCAGGAAATTTCTTATAAATGGAGTCACACAATATTTGTCCTTTTGAGTCTGGCTTCTTTTATTTGTATGTTTCAAGTTCATCTATGTTGTAGTATGTATCAGTACTTAATCGATTTTGTTAAAAAATACCACTCCATTGTATGGATTTACCTACCACCTCTTATGGATCCATTCATCAGTTGGTGGACATTTGGGTTGTTTCCTATAGTCTGTTGTTTTTAACCGCAGTTTCCTAAGATCTCTATAATCCGTCCCCAAAAAGAATTCCACATCAGCCATGAAGAAAGAGACCAGGAGACGCTTGCAGAGCTCCCTTTGCTTGGGTGGATGGGAGATATGGAAGACAGAGTGGTGCCCTCTTCTTCAGGGACCCTTTTGATGGCGGTCACCAAGGGCTCACACTTGCAACTTTCTCCAGGCAAGTGTTCTTGGGTGACTGTAGCTATCCTGCCTGGAGTGTTTGAGAGTTAGTCAGCACCCAGAGCCAATACCTGGCTGGTGTCTATTCTCCATCAAGTAGGAGGCCTCCATTGAGCTGGAAAGTAAATACAGATTATTGGCTTGGTGACCACTAGTTAGATATTGAAGGGACTGGGAGACAGAATGAAGGAGCAGATTTGGAAGGGGCAAGGGTAGAAGCTGGTTCTTTCTTTCTCTCTTTCAAAAAACAAGAGTTTGAAGAGCCTGGATAACTTTCTACCCCACGGACTCCTCCTCCTCCTCTTCTCTCCTTTGCAGACTTCTCGGCCCTATCAGACTTCCATTATAAAAAACAATAAATTAAAATCACACAAATAATACATGGCTACATTCTTTTCTAAAGCAAAGATAAAACCCACATTATCTATCTAGCCTTTCTGTCCACAATCCAGTTTAGTTCCTTCCCTCTGAGGTTCCCACATTTGTCAGTTTGTCATGAATTCTTTCATACCTTTCTGTCATATATACATCTGTGTTTAATTTATTTTTATTTTTATTTATTTTTGAGAGAGAGAGAGAGAGAATAAGCAGGGGAGGGGCAGAGAGAGAGGGAGACAGAGGATCCGAAGCAGGCTCAGTGCTGACAGCAGAGAGCCCTCTGTGGAGCTCGAACTCGCAAACAGCAAGGTTATGACCTGAGCTGTATAGTCAGACGTTCAACCGACTGAGCCGCCCAGGCGGCCCATACATCTGTGTTTAGAAGAGGCAATGTAGGGCAATGGTTAAGGGTTTGGCCTCTGGAGTGGGACTTCCTGTGTTCAAATTCTGACCCTGTCACATTCAAATTGTGTGACCTTAGAGAAGCTGTCTACCGTTTCTGAGTCTCAATTTCCTCAGTCTATACGGTGGAAATGAGGACATTACCTACCTCATAGAGTTATCATTAGGATGAAATAAGTTCATATGTATAAAGTACTTCAAACAGTGCCTGGTATATGGTAAATGCCAGATAAGTGCTAGATCTCATTATTTACACACATGCACAGAAAAAGCGGAGCATTGATTTGCATATTTTTACATTTAAATTCAAGTTAGTTAGCATACAGGGTAGTATTGGTTTCAGGAGTAGAACCCAGTGATTTATCACTTACATAGAATACCCAGTGCTCCTGCCAACAAGTGCCCTCCTTAATGCCCATCACCCATTTAGCCCATCCCCGCACCCACCTCCCGTCTACAACCTCCAGGTTGTTCTCTGTATTTGCATATTTTTAAAAAACATAATGGTTTCAGGGGGGCCCTGGCTGGCTCAGTCTGTGGAGCATGTGCCTCTTGATCTTGGGGTCATGAATCTGAGCTCCGTGTTAGGGACAGAGTTTACTTAAAAAAAAAATTAAAAACCCATAACGGCTTCATAATGAATTCGTATCAATCAGCAATTTGTTTTTTTAACCAAAAATGTGTCTCAAAGATACTGGCCTGTCAGTCCGGATCAATTGAACTCTCTTTGAACTGATGCTAAGTACCCCCATTCTATAGACAGTTCATTAAAATGCCTTCCTACTTATGGACATTTAGGTGGTTTCCAATTTCTCACAACTACAATGCAACAGCCTACTAATTGATTTCCCTTTTTCCATTCCTGTTCTCCTTCCCTCTGTTTTCAGCACAGTAGCCAGAATTATCCCATTAGAAGCAGAGAGCTAATCAATGCTCAAAACTCTCCCAGGCCTCCCACCTCATTCAGAGTAAAAATCAAAGTCTTCACAACAGCCCAGTCCGCCTGCCAGAATATCTCTTGACATTCTCTTCCTTGTCCAGTTGATTCAGCCAGCCTGACTTCCTAGCTATTTCTAAAACACGCCTGCTATGCTCTTCCTTCAGATATCCAGATGGCCTGCCCTTCACCTTCTGCAGGTCTTTGTCCAAATGTCCCTGAACTACCTTCCTTAAAAAAACACCCCTTTGCATGGAGAAAGCCAAAACAGTGATGGTGAAATTGTGGACAGAGTGGGCCAGATGTGCCTGCTTCCTTTCAGCTCTAAAATGCTGCTTTGGCAATTTCAGACCTTGTGGTCTGCCATTCATGAAGAATGGGAACTTGAGACTTGGCCTAGAATGTAATCAATGCAGAAGGAATGACAGGAGATGAATCCCTTGGGTCAGGCTCAGCCCTTGGAACGACTTGGGAAGTTCTCACACACATCCTGGCCTGCAGGCATCGCCTCCTTCGCTCACTCACCCACTGAGCACCTTCTGCCTGATAGGCCCTGGTCGCCGCACAGCTCTGATGCCCCTGCTCTCCTAATGGAAAACGAGCTACCTTTACCTCCACCCCAACCTGGGCCTGGCTACTCCGTGGCCCTGCAGGTCCCTTGAAGTTGGGCAACGTGCCTGCTGAAAGTGGGCGGCCACATTTGTCTCTGTCCAGCCCCTGACTTCCTCCTGTCATTGCCATCCAGCTCTCAGAGCCTGGAAAGTAGATGGCTTTGCATTTACCGCCTCCTAATATACTACTTCATTTATTTACTTTGTTTACAGTCTATCTTCTCCAGTAGAATGTCAGGTTCCCAAGGACAGAGATTTTGTCTATCTTTTCACTACTCTGTCCCCACATTTAGTACAGTGACTGACACATGAATGGTGCCTAATTCATGCTGTAGTAACTAGGCCTCTGTACCTCTATGTGAAAGTAGATGACTATCTCTTGGAACTAAATCTAGAAATAGAAGTCCTAGGTCACAGGGCATACATGTTTGATATGTGTGCAAAATGGTACCTTCTTGCTTAAATTAAATTTAAATTTATTTTAAATCTCAGTATTACTAGTTGAGGCCAAACACCTTTGCATGTCTTTTCCTTTTTTCCTTTTTTTCAATGTTTATTTATTATTGCGAGACAGAGCACGAGCATGGGAGGGGAGAGAGAGGGGGAGACACTGGGTTCTAATTCTTTGTATTATGTGTTGGAAATCTTTCATCTCTCAGTCTTTCTTGTTTTCCTTTTGTCAAACAGAATTTTAAAATGTTGATTTGATCAGTCTTTACCTTTATGTCTTAGTTTATCCCTTTGTCTTACTTAAAAGTTTCCTACCCCAACGTCAAAAAATATATTGTTTTAAGTTTTAAACACTTAAGGGGCACCTGGATGTCTCAGTCGGTTAAGTGTCCGACTTTAGCTCAGGTCATGATCTCACGGTTTGTGGGTTCGAGTCCCACATCGGGCTCTGTGCTGACAGCTAGCTCAGAGCCTGGAGCCTGCTTCGGATTCTGTGTTTCCCTCTCTCTCTGACCTTCTCCTGCTTACACTGTGTCTCTCTCTCTCTCAGAAATAAATAAAACATTAAAAAAAATATTTGAACATTTAAAAATGTTTCATATCTTTAGGGTTTTGAAA
Organism: Hyaena hyaena; assembly: GCF_003009895.1. Taxonomy (NCBI): domain Eukaryota; kingdom Metazoa; phylum Chordata; class Mammalia; order Carnivora; family Hyaenidae; genus Hyaena; species Hyaena hyaena. The sequence goes on from NW_024080761.1 coordinate 2,454,014, forward strand.
ATTCATCTGAAATTCATCCTTGTAAATGGTATGGGATAAAAATCTAACATAATAGTTTCCTCAAATGAAAAAGCAAATGTTCTAACCCCATTATTTGTTTGTTTCCATCTGATTTGAAATTCTAGTTAGCATTTAACAAATTCTGATATACATGGGTCTGTTTCTGGATTCTTTTTTTTTTTTTAATGTTTATTTATTTTTGAGAGAGAGAGAGAGAGCAGGGGAGGAGAAGAGAGAGAGGGAGACACAGAATCCTTAGCAGGCTCCAGGCTCTGAGCTGTCAGCATAGATAGAGCCCAATGCAGGGCTTGAACTCACCAACCACGAGATCATGACCTGAGCCAAAGCTGGACACTTAACCAACTGAGCCACCCAGGTGCCCGTTTCTGGGTTCTTAAACTCTCCTACTGACCTTTATTTGTTGTTAAAAAAAAAATTCCTATAGCAATATCCTACTTTAAAAAACGTAGGGGCTCTTGGGTGGCTCAGTCAGCTAAGCGGCCAACTTCAGCTCAGGTCATGATCTCACAGTTTGTGGGTTCAAGCCCCATGTTGGGCTCTGTGCTGACAGCTCAGAACCTGGAGCCTGTTTCGGATTCTGTGTCTCCCTCTCTCTCTGACCTTCCCCTGCTCATACTCTGTGTGTGTGTCTCTCTCTCAAAAATAAACATTAAAAAAAAAAGTTGTAGAAAATTTCAAACACAGGAGTGCCTGGGTGGCTCAGTTGGTTAAGCATCTAACTCTTGATTTGGGCTCAGGTTATGATCTCACAGTTCGTGAGATCAAACCCCACATCAGGCTCTGCCCACTGACAGCACAGAGCCTGCTTAAGAGTCTCTCTCTGTCCCTCTTCTGCTTGCACACTGTCTCTTTCAAAATAAATAAACTTAAAAAACCCTTCAAACACATATATTTATATGAACATATGTATGTACACGATCCTGTCATTCAGCTTCAACGCTCATCAATTTGTGGCTAATCTTTCTTTTTAAAAATTTTTAACATTTTATTTACTTCTAGGAGAGAGAGAGAGAGAGAGAGAGAGAGACAGCGTGAGCAGGGGAGGGTCAGAGAGAGAGGGAGTCACAGACTCCGAAACAGGCTCCAGGCTCTGAGCTGGCAGTCAGCACAGAGCCCGACCCGGGGCTCGAACCCACGAACCGCGCAATCATGACCTAAGCGAAAGTCGGACGCTTAACCGACTGAGCCGCCCAGGTGCCCCAATTTGTGGCTAATCTTGTTTAATCTATACTCCTACCTACATTCCTCCCTTGCATGCTCCCAATGATTTTGAAGCAAAATAATCGGGTCATTTCACCCTTACCCTTTCTATATGTATCCCTAAAAATAAGGAGTACAAAAACAAAACCACCCTTGCAATTTATGTTTTGAAGAAAGGACATTTTTGTCCAGTAGAGTTTTCCTGCCTGGATTCTGCCAATTGTAACCCCATGGAGTCAAACAACCATACTTTAAAAATTACTATAATTTAAAAATACGTTAATATTCATGAGAGCTAGTATGGCAATCCCCCTCCCATTAATTTTCAAAATTCAGATGCCACTTCCTGTGCTTTCCTATTCTACATGAATTTTAGAATCAACTTGACAAGTTCCGTGACAGAAATGTTTTATATTGGGAATTTCATTGGAATTGGCTTGAACCCTTCATAAGGAAAATTAGCAGCTTTACAATATTGGATCTCCCCATCCACTAACAAAGCATATAACTTTTACCTATTTTTATAGTAATTCAACCAAGTTTTAGAGGTTGTAATTTTCAGATAAAGATCTTAGGCTTATTTTCTTAAGTGTTGTAGGTTTTTAAAAAAATTTTTTTTAATGTTTTATTTATTTCTGAGAGAGAGAAGCAGCGTGAGCAAGGACGGTCAGAGCAAGAGGGAGACACAGAATCCGAGGCAGGCTCCAGGCTCTGAACTAGCTGTCAGCACAGAGCCCGATGTGGCGCTCGAACCCACGAACCGTGAGATCATGACCTGAGCTGAAGTCGGACGCTTAACCGACTAAGCCACCCAAGCGCCTCATTAAATGCTGTAGTTTTTATTACAGCGATCTTTCCTCCCTCGCCGCTGCTATTATTTTCTAACGGATGATTGATGATGTTTAGGACCAGACTTCCTTAATTCAAATTCCACCTCCTCCATTTATTGATTTTAGACACATTCAACTTCTCCGAGCCTTTGTCTTCTCTTTTGTAATAACAGGATGACAAAGCAAGGGACGTAAATGGAATTAAAAGGGAAGGACCAAGCAATCATCAACCGCGGGTTTAAGCCAGTAACATCAGGTCACCAGTTTAATAAAGACTTTGAAAGACTCCTTCTCTCCTTGTCAGAGAAGCTGAGGGAGAGCCTATGTGGTATACAGGGGACTCTATGTTAGAACCAAGAGAATTTCTATGAACATTCAAGGCACCATGCGCTACTATAGGGAGAATATTAAATAGTTTTCTTCGGTTAAAGTTTTGGGGAGGTCCAGGTGAGCGCTGTTCCGTTACCTGAAGCGACTCCTCCTCTCCTCAGTTGGTACCACCTCTCCCGAACAATTTGGAGTCGAGCATTCTGGGCTTTGTAGTAATTCCCTTTTTAGAGTTGTTCCACAGGACTCACGCAATTGCTCGAGACTACATTTCCCAGGAGCCTCCCGGGCCGGTTGTTTGCTTGTTCCTCATAGTGACTTCCGGCGTCCCTGCGCTCCTCTGGGCCAATCGGGAGGCTAGGACTGCCCATTCCTGGCGCTCTGATTGGTGCATTCGACTAGAGAGCCTGGGTTCAAATTTTCAACGGTACTGAATGAGTCCCGCGGCGGGTGTTCCGGGCGCTCGGTTGTCAGAGCCGAGGTGAGGTGAGCTTTGGGGAGAAATGGGGAGCGGCTGTGGGTGCGGAGAGGCTTTCTCCCCGATTCTCGAACGGCTGGAGCTCGCTTCTAAGCCCGTAGTGCGGCCCGCGCCTCTTGGCTCGGGCTTTTGAGGCGGTGGTGGTGTGTGTGGACGCCGCCTTGGCCAGGCCGAGAGGGAGCTGGTCCTCGGACCACCACTCTTTTGGGGTCAGGATTTTCCCGTGAAGTGTGTCCGGACCGAGGCCGGCGGGCTATGTCTGGAGGTAGAGACGGAGGCCGGCCGTGGGAAATAGGAGGGTTGGTAGGCTAATAACGGTAACGACCATTGTTACCACGAAGGGATGAAATAAGCATTCACTGGGCTAAGCACTCTGCGTGTGTTTTCTCACTTAATTTTCGCACCAAGCCAATGAAGCAGCTGTTCTTAACCCCACTTTATAGAGGAGGAAACTGAGGCCCACAGTGTAGATTTCAAGAAATGGGTGAAACAATAGCCCCGCCCTCGAGAGTGTGGCTTTGGTGGAGGGAAACAGATGGCGTCGCAGGCAACTACATTTAAAATCTATTGTGTAAGAAGGAAAGGAAGGAAAGGTAATCATATGATGTGAAGATATAATTGCGGGGCAGTTTAATTCCAATTGGAGTTGTCTTTCTGTTTGAGATTTAAAATTACTCCTGTTTTATCTGTATCTCCTTAGCCCTCCCCCTATGTAACGAACAACTAGGTATTCTTTCTAATGCTCTGTCCTAGAACATTTATAGATTGGAGGGAAAAGTGCGAGCCAGACTATAATATGGAAGGATTGTTTTGCCCCCTCTCCGGGTTTTTTTTGATGTATGGTTTCTTTGTCTCTCACACAGTTTTCCAGTAGTTAAGTACCCAGGACTTTCCACTATCAGTACTGCTTAGGACCAGACAGCGCCCAGGGCTCTGCTGATTTTGCCCTGAGGGCATGGCTTTATGTACTCCTGGGTTCATTCCGTTTTACCTTGTCTTGACATCCTGTGGCCTTGCTTTGTATTTTCTCACTCATCGGATGTCGGAATTTGAACTATTTACTGTAATAAGGATATTCTTCTGTTGTGTCTCAGTGTGTCATATCCCCTGTCCAGCTACCCCTAGATCAGCCTCTGTTGTTTGGAGGAGCCCTGTTGGGTGTGGTGTATTAGCTCAGTATTAATTGACTTTTGAGGGTGAACTGTGTGCTGAGATCTGCGTTGGGTACTGTGAGTATTCAGATGTATGATGTTCTCATGGGTTTTCTGGGATGCGTGAAGACAAAAGACTTCTTCAGACCAACAAGTGACAATCTGAACGAGACATGACCGAATGGGAGTCCTCTAGCGTCATGTAGGCGCCCTGGCTGTGTAGAGGTGAGGGAGATTAGCGAGGTTTAAGACAGGCCAGGTGTGTCTTTGTGGAGCAGGGGGGACACAGACTGGCTCTTCATACACCAAATGTGGTTAGTCAAGAACTAGAACGGCCGTGGTGCACAGAAGTTGACCACTTAGTATCTGTTGTGTTGGATCGGCAGGAAGGCATTAATTACCTAAATTGACTACAAAACTGCAGGTATGAAAAACTGGATGACTTCAACTAGGTTGGTCAATTTGTTTAAACTTTAAAATTATTTAAATAATGCTTAAGTCTTCGTATTCCAAGCTTAATTGCAAATGCAGGATAAATTAACTTTATTAAGCTTTCTCCAGGAGACAAGATTATGTGGGAAAGTCCTTTGGTTTTTGTTGTGGTGCCAGGAGATGTTGAATTCTTCTGTGTCCCCTAATGTATTTTTATCCTTCAGCCTTTCCTGGGTCTTTCCCCTAATCCTTTTTGAGTTGCTGGGGAAGGAGGAAGAGGAGAGACCTAAATTCCCTATGGCAAACTGAATTGTCTTTGCGATGAGTAAAGTTAGGAAACAGAATTGACTACTGGGAGACTGAACAGCCCCTACAATTCTGTGAATAGATCTATATTTGAGACAGAGACATAGAGATCAAAGGTTTAAGGTACTTGATGCAAAAAGTATAGATAACTGGGAGGGGTTCTGCGCTTGCTTGTTTGCTTAGAGAAACTTGATTGGGGAGCAATTAAAGATTAGTGAGAAAGGAGCTTACTTTGGAAGTGCATAAAAATATAATTTCCACTTTTTTAAAGAGAAAAAGGTAGTAAAAGTTTTTTTATTTCCCATATTATAAGTGTGCCTACTATTTGTCCTGACGTTTGAATAGAATGGCAGCGCACCCTATGACCCCTTGGTGTCAGTGTTCCTAAATTGCAAGATATGGAAAGGTAGTTTTAAATGTCAAAGACACCATGAGATAGCAAATGTATACTAAAAAAATTTAAGCTGAAGTGACAGGTAAGAAGTTTGGCATTTGGGGGCGCCTGGATGGCCCAGTCGGTTGAGCATCCGACTTCAGTTCAGGTCATCATCTCACAGTTCGTGAGTTCGAGCCCCACATTGGGCTCTGTGCTGACAGCTCAGAGTCTGGAGCCTGTTTCAGATTCTGTGTCTCCCTCTTTCTCTACCCCTCCCCTGCTCACACTCTGTCGCTCTCTCTCAAAAATAAACAAACATTAAAAAATTTTTTTAAGTAGAAAGAAAGAAAGAAAGAAAGAAAGAAAGAAAAGAAAGTAAGTTTGTCATTTGGGGTAGATTTATGCTATTTAGACCTTAGCTCTCAGAAGCACTCTTTGGTTTGAGAGTGGCTGGTTATCCCTAGTGTTACGCAGTCCTTTCCTATTCTCTGTTAACCATCTTTACTATAGAGAACATGAAACTGTTATGTCACCTTTGTTTCTTCCAGGTTCTCAATAACAAGGACTTGCTAGACTTCAGGATTTCAGAGGAGAGGTGAAAGAGTGTATTGCAACTCAAGTCTGTAGGCAGGTGGACTGACTGATGGATTAAACCACAAGTAAAGCTGAGTCTACAAGTGAGTTAAATTTAAAATAAACGAGTAAGAAGAACATTAATATATTAGCATCAAAAGTGTTTACCTTTGGGGGTGTCTGGGTGGCTCAGTGTTTAAGCATCTGACTTCAGCTCAGGTCATGATCTCATAGTTCTTGCCCCGCGTTAGGCTCTGTGTTGACAGCTTAGAGCCTGGAGCCTGCTTCGGATTCTGTGTCTCCATCCCTCTCTGCCTCTCTCCCACTTATGTTCTGTCTCTCTACAAAAACAAATACTAAAAAAAATATTTTTTTAAAGTGTTTAACTTTAGGGGTGTCTGGGTGGCTTGGTTAAGTGTCTGATTTTGGCTGCACTCATGATCTCATGGTTCATGGCTTCGAGCCCTATGTCGAGCTCTGTGCTGACAGCTGAGAGCCTGGAGCCTGCTTCAGATTCTGTCTTCCCCTCTCTCTCTGCCCCTCCCTTGCTCAGTCTCTCTCTCAAAAATGAATAAACATTTAAAAAAAAATGTTTAATGTATCTTAAAAAGTAATATATTTTGGGAAAAATTGTTTTTTCTAAGTTTATAAGTTTATTTTGAGAGAACAAGTGCAAGTTAGGGAGGGGTAGAAAGAAGAAAGAGGGAGAGAGAGAATCCCAGGCAGGCTTCCACACTGTCAGTGCAGAGCCCCACCCAGGACTTGAGCCCACAAACCATGAGATCACGATCTGAGCTGAAATCTAAGAATCGGATGCTTAACTGACTGAGCCACCCAGGCACCCCAGAAAGTTTATTTAATATGGAAAAGCAAAAGAAGTAAATGTCATTCACTATCCTACCTCTCAGATAAACTATTGCTAACATTTTGATAGATTTCTTTACAGTTTTTTTTCTGTGCCTATATTTGGTTTTAAAAAATCATACATTAAAACTTTAATTATTTTTTTCTTTCTTTAAAAAAAAATTTTTTTTTAATGTTTTATTTATTTCTAGGAGAGAGAGAGGCAGTGTGAACAGGGGAGGATCAGAGAGAAGGGGAGTCACAGACTCTGAAACAGGCTCCAGGCTCTGAGCCGGCAGTCAGCACAGAGCCCGATGCGGGACTCGAACCCACGAACCGCGAGATCATGACCTAAGCGAAAGTCGGACGCTTAACCGACTAAGCCACCCAGGCGCCCCGATTATTTTTTTTTTTTCAATTTAATTAGGCTATGAACATTTTTTCATGTCAAAAATTTGCTACAACATAACTTTAATGGCTATGTGGTAGTCCATTAGATGGTTCTACCATTGTATTTTATACAGTGAAATCATTGGTCAAAAGAATGCATATTTTCAAGCCTTTGGTACATAATACCAAATTGCCTCATAGGAAAATTGTGCTGATATACTTTCTCACTTAGTGGTGTATATTCACACAGGCACAGATTTATATTTTTAAAATATGTAATAAAACATTCACATGGTACACAAATAAAAATAATATAATAAGATTTATAGTTAAAAATCTTCTGTCACCGTCTGCCTCACTTCCTGGCATCTAGTAGGTAATCACTTTTTGAGGTTCTTGGGTACATGTGCATCTGCATCCCAAGAAGGATACCCTTTGAAGGATGTAAATCTTTACAAGACTGAGTGATTGAGATTTGACTAGGATTGTAACCCCTTGCAGCCCCACTGTCAACCCTTACAAACTCTTTCAGCTTCTAGCTGTTGGAACAGCAGAATACTTGGATATTCTACAAAGATTTCCTTTTAGTATTCTATAGAGATCTGTGTTATTATTTGGCCTGAAGGTAAATGGCATCATTGATTTCTATCCAGGTCCTATTAGTTGTAGGAGAGTGGATTAGGGTTTATAGAGTTCAATGGATAAATGAAATAAAGCAGAACTGAGTTTGTAATCCATAACTCATAAGTTTGGGAGACAGATGATAAAAAAATATGTTTGCTTGAGGTTTCTGGACAGTGATGAATTACAACAAGTGTCCATGTGTCCTGTGCTGACTTCTGAGTGCTTGGACAGTGAGGGATTGTCATTGGATTTTAAATTGACCCAATTTTGGAAGCTTCGTGGATCTGTTTCTGTAAACAGATCCAATTTCAGCGTAGAAGTTAGCAAACATAAATGTGGAAACACAAAGTCCATTAACTTCCTTCAGACTTAGTGACTTTGATTAACAGTTAAAATTGCATGCTGGATTATGTTGCCATTTACTGACTCCTGCTAATCCCTTACGTACAAAAAAAAATGTAGGTAAGATGAAAATAACTCAACTCTATTTAACTTGCGGTACTGTAACAGGATCCCTTTTCCCTTGTGAAAGTAGGAGAGGGTGTCCCTGGAGGAATGGCACCATTTGGGATGGGACCATTTACTAATTTACTCACTACACTTCTAATGAAGTCTTGACTTACTATGTTTACTATGTTACCAGTTGTTTAAGTCATGATTTTTCTTCCAATAGCAAATGGTTAAGATGCAGCTCCCAAACTGGATAGTGAAGTGCTTGAGAGCATCTGTCACACCAAAGTCTTTGTTTTGTCTAGGAGCTGCTGGTCCACCGTTTCAGCTTTCCTTAGAACTTACCCTTTTGCAGTTTTCCCCCACCTCCCCTGAACCTGTGCTTTTTGGTTTATAGAGCTTGTCAAGGCTAGTTATTTTTGGTTTGAGTGAAGAGGGACAGGACATGATCGAGGTTAATTTCAGGCGAATGTGGAAACAAATGACTTTGCTTCTTTTGCCATCTTCCTCAGTTGTGTGCTTTCCGCTCATTTGTTTGCCTTTTCATTTATCTCTTCCCTTAAAAAGAGTCAGTGCTCGGGGTGCCTGGGTGGCTCAGTCGGTTAAGCATCTGACTTCAGCTCAGGTCACGATCTCACAGTTGGTAGGTTCGAGCCCTGCATCAGGCTCTGTGCTGAACGTGTGCTTGCAACCTGGAGCCTGCTTTGGATTCTATGTCTTCTCTCTCTGCCCCTCCCCTGCTCACGCTGTGTCTCACCCTGTCTCTCAAAAATAAATAAATGTAAAAAAAAAATTAAGAAAAAGTCAGTACTCATCCTTAACTTGTACAACTCTGTAGGTCTGTCTGTATTTTGTTATCTTGTTGTTGCTGTTGTTTGTGCATTTCTTCTTTTTTTTTAGTTTTGATTTGAGTATAGTTGACACAGCATGCTACATCAGTTTCAGGTGTACGACATAGTGATTCAGCATCTCTGTAGGTTATGCTGTGCTCATGACTTTCACCAGGGACCCTTCTCTGACCCTCCTGTTCCCCTTCTCTGCACTTCATAGTAGTGCCTTTGGTTTTTCCTCTGTTAGATCAAGGATCACTCTGTATCACAATTGGCTATATTCTCCACTCAGATGTGAGTTTCTTTCTCTCTCTCTTTTTTTTTTTTAATTTCTGAGAGAGAGAGAGACAGCGGGAGCAGGGGAGGGTCAGAGAGAGAGAGAGATACAGAATCTGAAACAGGCTCCAGGCTCTGAGCTAGCTGTCAGCACAGAGCCTGTTGTGGGCCCCAACCCATGAACCGTAAGATCATGACCTGAGCCGAAGTTGGACACTTAACCGACTGAGCCACCCAGGTGCCCCTTAAATGTGAGTTTCTTAAAGGAAGAGATTATATATATGCTTTTAGTCTTTGTTTTTTGGGGAAAAAAATGAGCTCTATGATATGATGATGGCACTTAATAGGCGGTTCTAAAAGGAAGCTAAGTAGTTTATAATATTGGAGAGGCGTTGTAGGATTATCGGTGTGAAAGAGCTGTTTCTTCACTCAGACTGTTTCTACTTTTGCAGGAGTATAGAGCTGTGGTGGATTCAGATGATTTTGAAATGTGAAGCTGACTCTCCTCTTCCTTGGCAGTCTGATTTGTTTGGGAGATTGTGGTTGACGCATGTGCCTTTTTTCTTCCTTTCTTTTTTTTTTTTTTCTTCAGTGAGACCTGTTGACAGAAATTCAATCTTGATAAAGGGGTGCAGGAAGGCATCCAGTTCCCATCATGCCTGGGTCTCTCTCATTTAAACAGTTGGCCCAGGCCTTGGCCCATTCCATTCCCCACTAGGCCTGTGCTTTTTAATTTTTGAAGGTTTCACATCTTAATTTAATTACTTGTGGGAGAAGCAGTGTGGTGAAACCGATATAACGGAGTAGTTACTCTTGGTTTTGTTCATGTATTTGTGCTATCACCTTTTATTGAAGGCTGTCAGACTTCTCAATGGATTTTTTTTTAAATTTATTTATCTTGACAGAGAGCGCGCATGCACAAATGGGAGGGGCAGAGAGAGAGGAAGAGAGGAAATCCTAAGCAGGCTTCCCCTGTTGTGGGATTCATGTGGGTCTCAGCTTGATCTGAAATGAGATCATGAGTTGGATGGTTAACCGATTGAGCCACCCAGGTACCCCAAAAAGCTTTTTAAAAAAGTGGTCATGTTAGGGGCGCCTGGGTGGCTTAGTCGGTTAAGCGTCCGACTTTCGCTTAGGTCATGATCTCGCGGTTCGTGGGTTCAAGCCCCGCGTCGGGCTCTGTGTTGACTGCCGGCTCGGAGCCTGGAGCCTGTTTCAGTCTGTGACTCCCTCTCACTCTGACCCTCCCCTGCTCACGCTGTCTCTCTCTCTCTCTCTCTCCTAGAAATAAATAAAACATAAAAAAAAAAAAAAATTTTANCTCTCTCTGACCCTCCCCTGCTCACGCTGTCTCTCTCTCTCTCTCTCTCCTAGAAATAAATAAAACATAAAAAAAAAAAAAAATTTTAAAAAAGTGGTCATGTTAGAAAACCAATATTTTGGTTTAAAAATTTCACCTAAATAAAGATTAGGCATATTTAGGTTTGAGCCCCTTGCCTTTTGACCCCCATCAATCAAATGCACTCCTAGACCTCAGAAAGCATTCTTCTGATGTTTAAATACTCTCTTCATGGTCTCTTTTACTCTATAATATCCGCTGAGAGGTTCAGACTAACTTCCATCTTATAAACAGAAAAAACTTTATATGCAAGAGTACAAACTAATAAAAGAGAAATTAAGAGGTGGTGATTTACTTTATGGGATGATTTAGCTCAGAGCTTTCCCAGTGTATGTATGTATGCATTTTATTTATTTATAATTTTTTTAATGTTTATTTTTGAGAGCGGGAGAGTGGACAAGCACACAGGCAGGGGAAGGGCAGAGAGAGGGAGAGACACAGGATCCAAAGCAGGCTTCAGGCTCTGAGTTGTCAGCATTGAGCCTGACATTGGCCATGAACCCATGAACGACAAGATCATGACCTGAGCCAAAGTCAGACAATTAACCAACTGAGCCACCCAGACCGCTGCCCCCCGCCCCCCAGTGTATTTAGGATAGGGTTATCAAGGATGCTTAGTTTTGTGGGAAGCAAAGTTAATTTTTACATTTGACTGCAGGTTAGTATGATTTGGTTATCTACCTCATCTTTGAAGGAATATTTATAGGAAACACTTGTACATGATAGTGACCTGAGATTTGGAATCCCACAGACCTGGTCTTAAAAATTAACACTGCTACGTACTAGTTGGTGATCTTGGAGCAGCTTAATTACTATGGACCTGTTTCCTTTTTTGTAAAATGGTGATGAGGATATCTACCTTGCACATTGTTAATGCACTTAAATGAGATGGCTTTTTAAATTTTAAAAATGTGTTTATTTTTAAAATTTTATTAAAAAGTTTTTTTTTAACGTTTTATTTATTTCTGAGAGAGAGGGACAGCGTGAGCAGGGGAGGGTCAGAGAGAGAGGGGGAGACACAGAATCTGAAGCAGGCTCCAGGCTCCGAGCAGTCAGCGCAGAGCCCGATGCAGGGCTCGAATTCACAAACCATGAGATCATGACCTGAGCCGAAGTCAGCCGCCCAACCGACTGAGCCACCCAAACGCCCCTAAAATTTTATTTATTTAAGTAATCTATACACCCCCTGTAGGGCTCGAATTCATGACCCTGAGATCAAAAGTCATGTGTTCCTCCTCCTAAGCCAGCCAGGTGCCCCAAATGAGATGATTTATGTAAAGTGCCTAGTGAAGTGGTTGGCCTGTAGTAAACAGTATTTGGAAGTTATTATCTATAACTGGTTTTATCCTTTGTTCCTTGACATTTCACACTGATCTACATAAATCTCTATTTTTTAAAATAAACATGAAAGGACATAAATAAATAAAAATATGTACTCACGCACACACACACACAAAGAGGCACCTGTCTGGCTCAATTGGTAGAGCACAAAACTCTTGATCTTGGGTTCGTGAGTTCAAGTCCCACATTGGGCATAGAGATTACTGGAAAAAAAATTAATAGGAGAGGTAGTGGATAAGGACACATCCTTTAGGGCCTACTTGAATTCATATGCTGGCTCTGCTATTTCTTAGCTGTGTGATCATGAACAAATAGTAAATCTTTCCTTGCCTCATCTATAAAATGAAGATAATAACAGTATCTACTTCACAGGATTTTTGTGAGGATTTACTGAGTTAATACATGTAAAACATTGCCAGGAGTATCTGGCATGTTATAAGTACTCAGTAATTAATAGCTATTATTATTTTAAGTTTATTTTGAGAGGGGGGGAGGCATGAGCAATAGAGGGAGAGAGAAAGAGAGAGAGACAGAATCAATCTTACTTAAGTAGGCTCCATTCTCAGTCCAGGGCCTAGACACGGCTTGATCCCATGACTGAGATCATGACCTGAGCTGAAATCAAGAGTCAGATGCTCAATGGACTGAGCTTCTCAGGTGCCCCATTAGCTATTATTTTTAACATTTTTTTTCAAGCTTGTATACTTAAAAAAAATTTTTTTAAACAGAGCACGAGCAGGGAGGGGCAGAGAGAGAGAGAGACAATCCGAAGCAGCTCCAGGCTCTGAGCTGTCAGCACAGTGCTCCTGACACTGGGCTTGAACTCGTGAACCTCAAGATAATGCATGACCTGAGTCGAAGTTGGAAGCTTAACCGACTGAGCCACCCAGGTGTCCCACAAGTTTATATATAATTTTTATTAAGTCAACACCCAAGAGCATTTTGTTTTTATAAAGAAACATTAAAAAAATAATGTGTAACATTTGGGTAAGTGAAGTTAGTGGCCAATTTCAAACTGTGTAAATGGGAAACTTCATTTCTAGAAATCAATAGATTTAACAATTATTGCTGGATTGCCAAAAGTACTTAAAAACACCAATTTGGGGGAAATAAATACTATGTATCCAGTTCTTTAAACTGAAAAGATACTCCTTTATATAATAAAACATTTAAAGAGTTCATGTAGTGAGAAGTCTTCCCCTGACCCAGAACTCCTAGCTCTCTTCCCAGACCCAAATGCTGTTAACACTTCTGTGTCTCCTTCTAGAATGGTCTATGTATGTATAAAAGTATACATGAGTATATATATTACCCCTTTCCTTCTTTTTAACATGAATGGGAGTATGCACTTCTACATTTTACTTTTCTCACCTAATGTAGGCCCTTGGAACTCATTGCGTACATATTATCACATATGCACAGTTACCTAATATTAAAGTTCCTTAATATGTTATTTTACGATTGTGCCATAGTTTATTCAACCAGTCTTCTATTGGTGGCATTTTTGTTTTTAGTTTTTTGGCTTTTATCAAAAATGCTATAGTGCGCTTTCTTATACTTAAACATGCATAAGTTCATATCTGTAAGATAAAGCTTTACATCTGGCAAGAGCTATCAAAAAGAAACATGCAGTTGCCCTCCAACGAGGGTAGGCATGTAGCTCCATAATTAATAAAAGAAAAAAGAATGTGAAGGGTTAAATTTGAATACTTTCCAGGTGGTTTTCAGTGGCATGCTTTGGTGGAATCATGATTTTTAGGAAGCTAAGTGGGGTTGTTGCATATTACATTCCTGCCTCTTCCCTCCCCCGGCTTTAGTTGTCTTCATTACATTCCTGCCTGGGAAGTGTTCCCAGTGACCTGGGTTAGGCATTAAGATCATGGGAATCCAAGATTTTCCCATGTCTTCCAGCATGTTTGTTCACAAGAACAGGAAAACTTCCTTGTAGCAGGGGAATTTTAACCACTGTCAGTCACTTGGGAATCATTCGGTGAGAGTCCTTTGAATACAGATGGTCAAGGAGAGGAGAGGCAGTGATAATATCTTAACAGTAGTGCATTTTATAGTACTCGAGATGCCTTTTCATGTTTATGGGAAGGAAGTAGACAGAAAGATACAGTGATTTGCCTGTTGTCCTATACATCTAGTAAATGCCAGAGACAGGTCTAGAATTCTGAACTTCTGGGTTTGTTGGGATTGTTTTGGGCTATAAGTGGCAGAAAAATGTGACTATAATGGCTTATTCAAAAAGAGTATCATCTGGAGGTTGATGGTTGCTGATATTTGCTCAATGGTCAGTAGCTCAGCAATGTCAGGGCCAGTGTTACTTTTTTGGCCGTCCCCTTGTGTGCGTGATAGCTGCTATATCTCAACCATTACATTTGCCTTTAAGGCAAGAAGAAGGGTTGAAGGGAAAGGGCGAGAACAAGGGCTGTGGCTGTATCAGGAAAGTAAGTTTTCCTGTGAATCCCCCAGCAGATGCCTACTTCCGTTCTCATTGGCCAGAACTGTTCATGGCTCCACTAAACTTAAAAGGTGGTGATCAGGGTGGTGACTTCTGTTACAGTGTACTTCCTACTATTTTGATGCTGTTCAGTGAAACATATTTAGTCAGTTTGACTTAAATGATATTAATTTCTAATTCTCTGTATATTTAGAGTTTATACTATATAATTTAAATATTGTATACTATCTTATTTTTTGAGTGTGCCAGAACCTTAGCTCCTATCTAGATTTTAAATTCCTTTGTGTTTAAGACTAGATCTTCTACCTTTTTAAAAAAAATATTTATATATATTTTTAGTGTTTACTTTTTAAATGTTTTTATTTATTTCTGAAAGAGAGAGAGAGACAGCGTGAGCAGGGAAGGGTCAGAGAGAGAGGGAGATACAGAATCTGAAACAGGCTCCAGGCTATGAGCTAGCTGTCAGCACAGAGCCCGACGCAGGGCTCGAACCCATGAACCAAGAGATCATGACCTGAGCCAAAGTCAGATGCTTAACTGACTGAGCCACCCATGCGCCCCAGTGTTTGTTTATTTTTGACAGAGAGACATAGTGCAGGCAGGGGAGGGGCAGAGAGAAGGAGACACAGAATCCAAAGCAGGCTCCAGGCTCCGAGCTGTCAGCACAGAGCCCAACGCGGGGCTCGAATGCACAGACTGTGAGATCACGACCTGTGGTGAAGTCCAACGCTCCACAACTGTGCCACCCACGTGCCCCTAGATCTTCTACTTTTTGTATGAGACATAGCCTCAATCTTGAGTATTAATGAGAAAGGAGCTCCAGTATCAGGAAGCCCACATCTTAAGGTCCCTAGTGAGTTCATAGTAAGAGTGGACTGCTAACAAGCAACTTATTGAGTTAAATTGAATAATTAAAGTAGAGAAAAGTAAAAACTTTAGAATGAGAATAATAAAGACTCCTCTATTGAGGGCAAGAGACTATGGAGAATGGATTTACTTGGAATGCAGTACTGTTTTCTACGCAAATAGAGGCCGTAACTATGTTAATATGTTTCTTTAATTCATAGGGTGAGAGGGCAGAACGATGTGGGAAGAACATTGTATTGAAGTTAGGAGCTCAGCTCTAGATCTAATTCTGACTTTACGTAACTGTGATATTAGGCAAGCCATTCTCCAGCTTCCTCTTCTAGAACAGGAATAATAATTGCTGCTTTACAGGATTGTTGGAGAGTATATGCAATAGTATGTATTTACTACTTCATGGTACCTGGCCATGAGTACCTGGCCAGAAGTATCTTTGGTAACTTTTTACTATGATCGTTAGTATTGTGTTGATCTTGGAAGAGCCTTTTTTTGCTGTAATTAATACTTATCTATAAAATGCAAAAGATAGGTATTATTTAAGATTCCTCCTGATTCCAAAATAATCACATTTCTACAGTAAGTACCTCAAGTGGAGCATTGTTACAAAGGTATCTGTGGAGTTCTGGCTGCACTGAGTTCATAGGAGAGACCATGGTGTATGGATTGATGTCACTATGTCAGCCAAATAATTATTAGAACAAAAGTTTGTTGGGCACTCAAGTACCTTCTGAATTACCCCCAGTGCACTGAAATAAGCTAATGAAATACTGGCCAAACCACTGAGCAATGAAGTTGGGTATAACTAATCTCATGATTTATTTTAGAATATAGGTATAGTTGTATAATATAAAGACAATGAGTGCTGAGGGTTATTAGTGCCCAGAATTGGTGACAGTTTGGGGAACTGGCATATCTCCTTGGTAAATGTAAGTGGATATTGATCTTTTGAGGACCAGTTTCACAGTTTGTATCAAGAGCCAGCAATTCCATTTTTAAGAATTTATCTTAAGGATATAGTTAAGGATGTGTACAGAAATTGAACTAAAGGATATTCTTCTACTAATATCTTTAAAGTGAAAATATTGGAAAATGCCTAAATAGGGGATAAGTAAATTATGATATTGCCATCAGTTGATGAAATATTTATATATATTGACATGGAAAATGCTGATAATATGTGAAGCAGATTTCAAATATATGTAAGTATGTATAGAAAAAATGAGAGAGACAGACAAACTGGAATAGTGTGGTATTGTAGATTATTATTTTTTATAAGAGCTTTTTTGTAATTAATTTCTTTCACGAACATGAATTTTTATAATAAAGGCTTAAAGAAAGGTACTTAATTTAATAAATGTATATGCAAGTGATTACTGGTATCTACTTCTCTTCCAAGATACAGAATACTTTTTAAGTACATGCTGTTCCCTGGATGAAGACAAATGGCTCATTGGGTTTCATAGGGAAATTATTTGCCAGTGAGTGTGTCCTTCAGACTGTTTTTCAGACTACTTCCAGATACTTTCTTAACCATAAATGGCTAGAGTGGGGCTGACTTTAAGCCTACACAGGTTTCTATGGGACAGTGTAGAACTTTGTATACGAGTAGGGATGGGCCCATATCTTTGACTTGTTCCTTTGACCTAATTTTCATGTTTTGCCTTTTTATCTATTTTTTTAAAATTTATTTTTAGCAATCTCTATACCCAATGTAGGGCTCAAACCTACAGCCCTGAGATCAAGAGTGGCATGCTCTAATGACTGAGCCAGCCAGATGCCTCCTCTTATGTATTTTTCTTTTAATTTTTTAATGTTTATTTTTGAGACAGAGACAGAGTGTGAGTGGGGGAGTTGCAGAGAGAAAGGGAGACAGAATCTGAAGCAGGCTGCAGGCTTTGAGCTGTCAGCACAGAGCCTGACTCAGGGCTCAAACTCACAAACCTAAGCTGAAGTCGGATGCTTAACTGACTGAGCTACCCAGGAGCCTATGAAAATATTTCTAAGGAAATATTTACAGGAAAACCTGTAGTTGGCAAAATGTATTAAGCTTTTACTAGGTATAAGACAACTGTTCTAAGTACCTTGATGGATGAGTCCTTGTCTTCAGGAATTTACAGTCTGCTAGGAGAGACATTTGCATAGTTAACTAATATAAAATTGAATGGTAAACAAAGCACTATGGGCCTTGGAGAGGCAACAGTTAGTATGATAGATGGAAATTGGGAAAGAGTTTGTAGAGAATTGAATTGGACTTTGAATGATGAGTAAGATTTTAGTTAGTAGGTGTAAAATTTAATGCCGTATTTTAGAAATGGGGTTATTTGGGGCAGAGAGAGAGTAGTAAATTGGATGTGGGAGAGGCTAGAAATGAGAAAATGGTAGGTTGAGGGAAAATAAAATAATGAATCTAAAACACCTAGTACAGTGCTTGCCTGGCATGTTGTAGGTACTCATCAAACTTCACCTCTTTCTAATTCCAACATATTTATCTTCAGGAGTATCTTTGAGTTACCAAAAAAGAAAAGTTAACTTTGGGGCACCTGGCTGGCTTAGTCGGTAGAGCGTGAAACTCTTGGTTTTGGAGTTGTGAGTTTGAGCCTTATGTTGAGTGTAGAGATTACCTTAAAAAAAAAAATCTTTAAAAAAGAAAAAGAAAAATTAAATTTTAGTTTTTAGTTTGGTTTGAAAAATAACGCATCTTGTCTAGGTCATTTTCAGAATTGCAAATGCGATAGTAAAATCAAAGTAATTGCTGTGGAATCAGTACCTTAGATCAAGGCACAACCAAGTTTCTTACCCATTTCTTTCATTAGAAGGAGATCTGTTGAGAAGAGTGAATACTGGGAAAAACTTGCTCTTCTGTGTCAAGGAAGGGGACAATGTCACAAGTTAAAACATCTTATTCCTATGATGCTCCCATGGACTTCATCAATTTTACCTCTTTGGATGATGAGGAAGATACCCAAAACATAGATTCTTGGTTTGGTAAGTATCTGCTTTCTTTGGCCATTTTAAGGGTTTGTGGCTCACTTTGTTCCGAGTACCTTTAAAAAAAAAATAGTAGGAATTGCAAGAAAATACCTAAAATATACATTTTTTTCTACACCAAGATACTTTATTATCTATGATACAATAGAAATAATTGAAATGCCCAGTGCTTTAGGAGGGAGCTATCAGTGTTATTTTGCAGTTAGGAATAGTAAATATTTAAGCTTTAGTGATATATGGAAAAATCCAGATGAAACAAAGTTGAGTGAAACTCTGAGACTCGCAGCATGTCTACAGTGATAGTAGCCACATAAAAACTTGCTCTACTTTCACTGGGCACAGAATCTAGTATTAGAGTTAGGATACTGACATTGGTACAATCCACCCATCTTACTTAGATTTCCCCAGTTTCATTTGTATTCATATTCATTTCTGTAGTAAGTTCTTTGCAGTTTCATCACTTCTGTAGGTTTGTGTATCTACTCCCACTGTCAAGGCATCGAGCAGTTCTAACATCATAGGCATTCTTGTGTTGCCTTTTTTTTTTTTTTTAATTTTTTTTTTTTTTTTTTTAATTTCTAGGAGAGAGAGAGAGACAGCGTGAGCAGGGGAGGGTCAGAGAGAGAGGGAGTCACAGACTGAAACAGGCTCCAGGCTCTGAGCTGGCAGTCAGCACAGAGCTCGACGCGGGGCTCGAACCCACGAACCGCGAGATCATGACCCAAGCGAAAGTCGGACGCTTAACCGACTAAGCCACCCAGGCGCCCCTTGTGTTGCTTTTTTATAACTACAGTTACCTCCCTTTTGCTTCCCCTCACCAATTCCTTTTTAGCTGGAGGGATTATGCTACTCAGAACTCAATTCCCAAACAAATGGGATTGCCTGATGTTGAGTCCTATGATTTGACACAAACCCTGACACCGGGCCAATAATAAATAAGGATGTGGTTGTGTTTTTATATTACTTTGGAATAATATGGGGAGACAAGTGATATTTTAGGCTAGTAGTTGCTAGGGTCCCTTTATTTTATTCTCTCTCATATACTTATCCTCTGTATAAAAAAAAATGTGATGGGAGAATAAATGAGTCCTCTGCAGCTGTACTTATCGCCTACAATGCAGTGTCCCAATGTGGTGGCACATACCCTTCTCTCGCAAAAGGCCTTTAATGGTGTCCATTGGAGGAAGGGTTTGTTGGCAGTGGTGTAGAGGAAGGGTGAAGAGGACCAGCTGCCCTAGAAGGGTCTCCCCCATGTCCCTGCATTACTGAAACCCCGAGGAAGAGTCTGGGTTGTCTATCTCTTTTTCTAAGTTTCTTTAGAAACAGAATACGGAATATTAGTACAATGATACTGGTAAATACAATGTGGAAGAAAAAAATTAATCCCACTATTCTTTCAGAACCACCTAAGTTCTAATATATTATTTTCAAATTCTCTTGCAAGTTATCATATCTTTTTACACAGTTGCAGTCAGATTGTGCATGCACAGTCTTATTGCTGGGGCTCACCACATTCCTGAAGCCTCTATTTGTTGGTAGGCAGTTGGTAGATTAGATGTTTCACTACTTTGCCCTCACTTTTGGGCACAGGAGAATCCAGGGTAAATTTCCTTGGGAGAGCCTCACTCTGTTCCATCCTCACACCCCCACTTCTTACCACCCCAGTCGAAGGAGAACCTCAATTCAAATAGACCGTAAGACGTCCCTTGTAAGCCCTGCAGATCTTAATGGCTACAGTTCTCTTTAAGAGAAACATGGTGTATTTAGATGGTAGATTAGGGCAGTTCTTGCTTGTATGGTCCTAAATGTGTATCAAACAAAGATAAGTAGCTACTCACAATGCAGAGTCTGCACTTCTCCTTCTCTGTAATACATTGTTAAGTGTTGCCAGTGTTATAGTGATAGTTTTTACAGCCTCTGTCTCTGACGTATGATGTGTACTCACTTCATTTTGATCACAGGAGCTTTGTTTGTACTTGCCAAATGAGTTAGAGACGTGCTAGTAGGGGGCTTTAGTCCCCATTTACGTGCATTGGACTGATTTATTTTACTTTCTTGCTGATTGTTTAAATGATGATGCTCTTTTTTTCACAGAAGAGAAGGCCAATTTGGAGAATAAGTTTCCTGGGAAGAATGGCATAGGAGGGCTTTTTCAGGGCAAAACCCCTCTGAGGAAGCCTAATCCTCAACAAGCTATCGTCACACCTTTGAGATTAGGTAAGAAAGAACATTTTAGGAAAAAGCTCTTTGGTAGCCTGGTGGAACAGAGAGTTAGGGGCCTGAGGGATCTGGGGGAATTACCTACATGCTGTAGTCTTTGGTTTATTATTGGTGAAATGGGGCAATTTTATTTCATGTAAATGTGACGCTAATGATGCACTACATTCTTTTTTTTTTAATCTCTTGGAACTTAAACTAAAATAGACTTTTATTGCCACATATATAACTCTTTTCTTTTTGTGACAAGTTTTAACATAACCTAACCCGAGTCTGGCTGGGAAACAAAGCAGTAGGAGAGAAGAATGTGCTGCTTGCCACTGCATAAGAATTCTTTGAGTCATGTATCTGATTTTAAAAGACAATTGACATTTAAACTGGTGGTTACTAAGGTCGCAGAATATTTTCTATTTGATCAAAGCAAAAGTATTTTTTAAGAGATACTAAATCCTTGGGGCGCCTGGGTGGCTCAGTCGGTTAAGCGTCCGACTTCAGCTCAGGTCATGTTCTCACGGTTCGTGGGTTCGAGCCCTGCATTGGGCTCTGTGCTGACAGCTAGCTCAGAGCCTGGAGCCTGTTTCAGATTCTGTATCCCCCTCTCTCTCTGAACCTCCCCTGCTCACATTGTCTCTCTCTCTCTCTCTCTCTCAGAAATAAAACTTTAAAAAAAAATCAAAGAGATGCTAAATCCTTAAAAATGATTCTTTTTTTGAAGTAACAGCCATATTTAGATACGATTCATATGTACAAATGACCTAAAGTGGACATTTCAGTTTAAAAACAATTTTTTTTAACATTTTATTTTTTGAGAGAGAGAAACAGAGCGCAAGCAGAGGAGGGCCAGAGAGAGAGAGGGAGACACAGAATCCGAAGCAGGCCCCAGGCTCCGAGCCGTCAGCATGGAGCCTGATGCGGGGGCTCAAATCCACAAATGAGAGGTCATGACTTGAGTCAAAAGTTAGATATTCAAACGACTGAGCCCCTCAGGCTCCCCATCAGTGTTTTTTTTATAGTACAGTCATAGAGTAGTTGTACAGCCAATACCACGATCAATTTAGAGCATTTGAAAATTACTCTTAACAGGTAAATCTGAAACTGGCTTCGATTAGACCATTAACTAGAGGAGCCATACCAGGAAATAGCTGTATTTTTAGCAAACTTTAGTTTACAAAGTCTAAAATGCTGGGATGACTTTCAAATAATTAACTCATGAGGACAGATTATACCTGTTGAGTTTGGGATTAGGGCAAGGACCCTGTGCTTTTGCATCTGTCCTCTTTCTTGCAGAAGGGGTTATAACTGTATGGCATGTTTCACTTGCTATGCTTGGAATGCCTGTGGCCGGAGTGCTGTATCTTCTGGCGTTATGGTAGCTCATTAGGCATGACAGGTTTGCTGCTGCCCTGGTGGTCTTTGTGCTCTTCTTGAATTGAAAGAGTATGTAACATTACCTAATTTGTCTGGACCATTTTCAGTTCAAGGCTGTTTCGTTGACAGTGTGCCCCAAAGCCAGAGACTTCTGCTGAGTCTGTCATGTGGCAAAACCATGCACGTTGCTTCTGTGCATGCCTCTTCGGCCCCTCAGAGTCTGTGGTCTTTCACATTACGTATTTTCATCTGCCTTATTTCGTGTTGCTCTCTCTGCCTCCTAATGTAATTGAAAAGTTCCTACTCATCATTCAAGGTCCAGCTCCAATACCCTTTTTCCTCTGATTCCTCCTGTTTGTGTTCTCAAAGCACTTTCCATACCTCGATTTCAGTTTTCTTTTGTGTTGCTAATACAAAGAATTTTTACATATTAATCTTTTATCCTGCGACCTTCTAAACTCACTAGTTTTAGTAGTTTTTTTAAATAGATTCCATCAGATTTTTGCATAGATGATCATATCTTCTGCAAATACACCTTTTATTTCTTTTTCTTGCATTTCGTATGGGCTAGAACCTTTAGTAGGATGTCGGGTAGGTGTGGAAAAGAGTGCATGTTTAGTAGACATGCTTGTCTTATTTCTGTTGTTGCATTCAGGCTTTCACCATTAAGTATGATGTTAACTGTAGTTTCTTCATAAATACCCTTAATCTGGCTGAGGAAATTCCCATCTATTCCTATTTTGTTGATAGTTTTTATTTGGAATGGATGTGAGATTTTGTCAATTGCCTTTTCTGCTTATATTGAGATGATTACATGATATTTTTCTTTTTTTCTTTTTTGTTTTTTTTGTCTGTTAATATGTTGAATTACACAGATTTTCAAATGTTAAGCCAACCTTGCTTTTCTGGGATGAGCCCCAATTGGTCATGATGGTATTTTTTCTTTTTATGCATTTTTAGGTTCAGTTTGCTACATTTTTGTTGAGAATTTCTGTATATAAGTTTCATGAGGGATATTAGTCTGTATTTTCTTTGTGATACCTTTGCTTGTTTTGATAAATACCTTACTCTAAATATTCCCTTCTCTTCCTTTTTTTTTTTTGTTTTTTTGAGAAATTTGTATAGAATTGATATTAGGTTTTACCTAAATGTTTGGTAGAATTCACCATTGAAGCCATCTGGGTCTGGAGTTTTCTTTGTAGAAAGGTTTTTAACTACAAGTAGTTTGTATTTCAAATAATTTGTCCGTTTCATCTAAGTTGTTGAATGTATAGAAGTTGTTCATCATGTTTCCTTATTATCCTTTAAATATTTATAGATTCTCGGGGCGCCTGGGTGGCTTAGTCGGTTAAGCGTCCGACTTTCGCTTAGGTCATGATCTCGCGGTTCGTGGGTTCGAGCCCCGCGTCAGGCCCTGTGCTGACTGCCAGCTCGGAGCCTGGAGCCTGTTTCAGTCTGTGACTCCCTCTCTCTCTGACCCTCCCCTGCTCACGCTGTCTCTCTCTCCTAGAAATAAATAAAACATTAAAAAAAAAAATTTAAATATTTATAGATTCTCTATGATAACACCTCTTTCATTCCTGATCTTGGTAATTTGTGTTGTCTGTTTTCCTAACCAGCCTGGCTAGAGATTTATTAGTGCTTCTGATTTTCTGAAAGAACCAACTTTTGGTTTCATTTTTTTTCCCCCATTGCTTTTTCTATTTCATTGATTTTCATTCTGATCTTTACCACCTCCCTTCTTCTACTTACTTTGAGTTCAATATGCTCTTTTCTTTCTTCTTTTTTAGTTTCTTAGATGGCAGCTGAAGTCATTGATTTGAAATCTTTCTTCTTTTTTAACATGTTGACTGCTATAAATTTCCTCCCAAGTACTGCTTTAATGTCATCCCACAATTTTGGTGTGCTCTGTATTCATTTTCATTCCATTCAAATACTTTAAATTTCCTTATTGATATCTTCTTGATCCATGTGTTCTTGTTTTAAATTGAGGTATACTGGATATACAACATTATGTAAGTTTAAGGTGTTGATTTGAGACATTTATATATTGCAATGTGATTGACACCTCTATCATATCACAGAATTATTTCTTTTCTCTCATTGTGAGAACAATAAGGATCTTGTCTCTTAGCACCTTTGAAGTTTATAATACAGTATTGTTGACTATAATCTCTATGACTATTATTGTTGACTGTAATCTCCAGGATTTATCTACTAGTTCCAAGTTACCTAAGTGTCCTTTAGAAGGGTGTTACTTAAATTTCCAAATACACAGGGTGGGGAGTGGCAGTTCAGAAATCTTTCTTATTGATTTCTTGAGGGATTTTATTCCATTTGGTTAAGGAACATACTTGTGTGATTTGATTTGTTTGTATTGAGACTTGTCTCATGTCCCAGAACATGGTCTGTCTTGGTAAATGTTCTGTGTGCACTTCAAAAGAATGTGTATTCGGCTGTCATTGGGTGGAGAGTTACATAAATGTCAATTGGGTCAAGTTGGTTGATGTTGTTGCTCGAGTCTTCTATTTTCTTATTGATCTTCTAAGTGTACTATCTGTTATTGAAAATGGATATTGAAATCATCAACTATTATTGTTGAATTATCTATTTTTCCCTTTAATTTTATCAGTTTTTCCTTCATATATTTGGGGCTTTGTCGCCATGTGTGTATGTGTGTATCCGTACATATGCACATACCATGTATGTATGTATGTTTGTAACTATTACATTGTCTTGTTGAGTTTACTGCAACATATTTTTGTTAATCAAGTTTTATTGGAATACAGCCGTGCACATTTGTTCCTATATTATTTGTGACTACTATATTCTAACCAATTTTTCTGTCAACTTCTTCCATAAATTAGAGAGATTGAAATTTCAGACTATATTTATGGATTTGCTTATTTCCCCTTGTACTTTTTGCTTTGTGTATTTTGAAACTCTGTTTTTAGGTACGTAAATATTTCAGTTGTTACAGCATCTTGAGGAATTGACCATTTTATCATTTTGAAATGATTGTCCTTATCTCTGGTGATAGTCCTTGCTCTGAAATCTGCTTTTTCTGATATTAATATAGCCATTCCAGCTTTCTTTTGATTAGTGTTAGCATGGTGTGTCTTTATATTTAAGAGCATTTATTGTAGGCAGAATATAAATTGTGTTTTTTTTTAAGATTTTATTTTTAAGTAATCTCTACACTCAACATGGGACTCAAACCTACAACTTTGAGATGAAGAATCACATGCTGTACCTACTCAGCCAGCCAGGCACCCCTATAAAATTTTTATATTAAATTTTTTTAAATTTAATCATCTCTGCTTTTAAATGGGGTAGGTGCCTCTATTGTAGCCTTGACATAATGCATTATCATTTTTTTGTTTGTTTTCCTCCCCTCCAGGAAAAAATTTCTTTAGGCAATGAGCCAAATGATTGTTCTCTAGAATAAATAATGCATGAAGTATGTTTTCATAGCCTGACTTTTCTTCCCTGTTACCTGGTTGAATTTTTTGTCTTTTGTCAAGGCTCAGTTCAGAAGTTCATAAGCTCTACCAGAAAATGCTATTTCTTCCATGAAGCCATTATTTGACTGTTCTTTTCTCCGTATTCTTATAGTACTTTTTTGTTTCTGTTTCATCATGGCCATGGTAACATCAGAATACTTTACGATAAAATAGCTTCTTCCCCTTTCCACCCTTACGTTCCCTTTTCCCAAATGCTGTATTTTTTAACTCTTACTGTTTTTAATTTGTGGAGGGGAGAATAACCAGAGGTTATACCCATAATGCCTGATAATATGATTATATCGGCATTAAAGGCAGAAATGCTTTTCTCTGAGGTGGTGATTTAGGCTGGCAGACAGGCCCTGGATACTTTGTTTCTGCTTCAACTAAAGTAGATTTGAGAAATGGGTCTTCTGTATAAGATTTCACTGGAACTAAAGGTTCCACACACACACAGTTTTTAATCTAGAATTCTATGTTGTCATACACACACGTACACATACTCTCAGATCCAGCTTTCTTCCTTGGAATTTGAGTACTGACTGGTTTTTGTTTTTCCACAGTTGACAACACATACTACAAAGAGGCAGAAAAAGAAAATTTGGTGGAACAGTCCATTCCATCAAATGCTGGTTCTTCCCTGGAAGTCAAGGGAAATACCTCAAAAAATACTCCAGCACAGCCACAGAGGTAAGACTGTTTGAGGGCTCCAAAGTGGTATTTATATTATTAATGTTCAAAGAATAGTTACTATAAGGTTACCCACTATGTGTCTCATACTATATTAGGCTCTTTATTTTACCTCATTTAATCTTCATAACATTTATGAATTGTAGGTAATATGCTTAATTTATTGATAAGGACTTAGAGGTACTAAGGTTGCTTAAAGTTTATTTCAGAGCCAAAATTCAGACTGATTACTTTGGTTCCAGAGTCCTTGATATTTGCACTATCGATATGGATTGCACTTTATTTGTGTGGATATATGACAGATTCCCACCCCCGTTTATATATTGTAAGTTAACTTCCTAAGGGCAAGCGGTATGTAGCCTTACTGTGCCTTACAGTGTCTGGCAGGAGCAGAAACTGAATATTTACATGCTTGATGAATAAATAGATGGAATAGCTTCAGTCTTGGCACTGGTGAACTTAAAACAGTTAATGTTTTTGAATGTTGTATTTGCATCAGTATCCTTTTTTTGATAGCAAAAATACCATGTTTGGGAGCTGTCTGTCTTAGTATTAGTTGCCTTCAGATGGCATTAATCAAAAGAATATCTATTCAGGTTAGATATTTTTAAACTTTCAACAGCTAATAATTAGCACCCACACATAACTTAAGTTTAAATTGTAAGACTGTTGCTTTATACTTTGATATTACCTAGAATATCCTCAAGGAAGAGGAATGACAGATAATATTATTTATATACAGATAATAATATTTACAACATTATTATTCAGAAGTGACAAAACTACCATTTGCAAAGCCTCATACTGGCATAAAGGTATTACCTTTTGAGATTGGTATCATACAAGAGTATACTAAATGTTTTTGGTAAAGAAGCCCATTTTAATAAAAGAATTCTATGAAATGTCAACGAGCTAGGCATATATCACAAGAGTCTTAAGAGATTGCTACTGGTTGATTCTGTGGTTTTTGTTCCATGTTTAGACTGTAACGTGAGGCCTACAGAAAAGGGACCCAGTGTCCTATAAATACCTTCGGAATTCTGGAGACTGTTAGTGTCTTCACTTCTTTGTTCTGTACATGTGTATGATTGCTAAAACTGTCTTTCATCCTGACTGAATTCTGAATGCCTTTTGGAAGTGATGGTGTGACAGAAAGCCAGCTACTCTCAGAGACCTGAATGGTTTTTTGTTTTATTTTTAAGGCAGGTACCTCTACCACTCAAAACCTCGGTTTACTGAGAATAACCATATCCTTCAGGCTCCTTGTAAGAAAGGGCCAAATAAGATGGCATGTGACAGTACTTTGGAAGTGATACTGCATTATGAAAATGCATTATAAGATGTAAAACATTAGTGCCATTAATCTCAGATCTCAGATTCATATGAGTCCAGAGTTTCCTAATCTAGAAAGGAATGGCAGATTGAATAGGAAGGTGTAGATAATCTTACAAATTCCCTACTATTTTATTTTCGCATGGTTTCAATGGATAGGCTAAAAGATGTCCAAAACTTCTTTGACACAGAATAGTTAAGCGTCAATAAGGTCTTAGTGTGTAACACTAATTTTTCCATGGAGGTGTTGCTTTACCATAAATACACGGTTTAATTTTTGGTATCTTATCCGCTAATCATTTCTCCCTAAAGACACCCAACAATTCTTCTCTTGACTTCATAACATCATTGTTGAATTTAAATAATGGTCCAAAATGGTCATGTGTTCATGTGTTTTGCCTTCTTCCTTTGTAATTTGTATGATTCCCAGTCCCATTTTAAAAAATTAACTAGTTCAGGGGTGCCTAGGTGGCTCAGTCTGTTAAGCATCTGACTTCAGCTCAGGTCATGATCTCAAAAGATAAAAGTGAACTAGTTTTATTGGGTGATAGTTTGCATATAATAAAATGTTCAGATCTTGGGTATATGGTCTGATTAGTTTTGACAAATACATACCACCATACAGCCATCACACCACAATCAAAATATATAGGACATTTTCGTTATCTCAGAAAGTTCTCTCATCCTAACCCTTTATAGTTAATTCTTACTGCTTTTTCTACCTTCTCCCTCTCTCACCTCCTACCCAGAGGCAAAACTGCTTTAATTCCTGTCGCTGTAGATTAATTTTTCCTGTTCTAGATATTTTTATATGGAATTTATGGTACTCTTTTATATCTGACTTCTTTCAGTTAGTATGTGCTTTTAAGGTTCATCCATGTAATTGCATGTTAGTTCCTTTTTTTTTCTTTTTTAATTTTTTTATTTACTTTTGAGAGAGAGAGAGACAGAGAGTGAATGGGGGAAGATCAGAGAGGGAGGGGGGCACAGAACCCAAAGCAGGCTCCAGGCTCCAGGCTCCAAGCTGTTAGCACAGAGCCTGATGTGGGGCTCAAATCCATGAACTGTGAGGTCATGACCTGAGCTGAAGTCAGATGCTTAACTGACTGAGCCACCCAGGCGCCCCAGTAGTTTGTTCCTTTTTATTGCTGATAATAAGTTCTATTGAATGGATATGCCACAATTTATTTATCCATTCACCAGATGATGGGCATTGAGTTGTTTCCATTTTGCAGCTATATAGAGCTGCTCTGAGTAGTTTTGAGGACGTATGTTTCTCTTGAGTACTTAGGAGTGCAATTGCTGGGCCATAATGTTAAATGTATGTTTATAAGAAATAGCCAGAAGGTTTTCCAAAGTGACTGTACCATTTACATTTCTACTAGCAGTGTATGAGAGTTTCAGTTGCTTCGTATCCTAGCCAATGCTTGGTATTATAGGTCTTTTTAATGATATTTCATTGTTTTTAATTTGCATTTTTCTGATGACTAATAATGTTGATCCATATTTTCATGTGATTATTGGCCATTCATATATTTGCATACATAGCTGCTGCATTTTTAGTCTGGTTCGCTGCAGTCTCCCCTGGGCCTACAAAGGTTAGAAGTCTGCCAAGACTTTGAGTAGAGTTTATTTATACTCAGGTTTAAGTGTTCATCCTTTCTGTGGTTCTCTTGTTTCTGAGGTTTTGTCTCCAAGTTTCTGCCAGCTCGTGTTTGTCTGTTGACACCTCAAGCAAGTAAGATGTTAGCTTTGAGCCATCTTACTAGATGCACGGTGGAGAATATACACTTACAAAAAAAAAGCAGCAAACTCACCAGTCTTATGTGGTGTGGTTTTTTAAGGATGGACACCTGACCAGCTTCTGCTTGCCTTTTTGCTGGGCTCCCTGGGTGTCCTCTAAACATACATGGTTTAGCAGTCAGGCAGGAATTTGTCCCGGGTTTTTGCTCAGATTTTGAGTGACATTTTTTCTGTAGCTCTTTCACTGTCAGGATTTTCCTCTAAATTTCCAGGTGTTCTACTGGCCTTGAATTCTATCTTCTGTTATCTCGAGCCAGTGAGACTAGAATTTTCTGCTGTGAGAGCTGCTACATTTGGGGAGTACCTCAGGCAAAAAAATAAAAAAGCTACCAATTCCTAATTCTCTCCCTTTACAGTTGTTGTTTTCGTGGATAAAAGTGCCTCTGTTTTCTGCCTACTTTTGGTCACTTTCCGGTGCCTTTAAATAGTTGTATTTTTGTATTTTGTCTACATTTTATAATATACACTTTTCATTACTCATTCAGTACATTCATTTCTTCATTCCTTAATTCAATAAACTTGTTCTTCATTACTCCATGTAATTTTTTATGAGAACTTTCTTTTAGAGATTAATATGAAATATTTGTAGATGAAAGGTAGACATTTAGTTAGGATTTGCTTCAAAATCCAATGGAATGGATGGAAGGAAAATTGATGCATGATTGGCTGTGAGTTGATAATTTGTGAAACTGAATGAGTACTTACTCTAGTTCATTTTCTTATTCTCATTTTTATTTTTTTAGTATTTATTTATTTTGAGAGAGAGAAATAAAGCATGTGTGCATGGGGGAAGGGCAGAGAGAGGGGGAGAGAGAGAATCCCAAGCAGGCTCCACACTTTCAGTGCAGAGCCCGACATGGGGCTCAATCCCATGAACTGTGAGATCATGATCTGAGCTGAAATCAAGAGTTGGACACTTAACCAACTAAGCCATCCAGGCATCCTTCTCCTAATTTTAAAAATATGCTTTAGGGGCACCTGGGTGGCTCAGTCGGTTAAGCATCCGTCTTCAGCCTGGGTCATGATCTCACTGTTCTCAAGTTCGAGCCCTGCGTTGGGCTGTATGCTGACAGCTCAGAGACTGGAGCGTGTTTCAGATTCTGTGTCTCCTTCTGTCTCTCTCTTTCCTTCCCCTACTCACACTCTGTCTCTCTCTCAAAAATAAACATTTTTTAAAAATGCTTCAAATTTTCTGTAGTAAAGATTTAAAAATTGGTACTCTATGCAGTAGCATGAAAGCCTGAAAATGTAATAATAAATCTTTAGAGTGTTTAGGACTTTTATAAAAAAAAAAGTGTTGAGAGAAATTAAACAAGATCTAAATAAAAGGCCGGACATAACATATTTATGGATTGGGAAATCAGTATTAAAAGGTATTAGTTCTCCCTAACTGATCTCTAGAGTCAATGCAATACTTGTTAAAATCCTAGTGGTTTTCACCGGGGACATTAATAAATTGATGCTAAAACTTGTTCAGAAATGGAATGGTCTAAGAATAGCCAGGTACTTTCAAAGTGCTAGTAGATAGCAAGGCATATTATTATGAAGCTGCAGTAACTCAAGCATTATGGTATTACCCAAGGATTAATGAGATCAGTGAAATCAAATAGAAATTCATACACCCATGTATGGACATGATATATGACAATGGTGTTACTGCAGACCTGTGGGGAAATAGTGCTCCCCTCCCCCTTTAATAAACAATGCTTGGCTAGTGGATATCCAGATAGCAAAGAATGAAACTTGGTCCTTACCCCTCTCCATATAAAACAGTCAATTCTTTTTTTCTTTTACGCAGTGTGGGGCCCGAACCCACAACCCCAAGATCAAGAGTCACATGCTTCTCTGACTGAGCCATTCAGGTGCCCCTAAAGCAGTCAATTCTGGGTGGAATTGTAGATATAAATGTGAAAGCTAAAGCTCATATAATGAAATATAATGAAAGGAGAATATCTTCATGACCTTGGAATAGGGAAGGATTTTTTTAATAGTATGTATTTAATGTATTTGATGTATTGATGTATTTGAGACGTTTATCTGATCTAATGATATCATAAAGAGTAAAAAGCCAACCCCCAAAGTGGGAAAAGATATTTGTGACACATAAAACCTACAAAGGGCTTATGTTCATAGTATATAAAGAATTTCTGCTAATCAATCAGGAAAGGATTGACAACCCAGTGGAAAACAAACAAGAGACTTGAACTAGTACTTTATCAAGAAGGATAACCAAATGGCCAGTGAACATGTGCAAAGTTGCTCAATCTCAGTGGGAATCAGAGAAAAGGAAATTAAAGCCACAACAAGGTTTTACTACATACTAGCTAAATTAAAACATCTGCCAAAACCAAGTGTTCAGGAGGGTGTAGAGCAATGCAGACTATAATATAAACCTACCAATGTAAGCATAGATTGGTACAGGCGCTTTGGAAAACAACTTTAATTGATATAACCAAAGTCCTATGACCATCGTGTGCACATGTGCAGTGGACTGGATAAATGGTGGTACCTTCCTACAGTGACTATTATACAGCATTAAAAATCAGTATATTAAAGCTACATGAATCAATGTGGTTGAAATATAATGTTGAGTGAAATAAGCTAGACAGAAAAAAAAATACTCGCAATAGTCTGATTATATTATCTTTTTTTTTTTTTTTTAATGTTTATTACTTTTGAGAGACTGAGTGCAAGCAGGGAAGAGGCAGAGAGAGGAAGACACAGAATGTGAAGCAGGCCTCAGGCTCAGAGCCTGTGTTAGCTGTGCTAACAGCTCAGAGCCTGATGCGGGGCTTGAATTCACAAGCTATGAGATCATGACCTGAGCTTAACTGACTTAGCCACCTAGGTGCCCCTCTAAAGGTTTTTTTTGATGTTCTTCGTGTTTTGTTTTCTTTCCAAACTAATGTACCATGTTTATGGAATGCATGTTTAAATGGCAAAATGATAAAAAGTAGTGATTACTATAAAACAAGTCAAGGTAGTAGCTGCTACCAGTGTTCTATTTCTTTCTTTTTTTCAGTTAAAAAAATTTTTTAATGTTTATTTTTGAGAGATAGCTTCAATTAAGTACCAACATTTATGATGAGATTTCAAAAGCTATCAGACAAAAAGTTTTTAGAATGGAAATAATAACACAAAGTCTTTGTAGCCATTGGCATACTTTGACATTTCTTGGGCACAATTGCATAGCTGTAGTAGATACGTTCATTTTGGATAAATGTTGTCAATTCTTGTACCGTAGAAGATCTGCTAGACTCTCTGCTCAAAAGGATTTGGAACAGAAAGAAAAACATCATGTAAAAATGAAAGCCAAGAGATGTGCCACGCCTCTAATCATCAATGAAATTCCACCCTCCAAAAAAATGAAAGTGTAAGTAGCCACGGCTTCTGTTGGTGGGCATAGGTTTTACTCTTGTTTGCTCCTCTGGTTAATGGCAAGCAGAGTATATGGTGCTTGTTCTTTTGTTAGGAATGAATTTTGCTGTAAGCAATAGCCTATTCAGCTAGTGTGGTTTAAAGAATAGTGATTTATTTGCTTCACAGAAGTTTGCTGTTGGCTTTGGTTCTGTGACCGAACAGTGCCAGGGCAGCATCTCTGTGTTAGCTTTTTCTTTTTTTCCATACTTGTTACTTAAGATGACAGCTCTGTGTTTCTTAGCTTCTTCCCTATGCTTATTGCCTCACTGTCACAAGATAGCTGCTATATATCTAGGTATCATATCCATGTTCAAGGGCAGAAGAAGGAGAGTATGACAAAGGAAGAGGGGCAGCACCCATATCACAAAAGTGAAAAATTTCCAGAAACTTTGGTTTTACCTCAGTTGTGCTGCTGTGTCACTTGAATTCTCCCTAGTGCAAGAGAAGCTGTCAAAACAAGTACAGCTTTTGTATGTTGCCACTCCAAACAAAATTGGAGTTCTATTAATAAGAAAGAACATGAAATAGTAATGGGAAGGCAGCTAGCTATCTGCCATTTGTGCATTTGATGATGAGCAGTTGGAATCTCTCCCCACCCTTCTGAACCATCATTAACAACTTTCACCTTGACTTCCATTGGCGTTCTCAGAGTTTACCCATTTTAAAACATTGGTACATACGATCTAATGATACTATTGAAAGAATCTTGCGATTGGGACGTGCTTGTTGTCCTAATGAAAGAGAAAATTTAAGCCATATGTGATAGATTTGGGGCGGAGAGTACAGCAGTGTATGCTTTAGGGAATTGAGAATTTTTTTTTTATCCTTTTGAACTGAAGTTCTAACAAAAAAAAGAAGCCAGAGGAAGAGGAAGAAAGCAATGCCCATCAAGATACTTCTGAAAAACATGAGGCATCCCCAGAGAAAGCCAAGGGCAGACATACTGTGTCTTGTATACCACCTGCGAGGTATGCTTCTTTCCTGAATTTAAACTTTAGAGTCAATAGAGTAAAATTAGAAGTGGGTGCATCTGTAATCCGGAGCACATGGAGCTTGGGAAACTAATAAAGTTATAAGTATGATGAGGTGAATTGTTTTATGTCTTCGGGGATGCTCAAGCCTTAAACATTGAGAAAAATATACTGTTAAAGCAAATTAAAAGAAATAAAAAAGGAAAATGTTAGTAAAAAGTTTCTTACTACCTGAATTGAACAGTTTATATTTTGCCAAGCTCCCTTCGGGTCTTTAAGCAAGTAAAAAATGTATTTTCGCCATCAGTGTATAGGCAACCTTTCGGTTTTGTTATTTGCCACAAGACTATTTCATTTTTTTCCCTGTACTACTATAAAATCTTCCCATTTATCTTTTTTTAATAGTTAATACTCAAATACATTTACCATTTCCTGTTGAAAATGTAGTTACCAGTTTTTCACTCTTACAAATAATCAGCGAACATCTTTATTGGTAGGGACTTTTCTTTGAGTAGTTTCTTCAGGCTGCGGAAAGAGAAATTCCTTAATCAAGGGGCATGATTAGTTTTATGGCTATTAATATTTATCGCCAATATTATTTCTGAAATAAATGTATGAATTTACAGTGCCATCAGCCTTGAATGAATATTTTTATTTCCATGTACTCTCAACATTGAATTTGTTTTTTTTTTTTTACATTTAAAATTGTTTATTTTTATTTATTTTTTTTCTGAGAGAGAGAGAGAGAGAGAGACAGTGTGAGCAGGGGAGGGTCAGAGAGAGAAGGAGACACAGAATCTGAAGCAGGCTCCAGGCTCTGAGCTAACCATCAGCACAGAGCCCGATGCGGGGCTCGAACCCATGACCCATGAGATCATGACCTGACCCAAAGTCGGACGCTCAACCGACTGAGCCACCCAGGCGCCTCCATTTAAAATTGTTTAAATTTCTTTGATAAAATGTTGATGGCATCAACTTACTCTGATTTTTATTTGGTTGCCGATAGGATTATATTGCTGTTGCTGTGAACATCTTTTCCATATTTCCTCTTGGGTGAATTGTCTATTTCCTTTTCTATTTATCTGTACGTGGTATTAGTGATAGTCTCATTGCTAAGAATGATTACTCTAAATTGAACTTTGACTATGTGTCAGGTACTTTGGAAACATCTGATTTAATAGTCACCAAATATTCTGTGAGGATGAATATATTCCTCATTTTACAGTAGAGAAAACTGAGGCTCAGAGGGATTAAATATTTTTCTCAAGAGTACATAGGTTGAAAATGAAATGACATGGTTGGGATTTGAACTCTAGTTGGTTTCACTCCTAGGTCTCTCCTTTCTATCACAGTGTATATTTCATGTATGTTAGTCTTTTGTCATATTTCTTGCAAATATTTTCCCCATCCTACTGGTATTTTAATTCTACTTTTTCTTGTGGCCTAAAAGCTAATCGTCGTATAGTCAAATTTATAAGTCTTTTGTAATATTTTCTATAGCTAATTTTAGCTGTCTTTGAAACTCTTTCAATATTTTGGTATAACTTGTGCATCTTGGAATTTTTTCTCCATAGTGTTACCTAATTAAGTCAATATCGATTTATCAGATAATCCTTTTTGGCTCTAATGGTTATTTTATCACAGGTTAAAAATCTTGTCTATGTAATACCTTTAGACTGTTTTGAATCATGAGCCTCTTCTCTCCTCTCTTACCTGATTTGCCCTTTAGGCAGAAGATTCTAAAAAGTACTGAGGAGCAAGAGTTGGAGAAGAGAATGAAAATGCAACAGGAAGTGGTGGAGATGCGGAAAAAGAATGAAGAATTCAAGAAGCTTGCTCTTGCAGGAATAGGTCAGCTTGGCTCTGGTTGAGTCTGATTTATGAGGGGTGCTTTTCATAATCTTGGTAGGGTTTTTGAAATCTCTAAAGGATAAAAGGCTTTCTTGGTTAGTAGCTAGTAGAAAATATGTGTTTGTTAGAAAGCTGGACATGGATACTCTTTATATCCCAATGACTGTTCCCTAGAACGTTTTATATACACCAGACTGGGGTACCTGGCCAGCTCAGTTGATAGAGCATGTGACTCTTGGTCTCAGGATTGTGATTTCAAGCCCCCATGTTGGGCATAGAGGTCACTTAAGAAAAAAAAAAAGTATTATATATACCAGACCTTTCTTAGAGTGCACTGTTGCTCTCTGCCTCTAACTGTAGAACTCATACCCGTCTTTTGAGGCCTTTTTCCATGAAAACTTCCCTCGTTTCTTCAAGGATCATTGATTCCTCTCTCCCATTTCTGTCTAATTCTTTTTCTTTGTATTAGAAAAAGAAGGAATAATGATTGAGACAGAAGATGAAGCCATTGGGCATGCCAGTTTTTCATTGTCTTCCCATTTACTCCTAGACAGAGGGAAAGAAAGTAGGACTGAGGGAGCGAAAGGGTCAGAGTTCTGCTTTGCTCTGGCATAGAGTTATAACTGGTGGAGTCAAAGCTATAAGGCCCTGAATACTGGGCTGTAAAAGCACCCCCTGCAGTTTATAGGGTTTCCCTCTTAGACATGTTAAGTATGCTGTTTAAGTCAATTCATAGCTTTTCCTATCAAAAGTATTCCAGTTACTATGTGTCTCCAGAGCTATGACTATACCTGGGAGATGGGATTCTTCTCCTCTGTTCTGCCTCTTTGCAGTTTGCATTTGACCAAAGGTCCTCAAACCAATAGTACTCAGTGACTAAGGCACGTATAATAGTGTCCTTGAGGACCGATTCAAATTGTGGGCTATGTGTGGAGAATGAACAATGTTAAGATCCATGGTGATAGAAATACCAAGAGCACTGGATAAAGGAGATTTACTGATAATCTCTATTCTTAGTGTTACCTGTGTGTTTTACTCTGCTTCTTACTCAGGGCAACCTGTCAAGAAATCAGTGAGCCAGGTAACCAAATCAGTTGACTTCCACTTCCGCACAGATGAGCGAATCAAACAACATCCTAAGAACCAGGAGGAATATAAGGAAGTGAATTTTACATCTGAACTGCGAAAGCATCCTCCATCTCCTGTAAGTTGATGGGCTAAATGGATATTCTTGTTACTAATCCAGGGAGGATTTCAGGTATAGTAGTTGTGGTCACTATAATTGAGAGAAACATCTTTTTGAGTTAAGATAGCTCTAAATCCTCACTTTGCCACATTAGCTATATGATCTTGGAGAAGTCATTTGGTCTCTCTGGGAAGCATCTTAATGAAGTTGCTGTGAAAACTGAATTAAGGATGTACACATGGAGCTCCTGGTGGCTCAGTTGGTTAAGCATCCAACTCTTGATCTTGGATCAGGTGATGATCTCACCTTTGTGAGACTGAGCCCCTCAACAGGCTCTGCGCTGACAGCGTGGAACCTGCTTGGGATTCTTTCTCTCCCTCTCTGTCTGCCCTTCCCCCACTTGTGCACACACGCACTCTCCCTCCCTCCCTCTCTGTCTCTTAAAATAATTAAATAAACTTATCAAAAAAAAAAAAAAAAGAAAGCGGGGTTCCTGGGTGGCTCAGTTGGTTAAGCGTCCTACTTCAGCTCAGGTCATGATCTCAGGGTTTGTGAGTTTAAGCCCTGCTTCAGGCTCTGTGCTGACAGCTCAGAGCCAGGAACCTGTTTCAAATTCTGGGTCTCCCTCTTTCTGCCCCTCCCCTGCTCATGCTCTGTGATTCTCTCAAAAATAAACATTAAAAAAAGACTAAAAAAAAAAAAAAGAATGTACATTAAGCACTTAGAATTACGTGTGGCAGATTGTAGGTACCAGCTTGCTACAGCCTGTGCTATTACAAAATTCTTTAAAAAACCTTGTGTCTACAAAGTTTTGTGCTATTTATGACAGGGCTTATGGAAGAAATGGGATTGGGGCAGACCACTCAAATCGAACAAAAGTGATAAGAATCCTACTTAAAAATTCTAAAAAGTATTTTTTTTTAAAGTTTTATTTAGTTGAGAGAGAGAGGGCACACAGGCAGGGGAGGGCAAAGAGAAGAAGAGACAGAATCCCAAGCAGGCTCTGCACCATCAGTACAAAACCTGATGTGGGGATGTGGGGCTCGAACTCATGAACTATGAGATCATGACCTGAGCTAAGATCAAGAGTCAGACACTTAACTGACTGCACCCACCCCACCCCCCCAGCATCCCTAAAAAATACTAAGAATTTCTTCGTGCATTTGCGGGAAGCATCATTACTTGTTGAAGTCAGCCCTTTGCAGTCTTAAACCCTGGGGTTGTGCTTCTTCCTTTGAGATGTAGGCCCTTCCAGAGTTTTGTTTCCAATCAGAGACTAATTTTATGAAAGTTAATCATCCGAGGACTAGGCTCCTTAATCCCTCAGTTTTGGGAAGGATGTCTGTAGAGATTTTGATTCAGGCAGTGGCCTGACCTGATCCAGACCTAGAACCCAAATCCATTTTTTCTTCATGGGATTAAGGGTGAGGGGAATACCTTTGCAGCTTTCTTTTCCTTCTAATTCTCTGAAAACTTTTCTTGCTGGCTTCAAAACATTGACATGCTTGGGGAAAAAAATTACGTTATTAACTATTGCAGAACAGATAATTAGTTAAGTCCTAGATTCTTTCTCCCCTTTTTTTATATATTTATTTTTGAGAGAGAGAGAGAGAGAGAGCGAGCACACACAGGCAGGTAAGCAGAAGAGGGGACGAAAAAGAGGGAGACAGAGAATCCCAAGCAGGCTCATGCTGTCAGCACAGAACCCGACACGGGGCTCAAACCCACAAACCATGAGATCATGACCTGAGCTGAAATCAAGAGGTGGACACTTAACCAGCTAAGCTACTTAGGTGCCACCCGCCTTTCTCCCTTTTTTAATTAATTAATTAATTTATTTTTTAATTTTTTTTTTTTTTTTTTACAAATAGTTTATTGTCAAATTAGTTTCCACATAACACTCAGTGCTCATCCCTTTCTCCCTTTTTTAAAAGGTGAGAATAGACTAGTTTTAATCTTTGCTCAAAGACTGACAAATTCAGGAATAATCTGGGCTTTACCAGAGGCCTTTTTTCTTTTGATCCTCTGTGTTGTATGTGGCTTATGATAGATCTGAGCTCTTCCATAACACTTCATTTGGGGAACAACTTTCTTTACAGGCTCGAGTGAGTAAGGGGTGCACCATTATTAAGCCGTTCAACCTGTCCCAAGGAAAGAAAAGAACATTTGATGAAACAATTTCTACGTACGTGCCCCTTGCACAGCAGGTTGAAGCCTTTCATAAACGAACTCCTAACAGATACCATTTGAGGAGCAAGAAGGATGATCGTAAGTTCCATACCAATATTATAGCGGGTTGGAACCTCCCCTGGGATTCTGTTTGCTACGCAAATTTGCCTTTGGTTGAAATCCTAGCTTTTGAAGTAAACCATGGGATGTGCCTCCATGCAGACAAGTGCACAGTTGAGCATCTTTGTACTCCCCCTTCCGGTTACCTGTCAACTTATATTCATCAACCACCTTGATCCTCCTGGCTAACAACTGGCCAGGAATTAAACTTTTGCCACTTGTCAGGGTGTCATGGTGCAGCTACTTAACTATAGAAAGTGAAAGCATTCCATTCATTCAGGGTTGTGTGCTTTTTGTTCAGCCGTTCAACAAACTTTACCGCTGTAAGCCAGGTATAGCAGAGTAGGGGGTATAGCAGTGAACAAAAGGGACTTGGTGCTGCTCAACATCAAGTTTCTAATTCAGTGAGAGAAACAGATCACTACAAATTATGGTAAGTGCAACGAATGTAGAGGGACACCTAAGTGTCAAGAGATGTGGGAGGTAGGTAGAGCATGTCTGTTTGCTGAGAAGTCCCTGGCAGTGACAAAGGTTGAAGATCCAGAGCAGAAAGGAGATAACCAGTGATGGACTCCCACGCGGGCGGGTGGAGGAAGGGTACTTAGCTTAGGTGGAGTGCTTGTGGAAGGCACGGTGGAAGAGAGAGGAATGGGTGCAAATCCCAGCAGATTTGTGGGTTTGGGATGAACACATCAGAGGATTCTAATCTCCTAGCTTTTGTCTTTATGAAAATAATTACTGCAAGAAGGAAAGTCGAAAAGTTTGAGAAATGAAAGTAGTATAAAATAGTTGTCTAGACTATAGGACTAGCGTTCTGGATAAAGCACAATTTGGTTGTTTCGCCTTTGAAGGTCTCCATGTTTTCTGGTATTGTTTAGTGCGGCCAGGCAAGCTTCTTTGAGTACAGCATTTCTTACTGTTGTTACTATATACTTGAAGGCTGGCCTGTTTCTAAAATTAATAGATTTGGTTTGTATCTCCTGCTGTTATGTGCCCAGACAGATCTAAATTAGAGGATTCATTCTGTGTAATTACAAAAATTGACAAGGCTGCCCCTGGTCAGGTAGATCTACACTGTCTATGAATGGTAGTGACGCTCTTAAGATTGATGCTTTAACGATATTTTTTACTTTCTCTCTTTGACTTTCTATGACAGTTCTTGATGTTTTGATGTAGATGCTTTTAGGGAATTCACAAAATTGGGAGTTATTACTTGATCTTTAGAAAGACCTTATTTTAAAGCTGGGATAAGCAAAAATCTTGTGTCAGCAATAAGCAAAACGGTTGGCGCTGTCAGTAGAAAGGCAGAACATGCCTGTG
Organism: Hyaena hyaena; assembly: GCF_003009895.1. Lineage (NCBI taxonomy): Eukaryota > Metazoa > Chordata > Mammalia > Carnivora > Hyaenidae > Hyaena > Hyaena hyaena. The sequence goes on from NW_024080761.1 coordinate 2,494,127, forward strand.
CAGCGATAAGGAATCTCCCAATTCCAAAGATGCTAGCAGAGTTTACCCAGGAAAGAGTGACACAGAAGAAGGGGCTGCGTGCTTGTCAGGTTGACTGACCTGAGCTGAACTGAGTGTGCTGCCTGGCTGAGTCAGCACCTATCGGGTACTGGGAGTCACGGGAGCTAGGTGAACCTCTGTGATCTCGGTTTACAGCGCTGTTACCCTCCAAGTCTGCTGTGGTCAAGATATCCAGAGACCCACAGACTCCTGTGCTGCAAACCAAACAGCGCACGAGGCCAGTGACCTGCAAAAGCGCAGCGGATCTGGAGGCAGAGGAGCTTGAGAAACTGCAACAGTAAGTCCCACTGGCAGTATTTGAGGAAGAGGTCTAGGAATCTGCCTGCTTTCTTTTCACACACAAGTACACACACACACTCATTTTTGGGGGGTTTATTTATTTATTTTGAGCGAGAGAGGAGAGAGAGTGCAAGCAGGGGAGGGCCAGAGAGAGAGGGAGATAGACAATCCCAGGCAGGCTCTGTGCTGTCAGCGCAGACCCTGATATGGAGCTTGAATACATGAACTGTGAAATCATGACCTGAGCCAAGACCAAGAGTCAGACGCTTAACTGATTGAGCCACCCAGGTGCCCTTGCCTGCTTTCTTTTCTGTTCTATAATGGGGATAGTTGCTCTTTTTTCTTGCCATGGGAATTTATGGCATTTGAGTTACAGGCTCTATAGTTTGTGCCCCTGCCTCTATGATTAAAAAATTAGAAGGGGGACCGGGGGGGGATAGTGCCTGGCTGGCTTAGTTGGTAGAGCATATGACTCTTGATCTCAGGGTTGTGAATATGAGCCCCACACTGGATATAGAGGTTGCTTAAAAATAAAATCTTTAAAAAAAAAAGAGAGAAAAGTGGGAATATGGAGATATCCTAGAATATAAACTGGTAAAAACAAATGCAGATGTTGGAGTAGGCGAACTTACTTAGGATGCCAACTAAGGAGTGTCCTCTGAACTTAGTTGAGGTGGATCCCGCCCTTTATGGCTACCCGAGGGCTCATTACAGCTATTATTGGTAGAGGAAACTGGAACATAGTGTAGTTAGCACTGGAGTTGGTCCCCTGTATCCTTCTTTTGTTTTTTTTGTACTTCTTTTGAGGAGGGGCAGCTTCCTCTGGGAAGAGAAACCCCAATCCTTGAAGTGGTGGGAATGTTAGGACTGGCTCCTTTATTCTTTGTTCTGGAGGTAGAGACAATGGCTATGGAGAGAGTCGAAATTTTGCTGTGCTTGGGTAATCGTAATAATTATTATTTTTCTGTTTTAGACTTGTTCTGTTGTTTGTGTAATTTTTATTTTATTAAAAATTTTTTTGTGGTGTCATTTAAACTCTTATCTTACAGATACAAATTCAAAGCACGAGAACTTGATCCCAGAATTCTCGAAGGTGGGCCCATCTTGCCCAAGAAACCACCTGTGAAGCCCCCCACTCAGCCTATTGGCTTTGATTTGGAAATTGAGAAAAGAATCCAGGAGCGGGAGTTAAAGAAGAAATCCGAGGATGAACACTTTGAATTTCATTCCAGACCCTGCCCCACTAAAATCCTGGAAGATGTTGTGGTAAGAATGGTTGAGGGCCTGCATGCTGCCAGAAACATCCTGCTCATGACCCAGTGTCCCCTGTTCACAGATGTTGGGTAGATCCCATGATCAGGGCACTGTATTAGGAGCTGTAGGTGATACAAGAGACAAGTCAGAGGTGGATTTTGCTCTCAGGAAACTTAGAGTCGAGTAAGGGAGACCACATATGTGTAAATAATATAAAATTTAGAAGTATTCTGAGAGAGGTGACAGTGAATAGTACTGTAGGAACTCAAAGGAGATCATGATTTCTTCCAGACAGAAGGTTCAGGGAATGCTTTGTGGAGGTCGGAGCATATGACCTGAGCCTTTACATCGTCATCATCATGTGTTGTCACTGTAGTAATAGCTGACACTTTCACTATGTGCTGGACACTCCTCTAAGCCCCTTTTGTGTATTAATCCATTCATTTTAACCACAATGCCTTCAGGTGATTTATTGTAATTATCACTGGTTTCAGATGAGGCAGTTGAGGCAGAGAGAGGCATTCCTAGGCCATTCAGCTAGTGAATGGCGGAGCAAGTGTAAGAACTCAGGCACTCTGCTCCAGAGTTCATGATCTTAATTCTTCATTATATTGCCTGTCCACTATATGGTAGACTTCGGACTTGGTAAAAATGCAAGTGGAATGGACTGGCAGCGCATTCCAGGCAGTGGAAGTAACGTGAAAGCCTGAAGGTGGGAAACACAGGGGAACTACTAGGAAGCAGGTGGGTGGCTCAATGAAGCTAGAGAAAAGAAGTACAGCATATCAAGAGGAGCAACTGGAAACAAGATTAGAGAAGTGGGTTGTAATGTGATGGTGGGCGTGTAGTCAGAGATTTAGGGAAAACCTAGAAAGAGATGCTGCAAAGAATCAGTAATAGGGTTCATCTACATAAGTGCAGAGATGGTTTTTAGAACTATTTCTGTACAGGTAGGAAAACACCCTCTTCCTGCATTGGACTGACTTATATCCAGGTTCTAGGAACTCTCTGTTTTCTTTGTTTTTGCTTGCCTTTTTGAGTCACCATGGTTTTAGGTGAAACTGCACCAAAATATATTATTACCTTGGTCTGTGTACTTAGATTTTTTTTTTTTTTTTAAGATTTTATTTCTTAATAATCTCTATACCCATCATAGGGCTCAAACTCACAACCCGAAGATCAAGAGTCGCATGTTCCACCAACTGAGCCGGCGTGCCTGTTTACTCTTTTTTCTTAGCACTAAGTCAGAGGCAATCCAAAGTTATATTTTCCAGGCTTTAAGAAAGCATGATCATGCTTAGAAATAGTTCTTCCCCTCCTCCCACCCCTTACAGCTTACTGCATATGAGATCTCTTTCCTATTCACAATGTTTTTTCCTTTTCGTTTTTTTTGTTGTTGTTGTTTCTTTTCTTTCCTTGATGCACAAGTACTTTAGGCCAAATTCTGTTACACAGGCTTCTAAGAAACCTCTTCCCACACAAGTGATCATTCTCCAAGTCCTATGCTGTCATTTGTCCTTTGTCATTACCCACTGAGGAAAATGTTCTGAATGTAACAAGGGAAAAGTAGGTTATATGCAAACTTCAAAATCCTAGAGCAGAAGGGCTCAATGTTTTCATTTCCACACTAGAAAATCAAGGCCCAGAGAAGAGAAGTTACTTCTTCAAGGCTTCTGTACCATGCATTTGGCATCTTGCTTTTAGTAACATCTTTTTCTCTAAGCTCCTTGCTTACCCACCCCAGCCCCGCTACAAATTTTTGGTTTTTATTGAATTCACTTCTATTCTTTTGATTTTTTTTCTATATCCTGTATCTTATATACCAATATTGACTTTATATATTCTTTTTTTTTTTTTTAATATTTTTATTTATTTCTAGGAGAGAGAGAGAGAGAGAGAGAGAGATAGCGTGAGCAGGGGAGGGTCAGAGAAAGAGGGAGACACAAACTCCGAAATAGGGTCCAGGCTCTGAGCTGGCAGTCAGCACAGAGCCCGACGCGGGGCTCGAACCCACGATCCGTGAGATCATGACCTAAGCGAAAGTCGGACACTCAACCGACTAAGCCACCCAGGCACCCCTGACTTTATATATTCTTAAAATTGACTCATTTTGAAAGTAATTTTATTTTTTCAATGTTTATTTGTTTGAGAGAGAGAAAATCCCAAGCAGGCTCTGTGCTTGTCAGTGGGATCAACCAGGGTTCGATCTCATAGACCATGAGATCATGACCTGAGCTGAAATCAAGAGTCAGATGCTTAACCAACTGAGCTACCCAGGCGCCCCTAAAGTAATTTTAAAGGGAGCATATGAATCACTGGGTAAATCACTGTGTAAAAAGACTTTTTGCCATGAATAACAACGCTAATAGCTAATACATGAAGCTTATTATGTGCCAAGTTCTAAGCTCTTCAATATATATAATAACTTACTTAATTTTCCTAATAACCCTATGAAGTAAACACTTTAGGTCCTATTATCAATCCATTTTACAGTTAGGAAACAGCAGTTAAATAACTTTCCCAAGATCACATACAAGCCAGTGGCAGAGCTGGATATATTCTAGGCATATGGTTGCAGGGTCTGTACTCTTGTATTAAAATAGAAGGTACCTTTTTAAATAGAAAGGTCTTAGGAAATATGTGACTACTTAAAAAAGTCTGTATCCTACGTAACACCCTCTTCCATAATATGTGCCTCACCTGAACTTTAAAATGCTGATTTAGGAAATCAGGCTGGCAGTTTGTTGTACTTTGGACGTGCTAGGATGAACTGGTATGTGGGGAAGGGTGCCTACAGTTCAGTAAGATTTAGTTAAGTGAGACCTTAGGGTAGCCTTGTTCTAGTTGATGCCGTGTTGAAAATTCTGGATAAACATATCAGCAAAGCACTAGGTAAGTAAGATGCAGCTGAATTGATGTGGCATGCTCCAGGGAAGTGTTTGCCAAACCCAGCTGGTTCTCAGAATCCTCTGGGGATCTTATTACATAAACAGATTCCTGGACCCCACCCCTGGAGTTGTGATTTGTTATGTGCAGCATAGATTAGAGAGAGCCCCAGTGAGAACTTAGTGTCTGACACACAGTAAGCAGTTATGTTGTTAATAGTAATAACTGTCATTTTCTTGCATGCTTTCCTCATGCCAAGTGTTTTATGTAGATTATTGTACTTCCTTCTTGCAACAGTTCTTAAGAGGTAGGTTTTATCTTTATTCCTGTTTTTCAGATGAGGACAATAGGAGATGTCTAGTAGGCAGAGCCAGGACTTGAACCCACCGTCTCCTTGAACACTTTATTATTCTACCCCACAGTGCTAACTTACCATCATTTATTTTAGCAAACTCAGTTTTTGAGTTTGACACTGGCCATTTGCAGCTCTCCGTTCTAAAATTTCCAGTGATTGCACTTCAACTCTTGGTTTCTAGAGAAGCAAAGCATAGGAGAAATTAGGTATATTCTTTTACCCTCTTCAGTTTTTAGAAAGGGAGGCTTTGAAAGGGGAATGTGGGTTGCCCATAGGACTGTTTTTAAAAGTTGCTGGTAGAATTGAGATTAGGTCCCTTACCTTCTAGTTCTGGACTCTCATAGCAGAACAGAAGAGCCTGCTTCCCAGAGCCAAATTCGTCTTGTCTGTTTGCCACTGTTGTTCTTCATCCTTGCCCATCTGGTGCTGAAGCTCTTTTTGTGTGTCCTTCTGGTGTTTCTTGTGCTCTTAAACTTGTGGTTGATAGGTGGCAAGGAGACAGTGGGGCTGATGAGAGATGGGCTTGGGCAGCAGTGGGCCATGAGGCAGAGATGAAATGAGGGCTCTTGGGGCAGAGGTGGAGTGATGAAAACCTTGAGCTCAAGGGTGTGAAATGTGAACTTGGTGCCGACATCTAGTGGGGAGCCGGGGCACCACAGAGGTGGATGTGGTGTCTGTGAGGCCAAGGAGTAATTTTAGCAGCGATATTTTAGGGATGACTTGGGGAGACCAGCAGGCTTTTTTTTTTTTTTTTTTTCCCATACTCCCTGAGATACTATTGCTTCATAGTAATTTCCTAACTGCTCTTGTTGCAGGGCATTTGGGGGCATATCCTGCCAGAGGGAGAAGAGCTCACCCCTAACATCTGCTCCCCTATCCTGGGCTGCTTTTCCTAAATACACCTTCTGCCCACTCACAGTGCCCACTTCTAACACACATCACTTTATAGTACCTTCCCAGAGCTTCCTATTAGGAGCTTCCCCCTGTTATCCTCTAGCTCCACATTCTGCAAGGTTTCCTCAGAGCACTTGTGAAAATCAGGGAATACCTGATTTGTTACTTTTTCATTGTCTCTTTCCTCCACGAGAATGTGAGCTCCCTGAGAACAGGGACCACGTATATCTGTCTTGTTTGCTTTTGTATCCCCTGCACGTAGCATCGATGTTGGATAACTGAGTGAGTGAGAGCACAAGCTGAAATGCACCAGCATATGTTTTAGGCTGTGTTAGACACTGGGGATTCAAAGATGGGATAGAACACAACACACATCCTCAGAGCCTTCACAGTTCAATCAGCGTATGTTCACTGAACAATTATTACTTCTTATAGGTTCTGTGGAGAATGCAAAGGAATATAAATAAGGACATCTCTGCCTTCAAGGAGCTTGCAGCTAGGAAAACTTAAAATAGTAAAGCAAGGGGCACCTGGGTGGTCCAGTTGTTAAGCCTCTGACTCTTGATTTTGGCTCGGGTCATTATCTCATGCTTTGTGAGTTTGAGCCCTGCATCGGGCTCTGTGCTGACAGAGCGGAGCCTGCTTGGGATTCTCTCTCTCCCTATCTCTCTGCCCCTCCCGTGCTCACACACGTGCTCTCGCTCCCTCTCTCTCTAAATAAGCGTTAAAGGGGCGCCTGGGTGGCTTAGTTGGCTAAGCGTCCGACTTTCGCTTAGGTCATGATCTCACGGATCGTGGGTTCGAGCCCCGCGTCGGGCTCTGTGCTGACTGCCAGTTCAGAGCCTGGAGCCTGTTTCAGTCTGTGACTCCCTCTCTCTCTGACCCTCCCCCTGCTCACGCTGTCTCTCTCTCTCTCTCCTAAAAATAAATAAAACACTTAAAAAATAAATAAATAAATAAGCGTTAAAAACAATTTTTTTTAAATAGCAAAATAAGACTATTGCTTTTAGAAACTCCGTGTCTGTTTATCTCTGATGGAGCCCCCAGTTGGCATTGATTGCAGTGGAGATGGGTGTGGGTGGGTAGTTGCTGCAAAGTTGATCTCCATAAATCATCTTTTCTTCTCCCCCAATTAGGATTGAGCCCACTCATAAATATCTCTTTCGAGGCTTATTTGTTGGAGATTTCCATTGTTCTTCTTTTAAAATGCACATCTCTGCTGAGTGGGGGGAGGAGAAGGATTATTTTAGAACTATATGAATTCTCAGGTATTTATTTCTATTACTTTATTTTATGAAAAGGAAAAACAACAACAACAACTCAAGGCCTAGAAGACTATCTCATGTGCCCCAGGTTATGCACATTGGAATCAGAGCTGGGTTCGAACCAACCTCTGGCTCCTTGCTCCACGTTCTTCCTGCTCCCACATACCGTGGGTGTGCTTACGTGAGAGAGGCTGGTGGCTGCCTGTCCAGGGCAGTATAGAACAAGCTTTTGCTGTTGTGTTTCGGTAAACATTATTTGAAAACCCATTTCACAGACTTTTGTCACTGTGGTTCTGCTAAATGAGATTCACTGTGCTAGCGATCCCAGCTTTCTTTAGAAAACAGAACTTCCATAGCAGAACAAGCATTCTCTTCACAGTGGTCCCCTTGGCAGTATATTGGTTCTTTCCAGTGATCGATGCCGTACAAAGCGTTTTTGTCTTGAAGCTTGTGCCTCACAGTCTTTTGGAGCTCTTCAGCAATGGCAGATGTTCATATTTTAAGAAGTAATTTGCTTTTGGGAGCTTAGGAAATAATTTGGAACTAAAACTAAATAGTCCAAGATAATAGAGCTGGAAAGTTTTCCTTAAAAGATTGAGTGAATACCTCGCATTGCCAAAAAACTGGCTGTGAAGGCCTCTCCAAGAAAGACATTCCAAACGTGGTTGCAGCAGTTACAGCCTTGCTGGGATTAAGGAGAAGTCTCTTTCCCAAGTTATAAATTAAAGTCCCACAGTCTTGGAGTCCACGGCATAAATTCTGCCTTCATTTTTACTGTATTTATTCAGCAAGCATTTACTGAGTGCCTTATACTTGCCATGATCTTTGTTAGGTACTAGGGATTGATGGAATAACAATCCCTACTCTCAAAGGCTAGCAGATGAACATCTGAACACAAGTGGTGTGAAGTTTTGTACGTATTGTCATAGAGTCACCTACAGGGAAAGAGAGAGGTCAGTTCGTAGGTTCTGGGTGTGGAGAGGATCAGTGGAAAGCCTTTGTAAAAGAGGGGGTGCTTCAGTGGAACCTTGAAAAGAAAGCTAAGGTGCTTCCAAGCAGCTGGGGCGTTTCAGGGAGAACACACACACGGGCTGAGAGAACCAGCATTAACGATTTGGCAATGGCCTGTGGTTCTGGTGGTTGGAGCACAATCTGTAGGGATGGGCACGAGATAGGGCTGGTGAGTCAGGCAGGGCACCATGTCGTGAAGCGCCCTGTACTTCAGGGCAAGGAGCTTGTTCTAGGTAACGTTGGACCCATTAAAGAACCGTAAGTCAGGAGGTTATGTGATCCAATGTGTCTTGGACAAATAATTCTGACCGTATATAGAAGATGGGTTAGAGGAGTGAGATGAGAAGGTGAAAGACTTCCAGGGCGAGTGGGATGGCACAGGCAGTAGGTGGTGTGGTCGGTGATGAGGAAGCAGAGTAGAGGGCGGGCAGCATGCGCATGTGAGTGTAACAAGGAGTGATTGAGGATGGCTTAGGGTTGCGACTTCTTTTAATTTTATTTTTTCATCATGATAAGTATACTTTTTAGCCCCCATTCCCCTACCTTCCTCCTCTCTGGGAACTGTCACTATGTTCTCTATAAAGTCTTTTTCTGGGTTTGTCCCTCTCTCTCTCTCTCTCCTCCTTTGCTTGTTTGTTTTATTTTTTAAATTCCACATATGAGTGAAATCGTATGGTATTTGTCTTTCTTTGATTGATTTATTTCATTTAGCATTATACTCTCTAGCGCCATCCATGTTGTTACAAATGGCAAAATTTCATTCTTTTTTATGGCTGAGTAATAATATTTGTGTGTGCGTGTGTGTGCGCGCCACGTCTTTTTTATTCATTTATCTACCAATAGACACTTGGGCTGCTTTCATGGTTTAGCTGTTGAAATGCTTCAGTTTTGATTTCTTTTTTTAAAAGAGCATTGTTTTCCTTTTTCTTTTTGTTAAAGTTTATTTTGAGAGAGAGAGAGAGTGCAGGCACATGGGCACATGTAAGCGGCCGGGTGGGGGGGAGGGGCCAGAGAGAGAGACGGAGGGAGGGGGGAGAGAGAGACAGAGAGAGAGGGAGGGAGGGAGGGAGGAGGGAGGGAGAGAATCCCAGGCAGGCTCCATGCTTAGTGCAAAGCCTAACATGGAACTCAGTCCCACAACCACGAGATCATGACCTGAGCCGAAATCAAAAGTCAGACACTTAACCAACTGAGCTACCTAGGTGCCCCTTGATTATTGTTTAAATTGATCCAGTTACTTACTGCCCGTGTGTGAAGGCCCAGCGTTGCGTGCTGCCGAGTCCCCCACGCCTTTGTCTCACCTGGTAGGACCGCAGCATACCGACGCGCTAGCCGTTGTTTGATTCCTGGTCTGTGAATTCCCCTGTAAGAGAGGGATTTAATGTTCTCATACAGCCGAGTAGAGATTGTTCTGGAATGTCTAACTGAATTGCCTCCTCCTTGCAGGGTGTTCCTGAAAAGAAAGTACTTCCAATCACGGTCCCCAAGTCACCAGCCTTTGCATTGAAGAACAGGATCCGCATGCCCACCAAAGAAGATGAGGTGACGCCCGGGAGGGAGGGTTTTTCTTCTTTCTGCATCATCAACCTAAGCATTCCTCTTTCTTAAACTTAACAGAATTCAAAGGCAGTCACTCTTACCTGGAGTTGTCTTTCACAGTGGGTATGAACATTTGATCATCTTTTGTGCTCCCCTCTAGGGCAAAGCAGCTGGTTAAGGGTATGACTCTTCTTACTTTTAGTAGTAACTGGTTGCAACTTACTTGAGGCTTGTCCGTGTCTATAGAATTGAAAATCAGCCTGTTGTAACTTGGATCAAAGTTGCCATGCCTTGTATTTTATTTTGCTTGAGCTATTGTCACCATTCAGTGAGGGGCTTTTAAAATTCACACTAAGCAGCTACATCCACCCTATCCTATCCACCAACCCAGGGGTTGCTAAGGTTACTTACTGTGTGGTGATGGTTCGTGAAATTGGAATACATAAACTGTCATTGATCAGGCTAGTTTCTTGTTACATCTCCCATTTTATCTATAAATATCCAGAGTTAGGGTAATTTTATAGCAGATCTCAAGCATAAGCCTTTTTATAGGTTCATTTGAAACTAAAATACACGGTAATCTTATGTTACCGGCTTGAACCCAAACAACGTACGTGGTCCTATTCTGGGTTTGGCAACCATTAACTCCCAGTCACATGTTTTAGTGGAGTCTGGAGGCTGGGTCAAAGAAGAGGCCAAGGTATATGCTTGGTTAGTGCCTCTCTTCTGTTCTTCGTTTTGTTCATACTGTCTGATCGCATTTCGGTTTTACAACCTTCCTTTGAAAAACGTGAGATCCTTTACGAGTAATTGTGTTAGTCCTTCATCAGATGTTTCCACACTGGTCTCACCCCTGTGAAGTGGTAGGCAACCTAGGTATTATCCCTCTTTGATAGAAAAGGAAGCGAAGAAACCTAGGAGGCTGAGTGACTTGCCTTAATTAATGCCTTCTTTCATACAATGTCTTCTGAGTCTGTATTCTGAGATGAGAGAGAGCTTGTGTCTAAACTGGTTTTTTCCTTAGGAAGAGGAGGAGCCGGTAGTGATAAGAGCCCAGCCTGTGCCACATTATGGGGTGCCTTTTAAGCCCCAGATCCCAGAAGCAAGAACTGTGGAAGTATGTCCTTTCTCTTTTGATTCTCGAGACAAAGAACGTCAGTTACAGAAGGAGAAGAAAATAAAAGAACTGCAGAAAGGAGAGGTAGGTGTTTCCATTTCTGCAACTAACATAATACTCCTCTTTCACCTGTCAAAGATTATCTTTTATGTTGCACTTTTAACTATAAAATCACTGACTTTCTCTGATCCCCTCTAAGAACCTTATGAAGTATAAATGGGGCAAGTTGTTAATAACCCTTCTGCCGCAAGGAGATTAAGTGACTTGCCCACGATCATGCTACCAGCTATTGGCAATATTGGGAGAATAACCTTGATTTTCTTTTGAGCCCATCACTCTTTCTGCTGTTCGTACCATGCTGCTTTGAAAACTGGCCTTTCCTGTGTTTCAGATTCATCCAAATACTCTGGAGGAACTCTTGCTTTCTAGCTAGAGAGACCTTAGGATTTTAAATCTTATGTTTTCTTTTCTATTAGGTACCCAAGTTCAAGGCACTTCCTCTGCCTCATTTTGACACTGTTAACCTGCCAGAGAAGAAGGTGAAGAGCACAACTCAGATTGAGCCTTTCTGCTTGGAGACTGACAGAAGAGGTGCCCTGAAGGCACAGACTTGGAAGCACCAGGTGGGGGATGGGGAGAGCAGCCAAAATGCTCATTGCTTCATTATTGGTTGGTTAGACTAGGTAGACCCACGGCATTGAAATTCATCTGGGAGCTAACATCCTGGATTATTTCAGGGGTTCTCTAAATCGGGTCAGTAGTCTTTTTCTATAAAAGACCAGATAGTAAATACTTTATTATTATTATTATTATTATTATTTTTAATATTTTTATTTATTTCTAGGAGAGAGAGAGAGAGACAGCGTGAGCAGGGGAGGGTCAGAGAGAGAGGGAGACACAGACTCTGAAACAGGCTCCAGGCTTTGAGCTGGCAGTCAGCACAGAGCCCGACGCGGGGCTCGAACCCACGAACCGCGAGATCATGACCTAAGCGAAAGCCGGACGCTTAACCGACTAAGCCACCCAGGCGCCCCTATTATTATTATTTTTTTAATGCTTATTTATATTTGAGAGTGAGAGAGAGACAGAGTGTGACAGGCAAAGGGGCAGAAAGAGAGGGAGAAACAGAATCTGAAGCAGGCTCCAGGCTCTGAGCTGTCAGCACAGAGTCTGATGCTGGGTTTAAACCCACGAACTACGAGATCATGACCTGAGCTGAAGTTGGACGTTTAACCAGCTCAGCTACCCAAGTGCCCCAAATTTGGATAGTAAATATTTAAAAAAAAATTTTTTTTTTAATGTTTTATTTATTTCTAGGAGAGAGAGAGAGACAGCGTGAGCAGGGGAGGGTCAGAGAGAGAGGGAGTCACAGACTGAAACAGGCTCCAGACTCTGAGCTGGCAGTCAGCACAGAGCCCGACGCGGGGCTCGAACCCACGAACCGCGAGATCATGACCTAAGCGAAAGTCGGACGCTTAACCGACTAAGCCACCCAGGCGCCCCTGGATAGTAAATATTTTAGATTTTGTAGGTTGCATATGGTGTGTGTGTGTGTGTGTGTGTGTGTGTATGTGTATTTCAACCCTTTGAAAATGTACAAACCAGTCTTAGCTCAAGGGCTGTACAAAAAGAAGTCGCAAGCTAGATTTGGCCTGCAGGCTGATTGTGCTGATCTCTGCTCCAAGTGATCATCTGAGGAATGTGAGAATCGTCAGGCTTTTCTTGCATTAGGAGTTTAAGATCTCATCTCCTCCATCTATTAGATGTGTTCATTACATGTTCACTCCCTTCTGTGGGTAACAGTATGGAGAGAATAAATAGATCTTTATTATGGTATGCTGTTTTCTCAACATAGTGTGCTCTTTGCTCTTTGTAGATGACAGGTGATTAAAAACAATTGATTGTCGGTTGTTTTAATTGGGATCTAATTCTGCCCCGTTTGGAAAATAATACCCCTGAATCCCTAAGTTTGTCAGTGTTTTTTATATCATCACTTATCCTGGACTCTGTCCAAGAGGAGCTCTGGGCTAATCTTTTTAGGAACTCATCCCTCTTTAAAAAAATTTTTTTTGAATGTTTTATTTATTTCTAAGAGAAAGAGAGAGACAGCGTGAGCAGGGGAGGGTCAGAGAGAGAAGGAGATACAGAATCCGAAACAGGCTCCAGGCTCTGAGCTGGCTATCAGCACAGAGCCTGATGTGGGGCTCAAACCCATGAACCGTGATCACGACCTGAGCTGAAGTCGGAAGCTTAACCGACTGAGCCACCCAGGTGCCCCGGAAGTCACCCCTCTTGAAGCTCAAGAGATGTGATTGCTTAGATGATTACACATAGGTCCCTTGTTGGTGTTGTTCCCTTGGAAAACTTAGGACTGTTGTTTTGGAAGTAGTAGTGAATCTTTTTCAAGGATCAGGACACAAAATGTCTGTGGGGTATTTACTATAATAAAAAACATTTTTTTAAGTTTTTCAAATCTACACAAAAGTAGAGAAAATAGTATAATGATCTTTAGTGAACCTGACGTGTACCTGTTTTGCTACACTGGGTATTTCTACCAACAAAGGATTACTTTTGAAGCCAATTTTAGGTCTCACCTCATTTCATTCACAAATAGCAAGTAAATATACTTCAGTGTGTATCTTTACAAAAAAAAAAGAGTAACAGTAATCCCTTATAGTGACAAATAGTGTTCTTATAACCCCAAATCTCTCATAATTGGTTTAGATAGTTGAATTGTTCAATTAAGGTCTACATATTGCATTTGTTTGATGTGTCTCTAAATCCCTTTTTCTCTGTAGGCTCCTCTACCTACATATTACTTGCCAAATAAACTGGTTTGTCCTGTAAGTTTTCCACAATCCAGATTTTGGTCATTGCATTCCCATTGAATTTAATATGTTCCTGTATCTTCTGTATTTCCTTTTGTTTGTTTATTTGTTTATGTTGTGGGGTGGAGTAGGGGCAGAGAGACAGGGAGAGAGAATCCCAAGTAGGCTTCTTGCTGTCAGTGCAAAGCCTGACTCAGGGCTCGATCCCACGAACTGTGAAATCATGACCTGAACTGATATCAAGAGCCAGATACTCAACTGACTGAGCCACACAAGTGCCCCTCTTCTGTATTTCCTATAAATGAGTAGTTAGAGCTAGAGGCTTGATTAAATTCTAGTTAGATTCTTTTGGGGGTTGGAAGGGAGAATACTTTATAGGTGATCACATCCAAGGGTATATAATATCCACATGTTTATTTTTGTGATGTTCAGATAGGCCTTAAAAGTACCTTAAAGATACTTTCAGTTTTCCTTGGATTTGGAAGTTGTTAGTCTGATCTACTCATTGTAAAGGGTTGTTTTTTGTTTTTAAAGTTTATTTTTTTATTTTGAGAGGAAGAGAGAGAATCCTAAACAGGCTCCACATTGCCAGCACAGAACCCAACACGGGGCTTGCTCTCACAAACTGTGAGATCATGACCTGAGCCAAAATCAACAGTTAGGTGCCCAACCAACTGAGCCACCCTGGCACCCCTGTAAAGGGGCTTTTAACTGGGGTTTAGAGGAAGTCATCTGCTGTCTTTATTTAGATGAAGCAGTTTAGAAACATTAATGCCTGAATCATTGAGGTGGTAGTCGTGGAGATTTGTGTCGTTGTTTCTCTAACAGGCTCTCTCTCTCTCTCTCTCTCTCTCTCTCTCTCATAGCTGGAGGAAGAACTGAAACAGCAGAGAGAAGCAGCATGCTTCAAGGCTCGTCCTAACACCGTCATCTCCCAGGAGCCCTTTGTCCCCAAGAAAGAGAAGAAATCCGTTGCTGGTAGTATTATATGTACTCTCAGGGGATCGGGGTAGAACTGTCAGACTTCCCAGGGAGGATGCTGGGATTCAGTTATGTCAGTATCAGCTGTGTCAACCAGAAGCATTTGCCTTTAGAGTATCTAGTTGTTCTCCTTTTAGAGTAGGTTTTTGTGTCTTTGTTGAACCCAGCAGCTGTGTTGAGTTTGCAGAATGTGTTGGGGCCAGAGTCGTGGAACAAGAGCCTGGGAAGACACAGTTGGCACTTTCAACCGCAGTTACAGGCTTTACTCACCCTAAGAGTAGTAAGTGAGGGAGGAAGGGCTAGGATTTCTTTCTGGAGTTCCGTGAAGCAAGCCTTAGATATAAAACATTTAATTCCTTTGCACTGGGTAGAGTGTCAAAAGATGGGATTCTTCTCCTGCATCTGTCTCAGAATCACTATGTAGTTCCGAGCAAGCTATTTCATCTGTGTCGGTCATGCTTGTCTCCTAATCAGATGGTTTCCAGGAGCTCTTCCAGCTGGTAAAATTCTAGGACTTTTTATAGGTGGTTTACTCCACCTTTCTGCTACCAGGGCTTCCCTAGAGCTTAGCCGTTCAGTTGCCATGCATGTCAGTACCTACCGCTCGCTGCATCTTTGCAGGCTAAGTTTATGCAGATTCTGCTCGTGCACCAATATTCTCTCTGTTTCTGTACTCAGAGGGCCTTTCTGGTTCTCTAGTTCAGGAACCTTTTCAGCTGGCCACCGAGAAGAGAGCCAAGGAGCGGCAGGAGCTGGAGAGGAGAATGGCTGAGGTAGAAGCTCAGAAGGTCCAGCAGCTGGAGGAGGCCAGGCACCAGGAGGAGGAGCAGCAGAGGGAGGAGCTGGCCAGGCTACGGAAAGAGCTGGTAACTGGGCAGCACGAGCCCTCACTAACCCACAGTTGTCTCTGTTTTGTTTTATCTGTACTTTGCCTTGTTCCAGAAAGAATCTAGGGTGGCCTACAAGGACCACCTAAAAGCAGAGTGGAAGCAGGAAATGACACAAACCAAGAATGCTGACTAAGTTATGATGTGAACAGTGCTAACGGTGTGCACATTGTCATCCATGCTTCAAGTTTGAGCCATAATTTTGGTCCCTTTTTAGGAAGCAGCTTGTTGGTTACAAAACTCACAGTGTTCACGAGCTGTGATCTGCTAGTTGTTAAAAACAAAACAAAACAAAACATTTATTCCTGATACCGAATTCAGATAGAATTTCCTCCAGGGGTCTTCGTAAGGAGGCTCTCATGTGATATAACATGCACAATGATGCATTGCTAGGACTTTTACTTAACTTATTTTTATTATTTCCTTTGGACTTAAGAATACCAATGTGGTTTTACACTTAGACAAGAATACATAGGTAGGGAAGGGTGTGGGAATAGTGTGGCAACTGTGTTTTCATTTTCCCCTTAGTACTGGACTCAAGTTCCTTGGGGTTATAGCACTTGTTGGTCCGTGTGCCCCCCCCCCCGCCATGCTCACGCTAACATAATGATTATCCAGAAGGAAAACTTAGTTCTCAGTCAGGACTTTTTAGCTCGGTGGGGCAGCAAGCCGCATTTAAGGGCATTAATGAGGAAGAGGACAGCTGCAGGTGGAGCTTCATATGATTTATAAAAGGAAGAATATAGAAATATAGAAGTTGTTGAGGTTTTGCCTAAAAATGCTAGGCCAGCTGCTGATACAGCTGTTGGCAGAGAGGACTGTGGCTGCAGGAAGGGTCTTGGGACAAATTATTAACGGGACTAGCTCCTTGGCAAAACCAAGCAGCCATTTGCTGATTGGATGAAAGTACAGTCCCTGCTCTAGAAATACTCATGAAACCATTTTTTTTTCCAGTTCTTTGATTTTTTTTTTTTTCAACACTTGGTACTGCCTCTTGTGTTTGTGCCTATCATAGAGGTGTTACAGCAATTCTCCATGTGGGCCGATGTCAGCCTCCTAAAGCACCGTTCAGTCAATGTTCTCTTGACTAACCTGACTTAACACAGGACTGATTTTAGACTATCCAGAAGCATAGGCGGCCTTCTCCCTGCAACCCTTCTTGGTTATTGGTTTGTTTGGTTTTTGTCCATGGTTTGGGTGAATATTAAGACTCAGCTTAAGATTGTGCCCTGGCAGATTCTTAACATGTGTCTCTTCTGTGCTGCAATTGGGTACAGCTCTGTTACATCCAAGTAATAGACAACCACGCTGGACATAGGCTTGACGTTCTGTGGTGCAAGCTGAGGGACCCAGCAGGACCTGAATGGAGACTCACTTGGGCTCCAGAGCACATGTGCTTTTCTGTTATGCTGTGTTGCCTTTTTCTGCCCCTCTTTGACTTGTATCTGTAAGATTATACAAACATTTTCTCAAGAAGGAAAAATAAAAACAACCCTAAGTATAGTTCCCTAACATCCTCATCACTGGTAACTTTATTTTTCCTTTCTCTGCAGGTGCACAAGGCAAATCCAATACGCAAGTACCAGGGTGTGGAAGTCAAGTCAAGTGACCAGCCTCTGACTGTGCCCATTTCTCCCAAGTTCTCCACTCGATTCCACTGCTAACCTCAGCTGTGAGCTGCAGGTACCACCTGGGAACAGAGGCTGCTCTTTTCATCAAACCAGGAGCCTTCTTTCCTTGTCACAGGGCATGAAGAGAATCCATTTCTCCAGACTTTTAGCTGCCTACGCCCAACGGAGCATACCTGACAAGTGTGGACTCCAATTTTGTTGAGAATTTTTTCCCCTACGTTATTGAAGCTAATAATGAGACGCAACTCATGTATGTCTCGCTCTGACTTCCTGTAGTTATTTCCTTTGAACCATCAGTAGACCTTTAATATGAGTCTTAACTCTTATTAGACTTTAAAGTCTCTGTATCAGCACAGTATAACTTCTATTGCTTCTTTGCCTCCTTCCTCCTTTTTTTTCCTATTTTAATCAGAAAATAAAGATAGTTAAATACCAAGGTAGGATTTAAGTCATGGCTTACCAGAGGGCAAGTCTATCAGATTTTTTCCTCTTCTCTGCACAAAATGGAATTACTGTTAGGGAACCCGTCCCTATGAGGGTAGAAGCCTTGTTCACACAACCATGAAGAAGACCGCATGGACCGACAAGGAGCCTCGCAGCAGCCATCGGCGCACTTTGGGACAGAGCTGCTGCCAGGGCACGTTCTCCCCTCGTCAGTGCCGATGGTAACAGGGAATGCCACACAGTACACATTTGAAGTCCTCCAATAAACTGGAGTAGAATAAATGTGTTTGTCTTCCCCTCCCTGATGTTGTTACTTGACGTTTTTAATTCTGTCAAGTCCCTCTGGAGGTCACACCTTATTGGGGAAATGGATACCTTAAGAGGAAGAAGGTCCAGGACCTTTGGAACTTTTAAAAGCACAGGCTCTGTTCTTAGAGGGAAATGCTTTGTAACTTTTTTCTGTCCTTCCGTATTGTGTTAACTCCCTTCCAGGAGCCACTCTGGAAGGCACTCCTGTGTGTTATGCCTGCAGACAGTCCTGTGCCCTCTTCCCTAAATGTGCTTTTTCTCACCTGGTAAACTTCTGATAAGAGTCAAGTAAAATCTTCAAAAACCCTTCCTTGACCACCTGAGCTCCTCAGGTAAGGATAATCACCCCCTTCTGTGTGCCTCCCAAATGCTTCTTGTATATATAGATTTCTAGTAGAACCCTCACACCACTGAGTTTCTTGTACTTGTTCACAAACTAGTAGAGACCCAGATACCTAAAATTTTCCTAAAAGTTCTTGAAGACAAAAATGATCTTAGTCATCTCTGTATTTTTCGTAGCTGGCACAGACTTCCCTAGGTCCACGGTAGGTAGTGTATTTTCTTTTAGACTCGACATTATTTATGAACTCTACTTTCTACTAGTTATCTACTCTTGTGCTAGGGAATATAAAAGCATTCATATTCTGCCCCAGGCCAGTCCTAGGCACCATAAAGAGAGTAAACCTATTTTATATTCATGTTTATTCATTCAGTGAGCATTATGAACAGGCCACTGTGGATTCAGTGACGGATGAATGGATGACAAAGCCCAGACATGACTTGCAGATCCCTAAGCCTCCTGAAGGCAAAATACAGTTCTTCTCTTCATTTCCTAGAAGTCTAGTATGCAGGTCCATAACGACTTATGTAATTCATTTAACAAAGATTTATTTGGTGCTAGCTGTACATACCTTGGGACTGCTTAGCCTCTGGGAATACAGCATTGAACAGAAATAGAAGAACTTGCCTTTCATGGAGCTTACCTCTTAGGAAGGAAGACAGACCAGAAGCAAGTAGCTGTCTCTTATTCTATCACATGGTAAATGTTTCTCTGCTATATGAAAAGTAAACTGGATGGGATGGGGGGCATGTGAAGTTGGAAACAAGAAGGCGAAAGTTAGTAGAAGGTTGAGCTAGGGTGGTGACAGTGGAGGCGGGGAGAAATGGTTGGGTTCTGAGTGTATCTTGGAAGTTGTAACTGGCAAGACTTGCTGACAGACTGGACATGGGATGAGAGAAAGAGGGTTGTTAAGGAGGGCACCCAGGTATCGGCCCTGGAGATCAAGTTCTCCATCCTTTGTCCTGTGAGAGATACAGTTCTACTGTAGTCCTCATATCTCTTGTGGGTTCCTTGGAGGGCTTTCATTTTTTCTGGTCACCTCTCGCTTTGGTATTTTTCCTTCTGTTCATCTCTTGGTCCCCTCTGTGTCTGTCTGTCCTCTGTGCCCCCCCCACCCCCCCATGTATCAGCAGTTTTTTGACAGTTCACTGTCATTCATATATTTCTATTTGGTATCAGTTTTTTAATATGTTTTGCCCAGTTTTTGTTTTTGGTTTTTTCAGGTAGGAGAATAAATCCAGCCCTCAAGTTGAGGGTTCTGAAAAGAGGGTTATTGAGAATTATGGACCTTAGGGGAGTCTTTTACCCCGTATGCTCCACTCTGGATGATCCCGCCCAGACACACCCATTTTGGGCTAGTAATGGGTCTGTAGAGACAACAGGCTTCAGAGCAAATTGCTTAAAGTTGAGGCATAGACATTGCCTCCCGCTTCTCAGAATTCCTCAGTTTTCCTGGTGGCTGTCTACTCCTCAACAGCCTGCCAAATGTTGAGTTCTCTCGGGACCCCCTCACATGACCTTCATTTCTAATACAGCCTCCCGTTTCCTCCAAAGCTCAAAATCTCAACTTCTGTCTTACAGAGAAAGTCTGGTTCTTTATCCCTTCAGTCCATATTCTAGAGGGAGCTTCTCTTTCAACATTCAGAGGACATTCTGAGATTTGCCTAAACAAAGGACATGTTCTCTGATAGGAATTTACTGAGTTTTACTGAGGAATCTGGCTGTCACACTTGGCTTGGCAGTTTTGCAAATGTCCTAGCTCCTGCACACAGGCAGACGGTTAGAATTCCCACCGTTTCTGGGAAGGACTCTGTTTTCAATGTTGTTTTGACTTGGACGTGGATTCCTATCGCTAACAGTCCTGTGCTCGTGAACATTCTTGTAAGATTACTGCTCACTCTTCGCTTGGTCGTGTTGTCCTTGTGTGATGGCTGTGTTGCCGCCGTGACTGCTGTTTTGTTCCTTACCGGTTCTTTTCCGTAGAGTTTTGTCCCTGGAAAGTGGAGCTTGAGAGGTAGACCAGCTGCAGTTGCAGCTGCCCCAGAGTTTAATGGAGATGAGACCCATGTACCAGGCTTTGTAACACAAGATCACGTGAGACACAAAAAGTACTGGGGCAGTGTAGATGCCCCTTTTGGAGGTGAGATTGCAGTTCTTAAACATGTTTCTTTTTTTTTTCTTTTTCTTTTTAAAAATTTTCTTTTTAATGTTTTATTTATTTTTGAGAGACATAGCGTAAGCAGGGGAGGGCTAGAGAGAGAGGAATCCGAAGACAGGCTCCAGGCTCTGAGCTAGGTGTCAACACAGAGCCCAATGCGGGGCTTGAACCCATGAACCGTGAGATCATGACCTGAGCCAAAGTCGGATGCCCAACCAACTGAGCCACCCAGGCGCCCCTCTTTTTTTTTAAGTAAAAATTGCCCCAAGTCGTATGTCTTTTGGAAACAATTAAAATAATACAAACCATATAAAATAAACCACGCAAGTCCCCTTATTTCCCTACTCCCACTGCCCAGGAGTACCCCAGTAATAACAGTTGCGTATTCTTCCAGAATGTTGTTTATGTACTCACACAGATTTCTAGAGCATTTTTCTTTTTTTTAATAACAAGAAGATCATAGCACTCTGCATTTGTTCTTAATTGTAATGTGTCCTTTGAAACGTTTTACATTTGCATGGTTCAAAATTCCAAAGCTACCAAGGTAAAGTTCTCCACCTTTCCCCCCAGCTGCTTAGTTCCCTCAGAGAGAGAGAGAGAGAGTGCCGGCAGGCGTGCTCCTTTGCAGAGATCGCACCACCATACACATATTTCTATCTCTTCTCTCCTTTTATTTTTATACAAACAGTGTCATGCTTTTCTACACCCTGTACCTTGCTCTCTTCATTTGTGTTCTGGATCGAATGATGTGGTTCAGGTGCTAACGTGGGCTTGTCCTCCTGGCTTCCTCCCGGACTGGAGTATGAAGCCTCCTAGGAGAATCTAGTGACATGGAGGCTAGTGACATGGAGGCACGATACCGTAGGCTAGCGACCTGAGGTCCCAAGGACTTGAGGACAGGTCAGCAACACCTGGTCTTTTACCTCCTTCTGGCTTGGTTAGCTGAGCCTTGGGGGGCTTCTTGGCTTGAGTATCTGGTTAAACCTGCATGTCTCCTTTGAGAAATCTGGACATTGCTTCCTTTTCAGTTCCCTTCTGAGTTTGGTGTGCTGGGGCAGTTCCTCATTGCTGAGAGTAGCAGTTAAAAAAGCTGTTAGCCACATGGCGGGGCTCCTATTTCTGCACAGGCAGGCTGAGTTACAGCGTGGTGGTGTGGATCCAGGTAGGAATCAGTCCGCGTTCTGAGTCCTGAGCTGCCATCCGCCTTGCAGCCTGCTGGGATGCTCAGTTTAGACGACATATAAAGTTTCCTGGACATGGGACAGACCCAGGCCTATGGAAAGAGCAGGAAGGTTAAAGCATGTGGTGCTTTGAGTGGTGACGAAGGTGTAACCAGGGAGCTGACATGTTTGCACCGATGCCAAGAATTCCAGGACAATTTGTTATCCAGCTGAAGCCAGTGTAGTTGCTACAAAAGAGAAGCCTGGGGACAAAACATACTTTTCCCTTGTTCCTTTGTCTTCTTGCATACCCACTCTACTTTCTAGTGCTTGTAGAGGTTACCGACATTGAAAATGTCTCATGGTATTTGTTATTTTCTTTCTTGCAAGAGCATAAGACACGGGGCTCAGGTCAAAGCAGGGCTCTTATGTGCTGAGGGTATCAGCTTCCTGAAAGGGTTTTGGCAGATGCTGACTTTTCACCCAGAGAAGCCATCGTCGGAGGTGTAGGGAAAAAGGCTTAGAAAACACTGGGTTTTATCAGGAAATATTTCACCAGCCTAACCTTGACCTGAAGGTGTCAATTACTCTCTCCCTTTCCCTTAAAATTTTATTAGCTAGCGGGGCGCCTGGGTGGCTTAGTCGGTTAAGCGTCCGACTTTAGCTTAGGTCATGATCTCGCGGTTCGTGGGTTCGAGCCCCGCGTCGGGCTCTGTGCTGACTGCCAGCTCAGAGCCCGGAGCCTGTTTCAGAGTCTGTGGCTCCCTCTCTCTCTGACCCTCCCCTGCTCACGCTGTCTCTCTCTCTCTCCTAGAAATAAATAAAACATTAAAAAAAAAAATTTTATTAGCTAGAAAGGAAAAAACCCTGGCCTGTCTGATGTGCTGAGCTCCATGTAGGTGCGGGACCAGTACCCCAGAACATCCAAGCCAGCGTGTGAATGTGCTAAGGATCCTAGTAGCCAAGTGCCGTTGCTCAGCTCGTTTTGGCACCAAAGCTATTAGTAGGTTTTCTTTCGGGAGCAGCGGTGGGAGATCAAGTGGGTCAGGGTACAAGGTCGAGTCATTGGTCCTAAATTGTAGTATGAAAAGCAGTTTGGGGCAGCATGTTCAAGCTTGCTTGGTGGTAAGAAGAGTTGAAAAGTCTCTAGCCTGACACCGACACGCTCCCCCTCTGGCGCACGCGCACATGCACATGCACACACACGCACGGGCACATGCGTACATACACCCACGCGCACGCACACCAGTGTCCTAGAGATAACCTATTCCATGACTACAGAGGGACTGAATTTGCTCTATGCGAAAACCTTGAGTGAGTTTTACAATTATTCTTTCAGTTTTTAAGGTGGGGATTATTATTAATTATATTCCATTCAGAAAATACCTGGTAATAGGAAGAAAGAAATAAGTATCACCCACTTTGAGCACTGGTGCTTCTTTGTATAATTTTTTTTTTATATAAAACTTTAGCCTGTTTGTCCATATTGAAGGGTATATATATGTATATATCACTTAGCATAGTAGTAACTCAAATATATTTCCATATTACTGCATACTTTGTAAATGCCAATTTTAACAGCTACTCACTGTTCAATTGTTTTGAGTTTGCTTCTCCCCATTGAAAATGCTTGTTTTGCAAAGGATCTTTCTAGACTCTATTTATAGGACAGATTTGTTTGTGCCTCCAGTGTATCATGTCTGTCTCTAAACTTGAAATGGCTGTTTCAAACCGTTTTCGAGCTGTGTAATTAAAATATTAAAAGGAAACATAAACCCCTCCCCAAAGCATAGTTAGTGACATTATTCTGGCATCCACATTTGCAAAATGGAAAGCTTTTTTTGGCTGAGGTGATGTCAATGTTACTGGCACTCATGCCCAGAGAAAAAGTTTACTGGTCTTTGGCAAAGCGTTTCTGGAGACAACTCTCATTATGTTATTTTAAAGTCTTAAAACTTGACATTTGCAGACAGACTTACAAGGTTGATTGTTCTCTCTAACCCTGCAAGATCAGATTTGAAAGGAGAATACCCTTTGTCCTTCTTAACTCTACCTGGGGCTGTGATGTGCCTTTGGGGGAAGAGTAGGAACAGGGAATATAATCTCACTTCTGTCGTTGACATGCTGGGTGACTTGTAACAGGTCACTCTCCTTTTCTGGACTTCGGTGTTCCACATCTGTCGAACAAGGAGACTGAATTGGAAAGGTCAGTAAGGCTCTTTCAGCTTGAGTATTTTCAGAATTTTTAACTGGCTGTTTGTCCTAACCACACCAGGCCTACTTCCGTATTTATATTTTCCTATAGCCACCTGCTCCATCGCTGCAAAAGGGCACCTCTAGTGAGCTCTCCTGCCCCTGGATTGCCATTTGAACTTCAGTGAAGTATGTTGGAGACCTGTGTGCTGTCTTGTTGAGGACTTTCCAAGGGCAGTTCTGGAAGCGGAAATCTAGCCCAGATCACTCCAGGGGACTAATCCCTGAATAATGTCCTCTGACACACACACATATTTTCTGATGTTTCTCTTGACCTTGGAACTGGTTAAAGACTGCACAGAATGTTCACTGAATTCTTACAGACTGCGGCAAGGAAGTCCCTCCCATCCTTTTGGCTTTTCCAAGATGTGAGGATATCCAGTAGTGGTTTTTCTGTTGTTGGAGGCACTTTAAGGACATCACAGTAAAACCGATTATCTTGCCTTGCTGCTCTTCTGTCTCTCTCCACCGTAGTTCAGTTTTTACAGTGCTCGTGGTCAAAGGGACTTGGGCTGTTTGGGGATAATTGTCACAGGGTTCAGGAAGAACACAAATTTATTTAGTGGGAAAAGCCCTAGATTAGGACTTGGGAGAGTGGCTTCTGGCTTTCTGACCTTGAGCATGTCATTTGAATTCTCTAGGCTCATTCTCCTCATCATAGAAGTGAGAATGATGTTTCTAGAAAGGGCTTTCCTCCAGCTTCCCAGATGACAGTTTGCTTCCAGCTTTAACGGGACCCAAAGGCACTCAGAGCAGCAATGGTGACTGTCACATTGGACACTTCTTCGTCCCTGTTGGCCAGTGTGACTCAGTGTGACCATGCTGGAGTCATATGCTCAGTATTAATTGTCAGTGGGTGTGTGTCACCAGGGGTTGCTAGAAGCCCCTGCTGTTTACCCAGAGCTAACGACCTGACAGGCCAGGGCTGGCAGCTGCTAGGTAAGGAGCAGGGAGACATCTCTCAGAGGGAGCCTCCATGGGACTCTGTGTAGGCAAGAAAGGAGAGGGCTTGAGCTGGGCCTGTAGGAAGTCACCCTTACTTGCTCATTAGTCCTTTTTCTCTCACAGTCATCTGCTACCGCAGCAAGAGCAAACCCGGCACAAGCCGTCTGCCGGGAGTGGCAAGGGGCCGCCGGGACCCACTGCCCCTCGCTAAACAGCTTCACCTTCTGTGCAGCGCCCTCCCCTTGCAACATTAGCCGCACTGACAACTGGCTCTGAGTGCCTCCGTGTTTTCCTCACGCACAGAAAGGACGCTTCTCTTACTCAGAGGCCTCATGAAAACAGGTCAGAATTAGGTCAGAAGCTCGGCAACTTGGGCTGGAGGACTTTTCCCTGGGACAGTGGTCCTCAGGGCGTGGTCTGTGGACCAGCAGACCAGCCACATCAGGACTAGGCATGTCAATTCTCTGAGCCCTTCTGCAGACCTCCTGAGTCAGGTGCTCTGGACGCGGGGCCCTTGGGGGGACTGAGGCACTCCCAGGCGTGAGGACCGCTGAGCTAGGAGGGAGACCTGTAGGTCCTGATAGACGACAGGCTTCCCAACTCAAAGGTCCCTGTGGGCCAAGGAGCAGCAGCCATTCTCTTCATGACCCTCAGTGCCCAGGCCAGACGGGATCTGGAAGCAAGAAGAGTCTCCCCCCACCCCCTGGAGCTCCTTGGGGCGTCATCTTTGTGCAATCTGTTCATGTGACACAAGAGAGCTGCTGAGTTTGTTGAGTAGGTATTTATCTTCTTAGCCGAGACTCCATTACCAGAATACAGGAGAGCAGAAGGCTTGTCCGTACAGCCTTCCAAGGCCCTTCATTTGACAGATGAAGAAACTGAGGCTCCAAGTTACTGTCCCCAAAGTCACCCTGCTAGTAGGTGGCAGTGTGGACCCAGGTCTGGGTGCCCCCGAGTGCCCTCTGCGCCACCCCAGTTGCGTCCCTTGAGTAGACCCAGCAGTAGGGGATGGGCATTCTCAGGAGCTCCTGGCTCTTTTTGGAATTGGGTGACACTTGATCAGAACCCCTGGGTGAAGAAGGGATTGTTTCTGTCACCCTCCAGGGCCAGCAACTTAACTTAGGACCTGGGAGCAAGTGTTTTGTGAAGGTTGCAGCTCGGGCCGGAGCCCTCACTCAGCTCTTGCACTTGCTGCGGGAACCTCCAGCTAAGCGTCCCAGCGGCGGGGAGGCGGACGCCCCCTCCTCGGTCTCACCCAGCAGGCCTCTTCTCAGGCCGTTCTGGATGCCTGGGTTCCCGTCCGGGAGGCGGCGGCTGCCAGTCAATTGAGTCACAAGCCTTGGCAGGACGGAATGGTGGCCAGGGTGGTCAGACTGCCAAGTGACCGCTGCCGGGAGGTGCTTTGCCCCGGCCCACTCCCCTTTGTTTGGGCGCCCCTCACCATCCCAGGCAGGGCCCTCTTCCCACAGCGGCCACTCAGGGCTTGCCCAGCACCTCCTGGTTCTTATGGGAACCCAGTTTAGCAAATGGACCTCGAGTTTTATAAATAGCACAATGGGGTAGGCCGGGAAGCCATCCTGTGCAAGGGGACAGAACACACATCCCCCACTTTTTGAGCCATTTCCTGGGATCGTGTGGTGGGAGTGGCTTCCTGTGCAAAGTTGAATTCCTTTCAACTCCCAGGTCTGTCCTCCGTACTTGAGTCTCGCTTCTACTCTTTTACGTGTCTGCATTTGTCCCCCACCCCCACTGGCCCTGCCTTCCCGAGGTGGTGCTTCCAAGTCTGGTCCTGGGACGTTTCCTGCTCTTGGAACAGCTGCACCAGCCCGGGGTACCCTCCTGCTACTTGATCCTATAGGGAGGTGTCCAGTGGCCCTGGGTAATTTTCAGATGACCTTGCTCCTCTGACGTCATTACGTGGCTATTTTGGGCTTTGCTGTTTATTGCTGCAGAGTTGGGCTGAGATGGAGGAGAGCGAGAAAGTGAAGGTTTCCCGTTGTCCCAGGGCCCCACCGAAGTGGGAGCATTTACTCTTCAACACTTACCAAGCACCTGCCGAACGTCAGGCCCTGGGCTACCAGCTTGATGACAGAGTCCACGTATTCTTCCCTTACTCACGAATTCATTTTTCAGTGGGGGCATTCAGTGGTACGGGGTAGTTCTTAATCATGCAGGCTCTGGAGCCGAACGGCTTGGGTTTAAATTTCAGCACCACTGGAACGCCGTCTCTCCTTGGGCAAATTACTCCTCTGTGCCTCAGTTTCCTCCTGGAAATGGGCGTGATAGTAGTATCTACTTCCTAAAGTTGCTATGAAGACCAAAGGAGTTAATATGACACGTGGTAAATATACAGTAAATGTTCGTGGCTAGAATGGCACCACTCCTTGTCCTGGATCCTTGTGGTGCAAAGTTGACTGACGTGATCCGTGTCCTGAGCTGGATCTAGGTCTAGATCCCCAGAGCCCCAGTTACTGGGACACTGTGCACCGTGCTTGCAAATCAGGAGGAAACACCTGCCATGTGAGAAGTTTATTTATTTATTTTGAGAGAGAGAGAGAGAATGCTCACGCAAGCAGGGGAGGGACTCTGTCCTTTGTCTCTACAAAGGGAGAGAGAGAATCCCAAGCAGGCTCCGTGCCTGGCATGGAGGAACCGGACACGGGGCTCGATCTCATGACCGTGCGATCATGACCCTGAGCTGAGGTCAAGAGTCAGATGCTCAGCGTTCTGGGCTGCACCTCCTCAATATTGGGAGTTAATTGACCTGAACTCAGGAGGCACTCAGGCTTCAGGAGTGGTGAAAGCTCTCCAGACGCTTCCCACTCGCATCAGCGCCGAGAAGCACGGCCCACGCTCTAGAGGCTTCTAAGAGCTGGCCAGCTGTACCAGTGATGCTCTCAGGAGCGGGCCCCCTGACATGGGGGTTCTCAGACTTGGTTGAGCATGCTGGTGATAGAGACAGGGTCCTGGGGCTCCCTGCTAAGGAGGCTTCATCTGAAACCAACTCAGGCCTGAGCCCTGAAAGCCTGCTGGCGCCGGGCCTGCAGCTAAGAAGTCTTCCCTGACCATCAGCCCCAATCTGTGTTGTCTTTTTGGTCTCATATACAGCTCCTACCACTTTCTGTCTTGAACGGTAGAAATCTGTGTCCATGTGGATACATGCCAAAGTATTAATCTGTGTAGAGTCACAAATGGTCACTTCAAAAAAAAATTGGAAAATCCCAATAGAACCCATCTCTACTCCCACACCTATTAAATATATGTATATCCCTCCAGACATTTTGCCATTTTCTTAATAAATGTTTTTAACGACACAAAAGGATCCTACTTCATGAATGACTATGCAATCATTTCTCACCAAAAATGTACTATGTGGTGATTCTGTGGCTATTCTTCGACATCTCTGTGTCCCCAAAGTGACCACTTTAGCCTTTGCCCCAGAGTAGAGGCTTCAGTATGTAATCTTAGCAATAAAACTGATTTTGAGATGGATCAGTGTATCATTTGAGCTTCCAGAGGGATCTCTGTTCAGTCTCCCACACAGAGTGTCCACAGCCTCTGCTTATCAGCCCCAGAAGGAAGAACAGGGGCGGCTGTAAGGACAGCAGCTTTATCTAGATCTCTCCCAAAGGCCTGAGAGGGAATGCCATGGCCCCAGGCTTAGGCGCCCGAGGAGGAGAGAACAAGAGAAACCAGCCCTGAGAGGCTGTCATGTCAGGACCACAGGAAAGTTGGAGGTGAACTGGCCCCTCTCTTTGGAGTCAGAAAGGTTACTCAACTCCCTGGATTTTCCATCACAGCCAGGCGGGGAGGGGGTCAGGCTGGGAAACGGCTTCTCTGAGCAGGGCCTTTTAAAGCCACTTGGCTGGGTCAATTTCCTTCCAGGAGCCAGGGGAGCTGTGCCCGGGGGTGGGGGGGGGTGGGGGTTAACCCCTCCATTCCCAAGTAATTCTCCCAGGGATGGGTGAGCCTGGGAGCCCAGGCTTCTGGAATGCAGAGCCATCCAGGGCAAGAGGCCTAAGGAGCCGTGAACTCTGGCTGGAGAAACCTTCCTTCTGGCCTTGTTAAATCCAACAGGCATAATTGCATCCTGCTGACCTTAATTCCCCTGGCGGGTTTAATTGGTCCTGGCATTGCCCCCACTTCCTGCCCTGCCCCTGTAGAGGCAGAGAGGGCGGCTGCCCAGCTGGTGCAGGCCGGGAAAGCCCCTTCTTAAGGGTGGGCAGGGTCTCTGGCAGCCCCCTGCCGGGCTGGGAGATTTCCCTGCGCCCCTCCCCCAGGGACTCCCAGGGAGCAGCTGGCCGAGCTGAGCTTAACCCTGGGCAGACGAGCGAGCTTGCAGGCAATCCCGTGGACCCGGAACCAGGCCAGCCTCTCCTCCCAGAGGGAGGGACCGTGGAGGAGCCCGCAGGGACAGCCCAGCCCTCTCCCTGGGGCGTCCACAACATTACCGAGAGCCCACCGTGCTGCCCGGACTGTGCCAAGCACTCTCCATACCTAAATGCTCCCAGCCACCCTAGGAGAGGCCATGGGGCAGAGTGCTTGTTAGCTGAGCCTTGGTTTAGATGGTTCAGACCCAACTTTGTGAGTTTGCCTGTGACTCAGTTTTCCTGTCACATCTGTGAAATGGGGATAGAAGAGCTGACATTTGTACAGCACTTAGAATGTCTCCTCCTCATCTACTCTTCTAAATGCTTTATACGCCTCCCCCTCTGAGGAAGGTGCTCAAACGTGACCGCAATTGTCTAACCTCAGTTACTAATCTCAGAGCTCCTTAAGTAAGCCCCTGCTCAGTAAGATCTTTTAACATGAAGCTGCTTACCCCTTTGTTGGACCCCTTAGTAAGAGTTTAAGACAGGCCAAGTTATTTGGGAAGCATAACAGCAACAGATGTAGCAAATAAAGCCCCTTATGTTGTCCCTGCTTGGATTTTGGTCTCAACAGGAGGTGGTGCTAGATTCGAATCTGAACTGTTTACAGCTACTCAATGGCTGTAACTTTCAGGAAGAGCCTCTTACCTTCTGTCAGCATCAGCTTCCGCACCTTTTTTTTTTTTTAAGTTTATTTGCTTATTTTGAGACAGACAGTGTGAGTGGGGGAGGAGCAGAGAGAGGAGACAGAGAATCCCAAGCAGGCTCTGCGCTGTCAGCACAGAGCCCGACATGGGGCTCGAAACCACGAACCGTGAGATCTTGACCTGAGCGGAAACCAAGAGTCAGATGCTTAACCTACCAAGCCACTCGGGTGCCCCCAGCTTCCACACCTTTAAAATGGCCTAATTCTTGGCCCTGTAGTCCTTTGAAAGGATCCAGTGAGCTGGGTAAAGCCCTTGGCAGAGTCAGGCTTGACCCTGAGGGTGCACTGACTCAGTAAATGATTGGTACTGACAACCATAGTTAATAACACGGGAATGTCAGTAAGGGCCATCATACCAGAGTAATCCCACAACGCCGGTCCAGAGCCCTGCTAGTCAGTCACTTACTCACCAAACACTGGCTGGCAAGTACACTTTGTGCTGGGGACGCACGTGACCACCATAAAGCCCCTGCCCTCAAGAGGCTCCCGGAGGCTGTCAGTGGTGGGATCAGCCTGGAGCTGAGGGAGGCCAGTGCAGGAGTGCCCAACATTTCACACTAAACCAGATCATATTGTGGGAACAGACAAGTAGCATGTCAGGGGCTCCCAATACCAGGCATGGATAGGAAGCATTTCTGGGGCACCTGGTGGCTCAGTCGTTTAAGCATCCGACTTTGGGTCAGGTCATGATCTCACAGTTTGTGAGTGCGAGCCCCACGTCGGGCTCTGTGCTGACAGCTCAGATCCTGGGGCAGCTTCAGATTCTGTCTCCCTCCCTCTCTCTCTGCCCCTCTTCCACTCACACTCTGTCTCTGTCTCTCTCTCAAAAATAAGTAAACATTAAAAAAATTAAAAGGAAGCATTTCAACCTTCGGGACACGGTCAGACCACAAAGGGGATGCCTGGCGGTGGGGGGAGGCGGGCAAGACACGGGCCGGGAGATTTTAGGGAAGAAAGAGGACTTTGGGCTTTGAGGAAGGACATTTCTGGCTCAACCCTTTGCAGAGTGACTTCGGGCCAGTTACTCTTTTGGTCCCCATCTTCTATTCTAGGAAATAGGATGGATGCCCCCCACAGAGCTATTATCAAGATGAAGTTTCCAGACAACCTGGAAGGAGCCAACAGCAGGCCCTCAAAAGAAATGAGAGCTTCCTTCCTGCGTTCAGATCCTAACGCAGTCCCTGACAAGCCATATGGCTTTGGGTAAGCTACTTAATTGCTCTGTGCCTCAGTTTCCCCGTCTGTAATAGAACCTAGCTCATTGGGTTGTTCTGAGGATCAAGTGAGTGGATCTACATGAGAGTGTTAGCACTTCTGCTTTCCAGAAGAGGCAGACCTTCCCCGGGACCCCCAAGGAGGGAAACAGGCCAGGAGGGCCAGGAAGGACACAAGTCATCGAGACTGGAGACCGAGCTCCAACTTGGGTTTTTATAAGCTTCGGCCAACAACCCCAACATTTGCTCACTTGAAAAAAAAAAAAAAATCACTCATTTTGAATAGCATTCCATTCACATACTTCATGGTCCAAAGAAAAAAAGTGCAAGGATGCGGCAGTGATGTCTCCCTCCCACCCTGACCCCCCATTTTTTTCTCATTGCCCCAGAGACATTCTTACATGAACACAGTGCAAGTTTGTGTCTTATTATGTAGATTACCCTCTTTTGCCCCCACGATAGCATGGCCTGTACACTATTCTGCTGACTTTAATTCTCCCCCTCCCCCGTTTTGGAGACAGCTTCATATCATCCTGTTCACAGCACCCTCGATCTTTTTTACAGCTGCGTAATTTCCCCCTTGCAGAGCCATGCCCCTTGTTCCAGTCATTTCCGCCTCCCTCTTTCTGAGGGCAGGGGTGGTTTCCTCCATGTGGGAGAGGAGGGTGGAGTGAGCAGGATGGTGGTCACAGTGAGGGCCTGAACCCAGATGCCCACTCCAGGGCTATTTCCAGTACACCCAGCTCAGCCAGTTCTCAAGGTCCCCCTCAGAGACAGGCTCTGGGCAGGCAGCCCCTGGATGATGGAAAGCTCTTTGGATCATACGTCTCCCCATCCCATCTCGGGCGGGAGTGGCCCCCAGAAGGATCCTTGGGAAAGATCCTCCAGCAGCCCCTCTCCTTCCAAACAGGCCACTGGGAAGAAGGAACCTGCTTGGCGCCTTGGGCCTGAGCACTCAGCATCTCCCCCTGCTGCTCGGGGCAGCCTCTGTCTCCCCAGGAGCCCAAGTAAAACACATCTTCGAAAGAAAAAGGCTTTCAGGTCCATGGTCCTGTTGAGCAAATGCCCCCGGAGACAGTTTCTTCCCCAAAGAGGCCCCAAGTAGGTCTGGATGCCAAAGGCAGGGATCGCGGACACAGAGCTGGGCAGTGGGGTCAGGGTGATTATCCCCAGGCCTGCCTGGCTCTAACCAGCTTCTGGGAAACCCCAGGAGACGTGGCACGCAGGTGGGCAGAGCCACGGGCCGGCCTGAGCATAGCCTTGTCCTGCAGCCCTGCCCGACAGCCCCTGGGGCGCCGGGCCCCCTTCCTGACCCCTGGCCGAGCCGGGGACACCAGGCGAGGCCTGGGAAAAGGCTGCTCCCTCAGGGCCCCAGATGCCCCCTCCCTTTTCTCTTCCTGCTCTCTTCCAACACTCCTCTCCCCCCAGTCGGTCTGTGGGAAGAATGCCGTGTCCTCTGAACGGGGGCCAAGAGTGACAGGTGGTGGCAGTCCGAGCCGCATGGCCCCTGGTGTAAGAGATCCTCTCCTCCGCCCCCGCCTCCCCTGCCCGCGCCCCTGCCTCCGCCTCTGCCCCCCCAGCCCAGTCCCTTACAACTGCCCCAGGACTGCTTCTGGGCAGCCGCTGCAAGTCAGACGGCCCTCAAGTTGCCCCTCGCAGCTCCAGGTACCTTTCTCCCCTCAGTCGGCTGGGCCTGGCTCCTCTGGGCCACACAGGAGGAGGAATCTGACAGCCTGACACACCTCACTCTCCTTTCTGCAGCTAGAAAGACTTGAGTTAGACAAGCAGAAGCACACGCCTCCCTACCTCATGGCGACAGAAAACGGAGCAGTCGAGCTGGGAATCCAGAGCCCATCGACAGGTGCCAAGCTGGGGCAGGAGGCAGAGGGAGGAGCCTGGGAAGGGGTGTTTGAATCCAGGGCTGGGCCCGCTCCTCAGCGGGAGTTCTGTGCCCCAGGCCCTTTGGTACAGCGTGCATGAAAGACCCAGAAATTACAACTGTCTCCGGGTGAGGTTGGGCTGGGTCGAGGGCCTGCATGAAGCCCTCCCTGGAAAATACTGGAAAGTGCGAAGCCCCCATGCACGGCACCTAAACATTCTGGGCAAGCGATGGTGGGGGCATCAAGGTGCATTAGAGGACCAGAAGTGTCCCCAAAGGGCCTCCAAGGCCCCGGCAGCCCATCTCTAGAGGCTCAGGGGGACAAGCATTTGCAAACTGCTGCCTACGTGGGGACCTGGGCCCAGAGCTGGTCTCTGGCCAGCCTGCTTGGGGGTGGTGGGTGGATCCTGACTGGTGTCTCACTTCCTCTGCAGACGAGGCACCTAAAGGTATAGCAGGTGAAGGACCCCCGGCTGCAGAGAAAGAGCCTGGTCCACCAGATCCAAAGAAGGGCCCCGAGCTGCCAGATGGGAAGAAAGAACCTGGCCCCTCAAACCCAAAGGAAGAAACTGGTCCCCCCGATGCAAGGAAAGAACCTGGGCCCCCAGACCCCAAGAAAGAAACTAGTCCCCCCACCCTGAAGGAAGATGCCAGAGCCGATGCCCTAAAGAAAGGGGATGACGCCCTGGCCCAACCCTCAGCGGGCAGCGGGGGCCCCGAGGGAGAAGGCGATCTGGGTGGGGGGCCCGCAGAGGGCGGTGCCGGGCAGCCAGCAGACCTGCCCCAGCAGACTGTGACGGCGGAGGCCAGTGTCAAGAATCCCAGCGCCAAGCAGGAGACCTCGGGCAGCCAGGGCCCCGGAGAGCCCAAGGGGCACAAGAAGGCAACCGAGGGCCAAGCGGGAGCCAGGAGGAGCTCCCCCGCCTTTCTGCACAGCCCGAGCTGTCCGGCCATCATCTCCAGGTGAATGCCCCCTGTCTGGCCGTGGGGACGGGTCCGAGGCTCTGGCCCCAGTGGTCACGCCTAGCTCCTCTGTTTTGGGCATCGTCACGCTTAGCACCCTGTTCAGTGCTAGATCGGGTGGTCCTGAGACAGCTCAGCATCTGTCCTGGGCATTGGCTCCGACACCTTACGCCCCTGCCGAAACCCTGGCTTGAGTGTTCATAGACACTGGGAGGTCAGGACAGAGAGGTCCTCAGGGACCGACCTCTTCTCTAAGCCTCTGGAGTCCAGAGGTCCCCTTACTCCATGAACTTGGTTCTAGCCAAGGGCAGGCCTGAGATATCAGGGGTGGGGGTGAAGATAACTTACCTTCTTACCATAATATGAAAAGATGACTAATAATCAGATTGATAGATCATTACTAATACTTTCATAACCATGATACAGCAACAGTCTTATGAGGCAAACCGTTCCTTACCTGAATGGTAATCACATGAATGATCTTAGAGATGTATCTGTAAACCACAGTAATCATATCGTGTCAGTCAGAATTATATATTAATACCAGTTGATACCTTGATATCCTGGATACATGATTAATTGAATTGCCACGGTTTTGTGAATCAAGAACTACACACTCTCCCTAATTGTAGCCACATAATGATTAACCAAAACAACAACCCTATTAGTAGGCATTAATGATCTATTAGTGCATTGATAGTCAAGATAAGGACCACAAACATTTACGGTATTATTAACATCCCTTGATTTCATATAAAGTGAATTTGGATGCATCACTCCATGCATTTGAGGGAGCGGTGGCAGTGGGGGGCGGGAGGAGGTTGTATTAGCTCCAGATTGCAGAAGACGGTCTGGAAGCATCGAGGCCTCCCGGAGGCCAAAGCACGGCTCTGGCTGCTAAAGGCATCATCTCTGTGTCATCATGTTCTAGGCCCGAGAAGCTGCCAGATGAGAAACCCCCAAACGAGGACTTGGAGCTCATCTTTGAAGGGGTGCCTGTGACCCCCGGCCCCGTGGATCCCGGGCCAGCCAAGGTAGCAGAAGGAGAGAAGGACATCCCGGCAGGCAGCCAGAAGGAAGCAGGAGAGAAGGCTCCAGGCCAGGATGGGCAGGCTAAGGTGCAAGGGGACACCTCGAGGGGGATCGAGTTCCAGGCTGTTCCCTCGGAGAAATCGGAGGTGGGGCAGGCCCTCGGTCCCACAGCCAGGGAGGAGGACTGCTTCCAGATTTTGGGTAGGCCAGGGGCAGGGGGGGGCTAGGGGGGGAAAGGGGCTCCCCCGATGTTCCCAAGTCTCCCAGTTTGGAGGGCTGAGCTGCTCTGAGCCATGCCTCACCCGGGCTGGTCCATCCGTGTGTCATACAACTCTAAGAAGTACCTAGTCCCTTTTGATGGGGAAACCGAGGCTTGGGGAAGGGAAATGTAGTGAGTGCCCCAAATCCACAGCCAGGGCAGCGTTTGAATCTGTCCAAATGGTGCTATTCCAGAACCCACTTTTTGCACCCTCTTTTATGTTTTCTAGAAGGGGTTTTGGTCGGGGGGAATTAGGCTGGTTTTGGAGCAGCACCAACTCTCTGGACAGTGGAATTTGAAGTCAGTCAGTGGAAGAGCTCAAAGGCCAAGCTTTGGTAGTTCAACTACATCCTGGAGGGGGTAGGGGGGGTCATGAGAGCCATAGAGGCGTCGTGAACTGAGGAGCACAGGTGTATGTGCATGGGAGCAGTGACCAAGGGAGCTGGGCACGTGAGACGGGACAGGACTGTGGCATGGCCTTAACTGATGGTCAGACGAGGAGCTGGCGGTTTAGTGGTCTATTAAGTGGGCAGCAGGAGACATGGAGCATGAGTGGGCTTGGGGATCAGCTGAATAGGGAAAGGGCCTGGGCAGGGGTGCAGCAGGGGTGGGGGTGGGGTGAGATGGGGTCAGGAGAGCTCAGGGTGTCCTGACACCCCCCTCCTCCAGGCTGAGGTGCCCTGGAAGCCCAGTCTGCCTGCCTGGTGAGCGGCACGGTGCCACCCAGACACGGTGGGAGGGCCTGGCGGCTGGGCAGTGGCCAGGAGCCCTGCCTCCTCCCGCAAGCAGCAGCAGAGACTTCTGCCCCGCCCCCTCCAGAAATCACATCCTCGGGGTGACGGGACCTGAACAGCCTCCAAGGGCCATCAGATTTATCACCAGCCCGGCTTCCCTGCGGCCTCTTGCTATTTATAAAGAGGTTTCCATTCCCGATGACTCAGCCTGCGGGCCGCCAGGGCCTGCTGTACCCCGTTGTTACCGCTAGGTGGCAGCGTCTCCCTACCAAACACCTCCATGCCCGGCTCCTCCCGCCCTCGCCCTGCCCTTGGGCCGTGCCCAGGTTGGGCAGCCATTCCACAGGTCGGGGCAGCTTGTGGTGTTATTAGAGGGGCTGGTAGGCAGGTCCAGTCCCCTACCCCATCATTCGGACACAGTACCGCTTATCTGGCGCTCCACCATTAGCGTCCCCACCCCACCGCACCCCGCCTATTTTTTTTTTCTTTAATGGAAATACAGATAGCTTGGGATGGAGACTTCATACCTTATAATGTGGGAGGGTCCGAGAAGTCCAATCAGCTGTCCCCATTGTTGTGCCAGGAGAAGCTGAGCCCCCTCTGACAGAGTCCCAAGGCCATTTTGTGTGTTGGTGGCAGAGCTGAAACTGGACACTGGGCCCCCTAGCCCCTATCCTGGAGCCAGCTGTCCCCCCCAGGTATCATCACTTGGTGAACTTTGCTGGATGGGGCCCAGGCCAGGCAGGAGGGGGTGGCGCAGGGGTACATCCTTGGCAGCTCCTGCCGCTGGCTGATGGCTCTGTTCTGCCTCCCCAGATGACTGTCCACCTCCCCCAGCCCCCTTTCCCCACCGCATCGTGGAGCTGAGGCCTGGGAACGTCAGCAGCCAATTCAGCCTGAACTCCAAGGAGGCGCTGGGCGGGTGAGAGCTGGGACCCTGAGCCCCCGGCCCAAAGGCAGGAGTACGTCAAGTACCCAGGGCCTCATGTCTTTCATGTCCAAGGCCCAGACACACCCCGATCTCTGTGGACACAATTGCTTCCACGCGACTGTTAATAACCCCCATCATACACAAGCTGTCCCATGGGTTGACATGCACTCATGTCACTGTCTCTCACATAGACACCCATCAGCCATTCAGTGCTTCCCATAGGAAATAAACAGCATTTTCCTGTCTGTTTCAGTTTTAGACACCGCCCCGACCCCTGCAAGGCGCTTCATAATGAACCCTGCAGATGCCTTCCCCTGGGGCCCCAGGGCCCTTGCTTACCCCAAGCCTGTGAGCTGCCACACCAGGGGCCATCCTCTGTGTGAGCCCACCTGTCCTATGCCCATGGTTTTTGTGGTTCAGCTTCTGTCCCTGCAGTGGAGCTCATCACTTCAGAATGGAGCCAGGAGGGCTGGGGCACACATACGCTCTCACAGGGGGAGATCCAGACGGAAGCAGAACTGCCTCAGCCCTACCTCAGCAGACACTCCCCCAACCTCGGCCCTGTGTCCCTGGGAACCCCGTCACTCCCAACCTCTTCTCTCTTCAGCGGCAAGTTTGGAGCAGTCTGTACCTGTACAGAGAAAGCCACAGGCCTCAAGCTGGCAGCCAAGGTCATCAAGAAACAGACGCCCAAAGACAAGGTAGTAGGGGCTGGCTACCTGGGAGGGAGGCGGGGGGGTCCTTGCAGTGGGGACTAGGTGCCTCTCGCCTCCCTCTACTCACATGTCTGCACTAGGGGCTTGGTGTGTGGACCTTGCTGTGCTGAAGATGTCACTCAGATAGACAGATGGACAGGCAGAGAACCCTGCCACGGGGGCCTGAAGCCCCTCTCCATAAACAAGACACCTCAGTTAGTGAAATTATCCTTGCGACTTCTCCTTCTAGGCACAGGACATTCATGCCTTCTGTTTGGCTCAATTCAGCAAACATGAGTGTGGGCTCTGGGCCAGGCCTTGTGCTGGGCCCTGGGGGTCCCAAAGTGAAGGGAATGTGGTTTATGCCCTCAGGGAAGGCTGAGGTCATCAGGCCCTGGTCTAGAGCTGGCCCGGTTCAGAGGAGGTAGAGGGCAGTGTTTATTTAAGGAATGAATGAATGACTGGATGGATGAATGAATGAATGAATGAATGCGGGCAGAGGCTCACATGAAGGGAGGGAGTCAGGTGTGTGAGGAGGTGAGGACCACCTAGTAACCTGCGTGGTGAGGGCTGGAACTTGAGAAAGCTAGGGCGGGGGTCAGGAGGGGGCTACAGAGAAGGCTCCTGATGCAGCTGGGGGGTCTTTCTAGAAGGAAGGCTTGAAGCAGGAGCTGATTCCAGTGGCAGGGCCGGGGAGAGAGTTTCAAGCAGAGGGGAACCATGAGAGGAAAGGCCTGAAGGCCCGGAATGGCCAGAGACCTGCTCGTCTCAACCCTTGGGTTGAGGCGGGCGGGAGAGCTGGGAAGCGAACCGATGGGCATTCAAGGCAGAGACGCAGCTCCTGCAGAGGCCTGGAGCCTGGGAAGAGCATGAGGAGAAGCTCCAGAGACCTGCAACCCCATGTCTCTGTCACGGCTCTACACACACTGGAAAGGCATGTCATTCCTACGTGACTCTGCCTTTCTCCAACTCCTCCCCTTGATTGCTGGGTCCCCAGGCCTCCATCACGGACCTGGCTTGGTACAGATGCTCAGGACATCCGTGTGGTGGAGATTCACTGGAGTAGGCTCTTGACTCCTTTCCTTCTTTTTTTTTTTTTTTTTAATGTTTTATTTATTTCTGAGAGTGAGAGAGAGAGAGAGAGAGAGCATGAGCAGGGGAGGGTCAGAGAGAGAGGGAGACACAGAATCTGAAACAGACTCCAGGCTCTGAGCTGTCAGCACAGACCCCGACGCGGGGCTCGAACCCACGAACCGTGAGATCATGACCTGAACTGAAGTCGAACGCTTAACTGACTGAGCCACCCAGGCGCCCCTTGACTCCTTTCTTACAGAGCACTTTTTCTGGGCCATTCCCTGTGCCAGGTGCTAGGGAAATGGTAGTAAACTCCATGGGGCGGGCACGCTAGAGAGGAGGAGCAAACAACTAAAACCCAAGCAAACACAAAGCATGGCAGCAGGAACTGAGACGCGCTAGCAAGAAACATAAAGGGAGGTAGGGTACAGGGAGTGTGGGGCCGATGGCGGGCATCCAGATAGGGTGGTGAGGTTAAGGCCTCCCTGGGGAAGTGACAAGCACTGTGAGATATGAATGAAGGAATAGAATCACAAGGAAAATGGGAAAAATTGGGGTAGTGATATGATGCTGGGGGGCGCGCAGGGGGAGAGGCTCATTTTGTAGCATTTGGCCATTTCTCTGGTGTAAATTTTCCTCCGGTGGCTGATATCAAGCTAGCAGCATGACAGGTGGCTTTCAGCCTCTCTGAAAGTGACAGTAATGGCAGCCTCGACTAGGAAGGCGGTGGTGGAGCAGGTGAGAAGCCAACCATTATTGGGTTTGTAATCCAAGAGGGTTCCCTGATGCGGGGTGTGAGGGAGTAAGAATGCGGGAAAATCTGAGCTAGCTTCTAGCTTTTTTGTCCTGTGCGCCTGGGCCAGCGGTCAGGCCCTTTGCTAACAGGCAGGCTGAGAGCAGCTCAGTTGTGGGGAGGCGGCCACATCGAGGGTTTCCTGAGAGACTCAGCATGTCTCTTCGGCATCCAAGGGGGAACGGCAGTTAGGCATTTGGAGCTGTCGGTGCCTGGAGTTCAAGGGCACGCTCAGAGGTGGAGCTGCGTACTTGGGGATCAATCACATCTGGATGGAATGGCAGGTTCTGGGGCTGGCGGGGGACGTCCGGGGAGAGCGTGCAAGGGGAGAGCAGGGAGCGGAGGACCGGCCCTCGGGCACCCCTGCGTTCAGGCAGGAGGAGAAGGGGACCACGTGGCAAAGGAATGGTGTCCCAGCAGGGATGACCAGGGGTAAGGACACAGTCTCAGGACTGGGGAGAGATGGGAGGCAGAGGCCAGCAATGAGGGGGCCGACAGGTCCGGTGGAGGGCAGAGGCGTGGAGGGCAGAGGGCAGGGAGTGGTGACCCTCAGGCGGGGCCCCGGGCTTCCCTTGTCCCCAGGAAATGGTGAAGCTTGAGATCGAGGTCATGAACCAGCTGAACCACCGAAACCTGATCCAGCTCTACGCGGCCATTGAGACCTCGCACGAGATTGTCCTATTCATGGAGTAGTGAGTGCTGGCGGTGGGGGCGGGGCACCGGGCGGGGGCGGCCGCCGGCCCGGAAGCAAGCCTGTAGAGGGGTCTGTGCACACAGCATCGAGGGCGGCGAGCTCTTCGAGAGGATTGTGGATGAGGACTATCAGCTGACTGAGGTGGACACCATGGTGTTTGTCAGGCAGATCTGCGACGGGATCCTCTTCATGCACAAGATGCGGGTTCTGCACCTGGATCTCAAGGTACAGGGCCTGGGGCCTCCGGGGAGGGGCCAGGAGCAGCATCTGGCCACCCGAAACCTGCTTGTAACCAGCTAGCCCTCGGCCCCTCCCATCCGCCCTTCTCTTCCCCCCTCCATCCTTGTATCTATAGGTCCCAAAGGGTTTATTGAGTCTTTCCCGAGGACCAGAAGCCAGCGATACGACAGAGAGTAAACGAGACTGGGTCCTAGCTCTCGGGGCGTCTGGTCTAGTACCAAGTACACGTCTCTCACTGTCCCGGGCGCCCCGCGCTCACCCTCTCGCGCATAGAACTTGCTAAGTGTCGGTGAAGTGTCTTCCTCAGGGCTGGCCCCTTGCAGACGCTGTGAGTGTTCGCTGCTTCACCCCACGAGTATTTGTTGAGGGTCTACTCCATGCCAGGCAGTGTTCTAGGTGGTGGAGATCAGGAGCAGACCAAGCAGATGAAGACGCCCGCCCTCTTGGAACTTATGTTCTAGAAGAGGAGTCAGGAAAACAAATGGATTAAGTATAGGATCAGGGCAGCAACACCCACACGATAGGCACTTAACAGAACCGTTCAGTGGAAGAATATTCACATCCGTCCTCTGACCCTGCTCAGTACCTTGCGAGTAGTGGGTCAGTGGGGGACAGAGCTAACAGGGTTTGTGCATCATGCCAGCTGTGGTCAAGTGCCGGCAGCTGCCTGGAGCTCGGCGACGCCGGCCTTGGTGCAGAGGAAGCAGGGGCAGCATGAGCGCCGGGTGGTGTTTGCAAGATAATCGACAGGGCTGGTGGAGCACATGGAGCGTGACCTCTGCGTTGGGTTCGCGCCCATCGGCACCGTGGATAGTACTTCCCTTCGTTCTTTTGATAAACATGTATCGAGGGCCTCTGCTGTGCCAGGCTGCTCCTCCGGGCTGTGCCCTGTGCTGGGCACGGGCGTTACCGCAGGGAGGGCGAGGGACTCACCCCTGTCCCCTGGAGCCTTCAGATCAGTGGGGGAAACAGACATTCCTCAAGTAGATCAAGTAGATTAAACCGCAAGAAGTGTTATGAAAAGTACTTGAGGGTCACGGGGAGACGTGCGAGGTGAACTTGGGGGAGAATGCAAGGGCCAGAGCCCTTCGAGGTCCAACGCAAGCCCGGGGCTGGCCCAGCACCCGGGCCACATGCTCACTTGGGGTCAGAGCTGTTGGAGGTGGTATAGGCGCCTTCCAACAGCCCACGGGGCAGGGGTGCCATGAGCATCCAGCCTGACAAGCGAGGCCAGGAGAGTCAGGAGATGGATGTCAATGGGCCAGTATGGCGGCAGGAAATCTGAGGGGTGGATGTAATAACCAAGGGCTGAGATGGCAGAGGCTGGAACCAGGGGAAGGGATGGAAGGTGGCCAGGTGGTGGCTGCGATCTGAAGATAGAGCCAGTCTGATTGGTTGAGGGTTTGGACTGAGGAAAGAGCAAGGTGACTCCTGAGTTTCTGGACAGAGCTGGTGCTTCCACGTGGCCCTGGGCGCGTGCCCTTCCCCCGTGAAAGCCACTGCCTCTGGGGCAGAGCAGGGTCCCCGGTGATCAAAAAGGGGTTTCAGGGTCAAGTAAGTTGGGTGAACCACGGCCTGAGGCGCTTCCCAGGGCTCCTCGGGAACTCTCAGACCAGAAGGTCTGAGTCTGTCTCACTTCCCCCAAAGATTGCACCCTGGGTCCTTTCTTGTCTTTCTGTCTTGTTCGAACACCAGGTGAGCTATTAATGTCATTCGTGTCTGTCTCTGCGAGGATGCTGGGTTCAGCGAGTGCCTTCAGCAAGCCTGCCGTCAGGGCTCCTAACCAAACGCCCACAGAGCCCAGACGTGCAGCAGGGGCCGGGCCAGGGCCGAGAAGGCCCCAGGGGAACCGGAAGACCGGCAGCCATCAGGGGTCACTGACAGCTCACTCCAAGTGGTGTGCGGTCGTGTGGCTAGGGCTTCTGGTGTTTCAGGAGGTGCAGAAGATCAGGGAAGCAGGGGTTTTGTGTGAATCCTCCTGCCTTCGGACCATTGCTAACGGCTTAAAATGTTTCTGCCTTGCAACCTCAGATTAGCCCTGTGTCTTTGGGTTACGTGGGGGGGGAAATGGAGGCCCAGAGCAGGAGGGACTGGCCTCACAGGATCTTCAGCCACACGCTCCCCTGTGCTGGAGCCACAGGATTCCTAGGAGCCTTGGCTGAGCACCTATCAGGTGCCTTAGTTAGATTTTGGTGGGGGGAATGGGGAAGCAGAGAGGGGACAGTCCTTGCCCTGGGCAAGTCCCTCTCCGGGCTGCAAGTCCCTCTCCAGGCTGCAGGCCCCTCGTCTGTGGCTGGAACAGGCAGGTCGAGGGGTCACTGATGGGCCGCCCACGCTGGCAGCCTGGGCCTCTGCTCCAGACATGGGTGGCCCCTGGTGGGGACAAAGGATGAGCCAGGTCAGAGGTCAATCCGGGCCACCCCCTTCTCCTCAGCCAGAGAACATCCTGTGTGTCAACACCACGGGCCATTTGGTGAAGATCATTGACTTCGGGCTGGCGCGGAGGTACCACCTCAGTGGGGGGAGGAGGGGTGGGGCAAGCCTCTGAGGTGGGCAGGGACAGAGGGGGGTAGCGGAGGGTGCCGGGAAATGGGCTGGGGCCTGTGCTCTGAGCTCCTGCTCTCACGCCCAGGTATAATCCCAACGAGAAGCTGAAGGTGAATTTTGGGACCCCAGAGTTTCTGTCACCTGAGGTGGTGAATTATGACCAAATCTCCGATAAGACAGACATGTGGAGCATGGGGGTCATCACCTATATGCTGTGAGTCCCGGGAGAATGTGGTGTCTACGGGGCTGGGGCGTGTGGCCGGGCAGCTGGGGCCAAACTTGGCCTTGGGGGCCTGCTGGGGTGGGTCCCCCCTCTCCATTCCCCCAGGAAGGGGCTTGCTGGGGTTGGGAGTGCCACAGAGAACCAAGAGAGGGGAACTTTGTGCCCATTTTGTAGATGGAGAAATGAAGGCCCCTAAGGGCACAGTGTCCTAGCCTAGGGCTCTGGACAGCAGATCTGTATGACGCAGGGCGGGGACAGAGGGACAGCAGACATCTTTTATGCACTCATCATTCCTCTTCTCCGTTGTAACCCTGGGAAGCTGGGATGATTGTGCCCATTTTACAGATGAGAAGAGTGAGGCTCAGAGAGGGGAAGTGACTTGCCCAAGGTCACCCAGCCAGAGTCAAACCCAGGTCTGTCCCACTCAAGAAGCTGGGGGTCTTTTCAGCTCATGGTGCTGCCTTCGAGGATCTGCCTCCATCCCCTGAGCCCCCAAAGGTGACTCAGTGTCCCCAGTTTCATCTCCCTGCCCCCCTGACATCCCCCCTCTCCAGGCTAAGTGGCCTCTCCCCCTTCCTGGGAGACGATGACACAGAGACCCTAAACAACGTTCTCTCTGGCAACTGGTACTTTGACGAGGAGACCTTCGAGGCCGTGTCCGACGAGGCCAAAGACTTTGTCTCCAAGCTCATTGTCAAGGACCAGAGGTGAGGCTCAGCCCAGGACACAGACCCCGTGTGTGCAAGCTGTGTGTGTGTGTGCATACGCTGCGGGGCAGGAAGAGGGCCGGGCAGCGGCTGGGCTCCGTGCTTCCCAGGCATGCCGCCCGCCCTCACCGCACTGCCCCTCCCTCAGGGCCCGGATGAACGCTGCCCAGTGCCTCGCCCACCCCTGGCTCAACAACCTGGCAGAGAAAGCCAAGCGCTGTAACCGCCGCCTCAAGTCCCAGATCTTGCTTAAGAAGTACCTCATGAAGAGGCGCTGGAAGGTACCGCTGGACGGGGTGGGGAGGAGGGAGGGACCGCAGGCGGGAAGAGCCCCTGGCACTAGATCCCAGGCCCCACCAGCCCCGCCTTGGCAACTTCTCTCGACCCGGCCGAGCCCTGTCTGGAAAACAGGGTTGGCTTTTCTCTCTCTGTCCCGGGCTGGTTCCTCTCCTGCTGCAGTGACCCTCCCCTCTCCCCCTAGAAGCATCTATTACTTCTAGGCCCGGGGAATACACCAGTGGACCAAAGAGACAAGCATTTTAATTTGAATGGACTTACTTTGGGTAGGGAATGGAGGGTATTAAAAGAGGTTAAGGAAGGGCTCTAGAGAAGAACGAGGATGGCCAGGAGTGCCAGGGGAGAGGTTGCACTTCCTAATAGGGTGGTCAGGAAGGGTCCCGCAGTGAGGGAGCATGTGAACAGAACACCTGAAAGCAGTGAGGAGTAAGCCATGCTGGTACTGGCGAGAAGAGTGTTCCAGGAAGAGGGAATAGCCAGTGCAAAGGCCCTGAGGCAGAAGCGTGGTTGGCAAGTGTGAGGAACAGGTGAGAGGCTGGAGTGGAGTGAGCAAGGGGTCAGGGAGGTGAAGTCAGAGAG
This sequence comes from Hyaena hyaena, assembly GCF_003009895.1. Taxonomy (NCBI): domain Eukaryota; kingdom Metazoa; phylum Chordata; class Mammalia; order Carnivora; family Hyaenidae; genus Hyaena; species Hyaena hyaena. Next base: position 2,538,660 of record NW_024080761.1, read on the forward strand.
CGATGAGAGGCAGGGGTTGGAGGGACTTGTTGGCCATAGCGGGGGGCTTATGTTTTACTTGGAGCGAAATAGGAGCCGCTAGAGTATCTAGAACAGTGAGGTACTCAGGTCTGGCCGCCATACCTGTTGAATGAAGGAAGGCGTCCTGGAAGATATGGTATCATGGCACCTCCTATGGCCACTTTGGGCACTGCACCCTCCCTGGCATCTGGCCTTGGTGGGGGCGGGGGGGCAGGGGGATGAAGGAGACCTACTTAGGAGTCTGTCACACAGCTTCTCCTCTGCCCCACGGCTGACTGGGACATCTCTCCCTCCTCCCTCAGAAAAACTTCATTGCTGTCAGCGCTGCAAACCGCTTCAAGAAGATCAGCAGCTCAGGGGCGCTCATGGCTCTGGGGGTCTGAGCCCCGGGAGTGGCCGAGGCCTGGGCGCAGCTGCACGGTGGCCGGGGCTGAGGCCACACAGCCCAGAAGGCCAGAGCAGAGGGGCCAGGTCCCCCCGGGTGGGCTGGCTAGGACAAGGCTGCGCCAGGCTGGGAGGCTCGGGGCTCCCACGACCCCGTGCGGCGACTGCTTCCCCGACGTGAGCCGCCTCAGATGTGGCCTGAACCGATCCTGCTAGCGCCTCCCCAGACAGGGGCCCGGGCCCATCTGTCACAGCCCAGATGCCACCGGCCCGGTTGTCCCCTCCCCAGCTCGCCCTCTTGCAATTGCTACCCTGGTGCCCCCTGCTCGGCCTCACCTGGGGCATGGCCGGCCCGGGCTTGCTCCTCGCGGGAACGGGAAGGCTGGGGGTCCCCGCGTGTGGGGCTTCCGCGGGTGTGGACGGGAGGCCCTTGGTGGGGCAGGAAGGCAGCAAAGGCCAATTCCTGAGGCCCAGCTGCCCGGGGAACAGAGCAGGCTTTGTGAGAGAGGACCTCCGTGCCCCCGCCCGCCTCCCCACTCCCAACAGATAAGGCCTCTGCACCATCTGGGCCGGCCCGGCCCCCGCCCACCTTCCTCACGACCACCAACACACAGGAACTCCGTGTGAGAGGAGGACGCCCAGCCCAGGCCTGGTGGAGGGGAGGGGAGAGGCCTGGGGCACAGGGAGGCCACCCCCGAGCTTGCCTGAGGGCCAGGCTGGCCCAACCCAGCCACTCCGGACCCTCATCCCAAGGGTCGTCCGCGGCTTCAGATAAGGGGGTCGCAGGCCCAGGAGGAGTGGGGAAGCCACTGGGCAGTCCCCACCTGCTCTCAGCTTGTGCTTTGTAAATAAATGTACAGGTTGGACTTGGCTTCCTTCCCCGTGTGTGTGCACGCCCTTGGGCGAGGTCAGAGACACGGGCCGTCACTAAGCACCGCTGGGTGCCGGCCCGCGAGGGGCACTCCAGTGCCTGGCGGCACAGCCCCTGGTCCCGGCAGGCAGCTTCCCTCCTTCGGGCCTCAGTTTGCTCATCTGTCCCAGCACCATTATTGGATGCTTACTGTGTGCTCCAGCTAAGTGCTTGTGTGGATGTTAACTCATTTATCCCTCACTGTGAGCTTGTGAGGGAGATATTATTATTATTCCTAGTTTACAGAGGAGAAAATCAAGGCTTAGAGAAGGGAAAGAACTCGGAGGCTATTCAACAAGTCAGAAGCCGGGGCATGTAATGAACTCTTCTGGCTCTCCGAGCAAGGCTCTGCCATTGGGCACACCCTGCCTCTCACCAGCACGAGGTGTAAGCAGAGGCTCAAGGCAGCGTCAGAATTTCGGGCAGGCCTGTGATGCCTTCGCTGGACCTGCAGGGCTGGGGGTCTCCCCGGGGGTCTCAGGGAAGAGAGAGCTGTTCTCTGCTCTTCCCCGTGGGCCACAGCCTGCTCAGCCCCAGGCCTGTGGTGCAGGGGAGGGGCCCCATCGGCTGGAGAGGGCAGCCCAGAGGGCGAGAGAGCTTAACACTGATAGGGCAAAGCCCCGGGCCAGCTCCATGGGTTCACGATCGCGTTGGCTGTTCACGGGGAGCCTGCATGGCAGGCACTGTGTTTATGTCCATTTCTCAGATGGGGAAGCCAAGGCCCAGAGAGGTTAAGCCACTTTCTCAGGGTCACACAGCTAGTGGACGGCAGAGCCAGGATTTGTACCCAGGGGGCCCAGAGCCCCTACTCTTAAACGTTACACTGCCTGCCTCTTGAGAGATCTTGGACTTGCCTGCCTACCAAGACCTTGACAGTTCACCTCTACCTCCCCTGCCTCCATGAATATTGGCCCGGAGGGCAAGGCCATGGTTCTCACCCCCATCCCCTGAGCTGCACCAGCAGATGAGTGCAGCGGCCGTGGCAGCAGGTGCCATGTGGGGCGGGGTGTGGCAGACTTTAGGGGCTAAGCCTGGGGGTTTGGGAGGCCTGGGGAGTCTGGCTTGGTCTCTTGAGGGGCCTGGTGCTTACGGGCAAGGCCCCCAGGGCCGTAGATCCCTGCCGGCCGGCCTGCCTGCCTGCTCGCCACCTGCCAGCTGGGCCGCGCCTGTGGTTTCCTCTGAGTTCTCTCAGTCGCTGGCCCCCACCCAGGCTGAGCCTCGGCCACACAGCGTGATGATGAGGGGTGAGTCACAGCCGTGGGGCGGGGGGTGAGGAAATGAGGTCCAGCCACAGCAGAGATCCAGGGCCCGGATCCAGCTGGGGAAACCGAGGCCAAAACGAGGAAGGCCCCTCAGCAGAGAGCGACAGCTGGGACTAGAACCCTGGACTCTGGGCACAGGTCTCCACTTCCTCCTCTGTGGTATGCAACCGACACCCTCGGCTCTGCTCCCCACGGCTACTCTTAGGGTCATCGTGACAGTCGCAAGATGGGATAGGGTGCTCATTTACCGTATTTCACAGGTGAGGAAACAGGTTCAGAGAGGGAAGGCAACTTGCCCAAGGCTGCACAGCAAACGAACACATCCTAGGAAGGAAGCCCACCAAGAACCATGGGACAGGGCTGATCACTGCTTCTGTCCCTCTCACCTCCCAGGAGCACATCTTGGAAAGCTCTTTTTGATTTATCAGGAGCCTCCTTTGTGCCTCCCCTGGTCCCTGGAGGTAAAGGATGTAGACTCAACAATACAGATGGGGAAATGAGGGTTCAGAGAGATTTTGTCCCCTCCAAGGGCCACAGAGCACACCCAGGAAAACACTGCAGTGGCAGCCTTCAGTGTGAGGCCGAGTTTCTGCCTCTGGGCAGCCCCGGGCCCCGGCCCCACTACCATCACTAGAACCCCAACCGCAGCATCCTCGCAGGAAAAAGCTCTTCACCCTAGGGGCCATCCTGCTGCAGAGCGTGAATCCATGGCTCTTTGGGGCCTGGCAGCAGGAGCCGAGGGCCAAGGCTCCGGTCCGTGATTCTTCAAGTCCCGGGTGCCAGGCTGTGAGCACCCCCTTGTCCAGTGCGCTCTGCCTACCGTAGTGCCTGCTTGTGGGCTCCCCAGGCGCGGGGGCCCATTACAATGCCAACTGACGCTGTGACCTCCCCTGCAAGGTGCCTCGCAGGGCCAGGCCATGAGCTTCCCCCCACCGCTCAGGGTCCTGGGCACCCCCTTGTGGGCTAAGAAGGGTTAACACCCTCAATGGGACAGCTCCTCCTGGCTGATTCCAGCCCAGAATGCGTTCCTCCAAGATTATTTCCTGCCTCTGGGCCTTGGCCAGGCCCGCAGTGACCACCCCCATGGGTCTGAGGCTGCATCTGGTTTGGATTACGCCAGGCCCGGTGACGCTGCCTCTTCCTGTCTGCGTCCAGTGGCCTTGAATTCCACTGGCCACCTTGGACCCAACAGGGCAGTGGTGGGAAAAGATTCAGCCGGAGACAGGGCTGCCCTGAAGGATGTGCCTACTTGCACTGAGCTCCTACTCATGCAGCTGCCCACGCACCTGTTCCTTTCTGCACGTCAACGGCTGGGATTTACGGAGCGCTAGGCACCGTACCCTTGATTTCCATTTATGAACTCATTTCATCCCCACCCTGCGAGGGGGTATTTTCCTTAGGTATTTCATTACGATGAGGAAGCTGAGGCCCAGGGAGTTTATGGACAGGCCCATGGGTCCCCGGCCAGTAAGTAGTGGGGTCGTGATGCAAAGCAGACGGTCCTCCTTCTGACACATGCACAGCATGTCACAGCTGTTTGTTGAGTCCCTGCTCGGGGACTGGAGCTGAATTGGTCACAGTCCCCCCCCTCAGGGAGCTCACAACGTCTGGAACCCTACCCTGTGGGAGGTTGGGGGTCAGGGCGAAGCTGGAGGGTCTTGGAAGAAGACGCTAGCTCTGTTCTCTCCTTTCCAATGGCAGTGAGTGACATCCAAGCTGAGAGCAAATAAGGCTCAGGCCTTTTCCAGATGGACTGAGGGGCGTGGTCCAGGCAGTGGGGCTCGCATGTCCAAAGACTTGTAGCTAAGGGCAAGCTTGTGTTGGAGCATTCTGGCATGGCTTTTACATATGATGAAGCAGGCAGTAAGTCTGGAGGGGTGGGCAGGGACCTCACATGCCAGCCTGAATCGGAGCAGGAGCAGTAGGGAGACCTGAGGGGTTTTGAGCAAAGGAGGCACAGGGCCAGATCCGTGGTTTACAGGGATCTCTGAAGCCAGGGGGGTCGCTGAGTGAAAGAGAGAGAGAGACCGGAGGCAGGGAGGCCAGAAGGGGGCTGGGCCACATCTGCTTGAGAGGTTGAAGAGAAGTGTTGGGGACTAGAGGCGGACGCAGGTCTCACGCGCCTCGAGGGAGACAGGCTGATGACAGAGAGACTACACTCAGGTCACACAGAATGGGGCTCAACTCTACTTATTTGCCCTCTCTGAGCCTCACCTTCCTGCCTGTAAAATGGGGTAATCATAGCACCTGCCTCCCAGGGACAGTGCATTACATGGGGTATGTGGCTAGAGCAGCGGGCACAGGCTTCTGAGCTCGCTTGCTCCACAACTATTTCCCCAGCTCCTGCCATATTCCAGACAATGTTCTAGGTGAGGGGGACACGCGGCCAGGAGACAAAAATCTCTGGCCTCATAGAACTTTATTCTAGGTGCGAGAATTCTGACCACCCTAGTGAAATTAGAATGCGTCGATGGGGTGGGTGGGGGAAGTGTCTGGGGAGGCTTCTCTGAGGACGTTTGAAGGGAGATCGAAGGGTATTCTGGGCATATTAGTGGAGGCTGTTTCCGGCAAGAGGAAGATCAGTGCAAAGGTTCTTGGAGCGAGAGCTGGGCTAGCGGGGCAAAGCCAGACGGCACAGGCCCATAGACGGGCTTTTGCTCTGAAGGGGTCAGGGAGCCCCTCTCAGATTTAATCCAGGGTGATGGGATGAATGGGCAGCTGCCCATGACTCCATTTCACCACTCAGCAAACCTTTATTGAGGGCCTGCTGTGTGCTAGTCGCTGGGTTAGGGAAGCAGGTAAATGAATAAGGCGGCCCGACCCCTCCTCCCTGAAGCTTACATTCTAAGACAGAGACACAATACAAAGTGAACAGTCACAGGAATGCATAATTCCACATCGCAACAGGCGCCTGGGGGAGGAAACAAATAGGATGCGGAGATGGAGAACAATCTAGGGGCATCTAATCAGGTAAGGGGTGAGGGGAGGCTTCTCTGGGAAGGTGATATTTAACTTGGCCTCTGGGTGTTGAGAGGTGAGCCGGTGGGGAGTGAGCGGGCCAGGTGGAGGGGACAGCAAGTGTAAGGGCCTCGCCGTGGAAACAACACTCACCAGCGTGTTGGCTGTCTTCAGAGGGTCAGCCTCTCATTTGTACCCAAAACAGATCAGGGCTCCCTGAGGCCTGCGGTCGAGGCAGCCTTGGCCTTTCCAGGGGCCACCAGGCAGGATTCTGGCTATGTGACTAAATGGCCCATTTTTAGCCTGGAACCACTTCCTTTGGCCCCACCGGCTGCCTCCCTGTCACCACCCAGTGACCAGCGGGGAGGGAGTAGGGATCAGGCACCTCCGGATGTGAAGAACTGAACCCAAAGCTTCCCTTCCCTCTGTCTCCCATTTCCACAGCAGTTGGACCTTCCCCTGGGGGTAAATCAGGTTACGGGGAAGCTATCCCAGGGACCCCCCCCCAACCATTTAATAAATCTAAACACATTGCAGTTTCCTTGTTCCAGACCTGGTTCTAAGCACTTGGCAAGTATTAACTCATGTAAGTCCTCACAGCGCCCTATAGGAGTCGGTATGGTTCGTGTCCACGTGTTATAGATGAGGAAGCACCGGTTATAGTTACAGAGACAGGAAGCAGCTTGCCCAAGGGCACACAGCTAGGAAGTGAGAGAGCTGGGATGTGAACCCGGGCAGTTGGGCTCCAGAGCTCCTGCTTTGAGCCCCTGGGCAGCCTGGCCTTCGGGAGCGATGGGAGCCTGAGTTGGCTGAAGACTGGATTGCGAGGCTCCATATGCTCCCGCAGACAGACGTGTCCGGCTGGCCGGACCCAACCTCCCCCTTCGTCCTCATCAATGCTGCGGCCTCAGAGCGGCCCGCCCTCGTCAGGACAGGGTCTCCAGGCCCCTGGCTCAGGCGCTGTCTGGGGTGTGGGGAGGGCTGAGCTCCGGACAGTGGAATGCCATAAACCGGGGAAGGAAGTGGGTGGGCGGAAGAGCGGCGGGAGATAAGATGTGGAGGGTGGAGGAGTCTGAGGAAGGCCCAGGCCTGCAGGGGGCAGAAGGGGGGGGGTGGCTCCCTGGGGGCAGGGAGGGCAGAGACCCTAAGACCAGCAGGTGAAGAACTTCCAGACAGCCCCTCAGAGCTGCCAGACTAGGGCGGGAAGGGGCGGCCTCTGAAGGCGCTGGGCTCCCCTTTCCTGGAACCCACGTGACAGGCACTTCTTGGGGGAGAGGGGATTCAGAAATTGGGCAGGAGACGCCCTCTCAGTACTGATAGTCCAAGAATCCAAGTTGCTGTGATTAAAAACGCTGGAATATTCTTAACCACTACCAAGTCTACTCTTTTAGGATTTGACTTAGCCTGATTCTGCAGGGCAACTCGGCGCCCTTTCCCACTCTGACCTGCTGGGGAGGAAGGGAAGGGGTTGGGGTCCCTTCCTGGAGACAGACAAGCCTCCAGGAAGGAGGGTCCCCTACGCAGCGTCACATGGGACAGCCCCTTTCCTCTAAGAGCTAGACAGTTAAGGCAGTGGAGGGGTTGCCCCTCCTGCTTTGCTGCGTGGCCTTGGGCGTGTCACCTGCCTTCTCTGGCCTGGGTCGGTGCTGAGGTGCTGAGGTGCTCTCTCCGGGTTGGCCTCAGCTTAGGCATTCTGGATCTCTGCTGAGCACTGTCCGCCCCTCCAGGTGGGGGTGGCCCGAAAGGAGCCACGGGGCGTCTGTTGGTCATGGAAAGAATGTGAGGGCAGGACGCCCAGTGGGTGGGGCCCCCCGGCTGGGCAGCAAGTGGAGGGCAACGTGAGATCATGGTGTCTGGGCCTCCTGGCCCAACACCTCTGAGGATGGGATCCCTTCCAGGCAGTCCCCCATGTGGGACCGTCCCCTGGGACCCAGACTCAGAGTCGGGCTGCCCCCCCCAACCCTCACTGGGCAAAGAGAGTAAAATCGGGGCTCCAAGAGATGGGCGCGCATCCAGAAGCCCACAGCGAGTCCAGGCAGGCACTGAGCCCAGGATCCTGCTTGGGGATTGGGGCCCGGGGGGGCTCTGTCTTCACTTCCTGACCATGTTGGAGGGTCAGAGAGGGACGTGGAGAGAGGGCTCGTGCCCTCAGCGGGTTTGTGCACTGGGGTGTGGTGGACCCTCTTTTGCATGTTCTCCCCAGGTCCCCCACCCCAGTTCAGATGCTGACCTCCTCGGAGGGTGGCTGGGGCAGGCTGCAGAGGCCGGGGCTCCCCCCACCATCAGGCAAGCCTCCCCATCTTCCTACTAGTTCAGGACACAGGCTGGGAAGGGACTGGGGTCACCAAGTCTCCACAGGAATGAACCACAGGGAACAGTGCCCGGCAGAGGTCTCTTTCCCTGACCCAACTGAGAAAACCATTACCCTCCTGAATCTGTTTGTCCCTGTCTCTGTAACTGTTTGTGCATTACACGCACACACACACACCTTAGAGCAAACCCATACTAGTGTCTCCTTCCCCTCTCCTCACCCATGTCCCGCACACACAGGACTTCCCCCTCCTCTTCACCCATGAGGCCGCCTAGATATGATGAGACAGAACAGGACCCTCCCCTTCTCCCCACTGATAGACGGACTCCAGGCTGGGGTCCCGCGCGCACGTGGTGGGGAGGGGCCCCACAGCTGGCCGGGCATTTTCCCAACCCCTTCCGGTCACAGCGCGCCCCCACCCTGCAGGCCCCCCTCCACCCTGGCGGCTCTGGAGTCTGTGGGAACCAGACAGTTGGGACTGTCCAGCCAGGCTCGCTTCCTCCCAGCCCCCAGGGGACCTGCTGAGGGGGGACGGAGCAGCAGAGACTCAAGTCAGCATGGCCGCCTGCCCAAGGGCCAGACTCTGGCGAGACTGCGTCGCCTGCCCGACCACAGGGTCTCCAGACCCCTGGTGTCACCTCATGGGACAGAAGACCCTCAAAGTCCCTACACCAAATGACAGAAAGGGGGTTCCCCCAGGATCCCTGGCTTCCTTTCTCCCTATACCCACAGGGATGCCCCGTTGCCCCAGCAACTCTGGTATGAAGGGTGTGGGGACACTAAGGTTTCAGGTCCCTAAGTCTGTCCCTCTGACAGGGGCCATGTCTTTTGTTCCTGCTGAGGGGGCGGCTAGAGGAGGCCAAAAGTCAGGGCTCAGTCACTTCTGATCTGTATCCAGGACAGCCACCCACTCCCTCCATGAGAGAAATGCTTTCTTAAAGACTCATCAGGGGGCCTTGGAGAGCTGGGGGCTCAGGAAGGTCCCCTATTCATATGGGAAATGCAAGGGACTGGGGTCTGCCTTTTTGAGCCTTGGGCTCCCTGTCTGCAAAGGGGCAGGGGTGCCTTTTTGGCACTGCCATTCCAGGATTCCAGGAAAGCCCCTCCCACCCTGAGGGTCACCACCAGCTCTGCTCCTACCCCGTGTGCAACCCATGCTTCCTCACTCCAGGTCAGGGACTGGGGGGCATGGCCATTCATTTGCCATCCGGGGTCGGAGCTAGTGAGCTCTAAACTCTCTGAGCCTCAGTTTCCACCACTGGAAAATGGGGATAACATTCTGAACTGCATAGGGTTTGCGGAAAGGATATATACAAGCCCTGGGCAGAATAAATGCCACAACGGTCACAGTTATTATGACCACTCATCATGGGAGAGGGGGTGCTGAGTCACAGAGTTTGGAGCTGGAGAATCAGCCCCTCAGGCCAGCCCATCTTCACCCCCTGCCCAGTGTCTCTTGGTGACACTCCTTTTCTCTCTTCCCTATTCCCTGCTCCCCCTTCCTTCACTTTCCTGGGAAACTCCCCAAGAAAGTCCCCAGCAGGAGAAAGCCTCGTATGGGACATTTCCACGCAGGGTCCCCTGACTCTGCCCCACAACCCCACAACCACAGCCACCACACACAGAGCCAGGCGTCCCAGCCCTCGGTCCCCAACCATCCAGCAAGCTGACCCTCATCATCATACTGGTTTTATTGGCCCTGAGAGCCACAGAGCGAACCCAAGGGGGCCCCGCCTCCCCTCTCCCTCGAGTCTGTCCAGAGGCCCTGAGGGCTGGCTGCGTGTTCACTACTCCGATCTTGGCTCCTGTCCCAGCTGTTGTTGGCTTGCCAGGCCTGGGTCCCTCGAGGGCTCCCGAGATCCTCGAGTCAGGCTCACCCCGGAGGGTGCCGTTGGCAGGGGCCCTGCAGGCACTGCCCGAGGCCAGGCTGGCTTCACTCAAAGAAGAACATTCCTGGTGTCCGGTATAGGCAGGGGGTCAGCCCCAGTGGGTAGCTGGAGCCTCCCTGGACAGGCAAGCTGCCTGCAACCCAGGGTTCCTTGGGGTCAGCTGGCAGTGGCAGCGTGGCACGGAGTGAGGCTGGAGGGGTGGGCGGTGCAGGAGAGGGGGCTGCTGAGGCCAAGAGGTGTTCAAGGCCGGGGTCAGTCCCCATGCAGAAATTCAGTGCCTGCAGCCGGCACTGGTAGCTGCTCCCGACACCCGCCTCGGGGGTCAGGATGGGTGTGGGGGCCTTACTGAAACCCTCAGCCTCAGAGAAGCCGCCAGGAAAGCCGTATGCTGGGCATGGGGGAGACGAGGGGGCCCCAGGGAGCTCCCCCGGGCCTGCAGGCTTAGGGGTGGGCATCTCTTTGGGCTCCATGGGTGGCCGAGGCCTGGCATCAGTGACTGCAGGACACATGGTGGCTGGCAAGGCCCCTACCAGACCCCCAAAGCTTAGGCCCTTGGGCTCTGGCAGCTCTGGCAGGAATGGGCACCGCCTGCCAGCTGCGGCGTCGGGGACTCCCGGGTCCTGGCTGGCCACTCTGAGGGGTGCACGGCGTGCCTTGGCAGGGCCCTTGGCTCCCTCCGCACCTGCTCGCCGGGTGAAGCGTCGGCGTCGGCGCAGGAAGCTGCCATGCTCAAACATGTCGTGGCAGTCGGGGTCCAGCGTCCAATAGCTGCCCTTGCCCGGCTTGCGGTCATCACGGGGCACCTTGACGAAGCACTCGTTGAGCGACAGGTTGTGGCGGATGCTGTTCTGCCAGCCGGGCCGGTTGTGGCGGTAGAAGGCGAAGCGGCCCATGATGTAGCGGTAGATGCCGCTGAGCGTGGCCCGCTGTCCCGGCGAGCTCTGGATGGCCATGGCGATCAGAGCGATGTAGCTGTACGGAGGCTTGGTGGGCTCGGCCGCAGGGGCCAAGGGCCCAGGCGGGGGCTGTTGCTGCATGCTGGCCGGGCTGGCCGGGCTGGCGGCCGTCGGGACCACAGAGGGGCCGCGTCCGGGGCTGGTGTCCAGCACAGCCTGCCCGGAGCTGGTTAAAAGGCTCACTGGCCCAGCCTCCCAGCCTGGAAAGGCAAAAAGGGGTGGGCCCACCAGGCTGCCCTCCCTTCATCCCTGCCCCCCTCCTCCAAGGCCCAGGAGGGGCGGGCAGGGAGGCCGGGCTGGGAAACTGTGAGCAGCTGCCTGGGTGAGGAGACAGGAGGGAAGGGGCTGAGACCCTCAGCCCACACGTGCTGGGCGGTGGTGGCGGCCAGGGACAGGATGTGCAAAGCAAGCGAGAGGCAGAACCAAAAAGAGAGGTGGTTAAAACCAGAAAGACACGGAAAGGTAAAGCGGTAACAAGAGCAGCAGTGACATACACAGGGAGGTAGAGGCAGAGACATACCTAAAGAGACGAAGATAAGACAGAGACGGAAAAAACAGAGACACACAGAGCCAGATGTGCACACGAGCACACACGCTATATGGAGAAAGTTAGAATCACCGAAAGAAATAAAGCTACAGAGACGGGGTGAAAGAGTAAGCTAGAGAGAGGGGCACAGACACAAGATGTGTAGGGCAGAGAGACAGAGAGAGACGCACACTGACTGACGAGAGAGACACGAGAGAGGCAGAATCAAAGGGGCTGGTCTAGAGAACTGGGTGAGAAAAGCCCCGGGGGTTCTCAAGTCCCCACCTCCCGCTCCCCTTTTCTCCTGCTCCTTCCAGGCCTGGGGTCTTCCCCCCCCCCAATCCCCAGCAGTGCACAGCCCTTGAGGTCACAGTACTTCTGCCCTCCTAGCTCTGGGGTGTTTGAGGGGCGCCGCACCAAGGAGGTGAAGAGAACCTCCAAACCCGGTATGCTGAGCTCTGGCGCCCCCTAGTGACCACTGTGGGGAGGACAGCCATCTAAGCAGCGACCTCTCTCCACCCCACCCCACCTCACCTCCAAGAGGCATTTCAAGCAAGTCCCTGACCCTGGCCGAGCCTCAGTTTCCCATCTCTAAACTGGAGCTGGCGACTCTTCAGCTGTCCACACAGTGGTGAGGATGCAACACGGCCCCTAACAGCAGCCTCCAAGAGTCAAGCACAGAGTAGGGGGTTGGACATGGCACAGGAATGTCACTCTGGACTGAGCCTCCCCACCAGCCGCAGCCTTGGGCCAGCGAAGCCTAGGACAGTCAGGATCTAATCTGAAGGCTGGGGTAGGCTCCTTCGTGCTCTCCCACCCATAAGTAACCAAGTCAGAGGGCCCCTACTGTGTGCCACTCTCCAAGTCAGCCTCCTGACAGCTCACCTTCCCTCTCTGCATTTACTCCCCGAGTTTACCAACCCTGCTCCAGGGGCCTTCATGGCTTCCTTTGAGTAGATGGGGAATCTAAGCCTCAGCAAAGTTCAGTGACTTGCCTGAAGTCACACAGCTGGTGGATGACAAACCTGGGATTTGAATCTAGGTTTGAATCCAGGATTCTGGAACTCCTTACTTAACACAACCCCTTCTATAGAAGAGGAGCAGGGAAAGGGGACAGTCCCTGGACCCCCACTGGGAAACAGGCTATGGATCCCAAGAGAGTAGGGACATGCTGTTTTGTCCCCTACTGGCCTTGAACGGAGTAGGTGCTCGATCAACATGTGTTGAATGAGTAAAAACCAGTGGTCTGACTGACTCTGTCCTTTGTCGAAGCATGCAGCTCCCTCCCTCCATAAAAGTGACTTATTAATGTATCACTAAAAGAGATTTATTATGTTGCCATCTGTAGAAGAATCCCTATAAAGTCAGAAATCAGAAAGGAAAAAAGGTCTGACACCTGGGGCAGAAAACAGTGACTTTACTGACAAGGCAGGGTCAATTGCCTTCATGGTGGATGGGGTTCTCTCCCAATTCTCAAGGACTCCCTACAAACTGTCCTTCGCAAAAATCAGTGGGGCTTGGGGGAGGGGCTGGACCGCAGCCTCCAACTTTGCCTTCTGCCTTAGCGCTGTGTTTGGAGGGTGGGTCAGTTTCTCCAAAGATAGTATCTTACTGTATGCTGGTGGTGCAGTCATCAGCCCCACCCTCACCCCCCCACCCTGTTGAGGCCAAGTTTTCTGTTGTGGGACCCCTCTCGGGCCACATAAGAATAGAGACCAGTGGCAGGTGGGAGGAAGGGTCTGGAAACTCAGAGCCTCTCGGAGGCCGGGCAAATCTGTTACCGTCTGCCGTCACTCTAATCCCGGAGGATGTAACTGGTAAACCCGGCCTTAAGCAAACCTTCTAATGAATCGGTTGCAGGTAAAGCGGGCTCCCAAGTAGACCGTTGCGGACGTCTTGTGCTCTCAACAAGAAATGAAGTCTTGTTTCTGCCCTAACTGCTGTGTCCGGAACCTCAAGGTCGAGTTTGGTTTCCTCCTGACTTCCCAGGCCCAGCTGCGTGCCGTCCGCCCACGCACCGCGTTCCAGGGCTGCGTCTCCGCGGCGAGGAGGTTGAAGGGCATGAATCTGCTTCCGTTGTCCCCACCGGCCTGGACAGGTCTGGGATGGGGTCCGCTGGGGCGGGGGGTGCTGACTTCGGAGTGTAGGAGAGGAGGAAGTGACCCCTTAGTGCCGACTCAGCTGTGCCAGCAGGTGAGTGATACCATCGGAGATGTGGAGCTGGGAACCTGCGTCGGCTGGGCCACCGTGGTGGTGGCAGCGCTTCAAGTGCATGAGGAGCTCACGGGCGAAGACTGGCTCCACCTGCCAGGGCGTGGGGGCCAATGCGCCAACTCTCTCCCATAGCGTCCCCTACAGACCTAGTGACAGTCCTCACCCAACTGTCATTTTATTATTTTTTTTAAAAAATTTTAATGTTTATTTATTATTGAGAGACAGAGAGAAACAGAGCATGAGCAGGGGAGGAGCAGAGAGAGGGGGAGACGCAGAATCTGAAGCAGCTCCAGGCTCCGAGCTGTTAGCACAGCTTGACATGGGGCTCGAACTCACAAACGGTGAGATTGTGACCTGAGCCGAAGTTGGACGCTTAACCAACTGAGCCACCCAGGCGTCCCTATTATTATTTTTTAATGTTTATTTTTGAGAGAGACAGGTAGAATGAGCGCGCAAGAGCGAGACAGGGGCAGAGAGAAAGAGCGAGACAGAGGATCTGAAGCAGGCTCCACGCTGACAGCGGAGAGCCTGATGTGGGGCCCCAACTCATGAACTGTGAGATCTTGACCTGAGCTGAATTCCGTCGCTTAACGGACTGAGCCACCCAGGCGCCCCACCCCACCAGCATTTTACATGCAGGGTCCTACAGACCAGAGGGCATCAGGTCAGGAGCTGAGGACTGCAGGGAGTCAGTAAGGGGCTGTTTGGAGGCGACTGGAGGGTGTGATTCTTCGCTGGAGCTGGGGGTGACTCACGTGGGCCGTGATGAGCCGCTCCTCGGGCTGGTCTGGGGGCCCTGGGTACTCCTCGCCAAAGCACAGACGGATCTGGTACTCAGGCTCCTGGCGACCATCCTGCAGGTGGGCGCGCAGTTCTACAGGGACCAAGACTGGACGCTCGGGAATCCCACCTAGTGCCCACCGTGTCCTCTACCCCGCGGCCACGTCCTATAAGGCCTCATCCCCACTGCGTGCCTATGCCCTATGCCCACTTCCTCCTCCCTACACCTGTCTCAGGCCCCGCGTCTGTGCCCGCTTCCAGTGCTCATGCCCCGTGCGTCGCGCTCCCGTGCTCACTCTCACCTTTATGCCCACCCCATACCCACTGCCATTCACCTATGCCTATCTCGTGCCCAGTGCCCTAATGCCCAGCCTCTGCTTAGCGCCCTGTGCCAACACATGTGCCCAAGTCTTATGCTTATGCCCCAAGCCTGCCCCGTGCCTACATTCCCCACTAGCCTGTGTCCACATCTGTGCCCAAGTCCCCCCGGCCTATAATTCGTTCCCAGTACTTATGTGTCACATCCTTTTGTTTCAACGTCCATCCCAAGCCCCAAATCCTTAAGCCCAGTCCCCTGCGCTCACAGCCTGGGGGCCCACTCTCCTCTGTCCACGCGCCTTTGCGCCGCCCCCTTGTGCCCAGCCACTCTGTCCCGAGCTGCCAGCGCCCCCCGCCCGCGTCGCGCTCTTACCCTCGAGGAATCGGCGCGTGTCGAGCAGCTGGTAGGTGCGCTCGCGTTCCAGCTTGTTGGGCTGCGCGCGGTGCGGGGCGAGCGGGCCGCGCCAGTACACGCGGCCGAGGCACAGGCGCTTGGCGAACACGCCCTCGGGGGCCACCCACAGCAGCACGCCGCGCTCCAGGTGCCGCAGCAGGCGCTGCAGCACGCGGGCCCCGGGCGGCGGCTCCGGGAAGCGCACCTGCGCGACGCGCGAGGGCGGCCCCAGCAGGCGCTCCGCAGCGGTGACCGCCCGAGGGCTCAGGCGGCAGCCCTCCGCAGTGCGCGACGTGGCTTCCCGCACCAGCTCCGCGCCGTAGAACAGCCTCACGTGCAGCCAGCAGTCTGCGGGGCGGGGAGAGGGGGCGCGCCCCGCGTTGGAGGCGCGCGTACCGCAGGGCCCGCTCCCCTCCTCCTCCCCCGCGCCGGCAGCGCGCGGTGGGATCGATCCCCGAGGTCCTCCCGGCCCACACCTCGGGAATTTTTGGTGCTCCCTCCGGATAAATGATAATGATAATTCTGGTCGTAGCGGTAGTAGCACTGGCACCAGTAAATAGCAGCAGTTTCCAGTGTAAATGAACTAGTAGAGCTCCATGGTCAAAAGCATAGGGGCCATCGGTACAGTTGGGGCAATGGATAAGGACCCTAGGGCCCTTCCAGTCGTGACCTCTGGGATTCTAGGCGCTTCTTCCCAGCAAATAGTTTCATGCTGGTAGAAACAACAGCAAGTCAGCTTCCCTATGAGGGGCCAGCAGTATGCTCAACGGTTAAGGCTGCTTAGCAGCTGTGACCCGACAGGAACTTTCCCAGGGCTACTAACTGTGTGATTTGGGGCAAGGTTCTTAACCTCTGTGTCGGGTTTCTGCATCTGTACAGTGGGGGTGATGGCAGCATCTGTCTCACAGGCTGCCGTGAGAGCTTAGAAAGACCTGGCAGAGGGGTGCCTGGGTGGCTCAGTCGGTTAAGCGACCGACTTCAGCTCAGGTCATGATCTCGTGGTTCGTGGGTTCAAGCCCCCCGTCGGGCTCTGTGCTGACAACCAGCACAGAGCCTGGCCCTATTTCAGATTCTGTGTCTCCTCTCTCTCTGACCCTCCCCTACTCTCTCTCTCTCTCTCTCAGAAATAAATAAAGCATTTAAAAAAAAAAAAAAAAAAAAAAAACCTGGCAGAAACTAAGCCCTCAATGAACATTAGCTGTCATTGTTATCTAGGCTGGGTGCTTTGGGTGAAAGACAGGCCTCACCCCCTGGCTCTCCCCAGTTCTGGGCACTAGCCCGAGGGGAAGGCCTTCAGATTCCTTACCAGGGTTACTGAAGTCCTCAGAGGGTGAGGGGCTCCAGCGGTGTGTAGGATCCCGAGCCTGGTACCCTAGGGAAGGAGGGGAAGCAGCCAGGCACCACTCACTTGGTGTCCCTCGACCCCTAAATCAAGATCCTGGAGGAGGCCAGGGAGGAGGTGAGGGCAGGCGGGGAGATCCGGTCCTTACTGTGGTCAGCCAGAGGGCCTGGGGGCCTGGCAGCTGGTGGCTGGGAGCCCTGCTGGGCCAGCCTAGGGGGGGCCTCCTTGTCCTTATCCTCCGTGGTTGATCTGGAGCCATCCTGGCCATTGGGAGAGAGGCTCATGAGGGTTGGAGAGGAGACTGTGGGCCACAGGAGTTCCCAGACTGTCCTTGCTGGGGCAGAGGGAAGTCTGGGCAGACTGAAGGCCAATGGGGTTGATAGAGACTTTGAGGTTTCAGAGTTCAAGACCCTTTCCCACACAGAAGTAGAGAGTTGATGGGGCTGTTGGAGGTTATGGGGTCAGAGATAAAGCTCACTTTGCTAGAGAGAGATGTGTGAGGAGAGAATGAGTAGGTGGGGGATGGAGGCAATAGAGATGGGGGACAGAGGTGGCAGGGATGAGGGGACAGGTGGCAGAGATGAGGGCACGGAGGTGATAGAGGTGGGGACAGAGGTGAGAGAGGTGGGGATGGACATATTAGGATGGGGACAGAGGTGATAGATGGGGATGGAGGTGACAGAGATGAGGTGACAGAGGTGGGGACAGAGATGATAGAGGTGGGGACAGAAGTGGCAGAGATGAGGGGACAGAGGTGACAGAGGTGATAGAGAGGACAGAGGTGGGAGTGAGGAGAGGGGCAAGGAGTGAATTTGGAGGAAACAGGGTGATGCAGCCGGCGACGGAGCTGCAGGCGTTGGAGGCGAAGGGAAGGGGATGGTGGAGCAGAGGTAAGAAGGGGTGGGGCTGGCAGGAGGGACAGGGGTGGTGATGGGGCAGCAGCTGGAGGAGAGGACAGGACAGACGACAGTGCCAGAGAGCACCGAGGGCAGCGGGGACTGGGCTGTTAATGCTGCGGGGGCTGGAGGGACAGCTGACCTGGTCCGTCCCGCAGGCCAGCTCCGTCACTCCCCTAGGGGGCTCCTGCCGGCTCCGGAGGATGTTCTGCTTTCGGGGCGGAACACGAGTCCTGGCCGCTGGATGGAGCAACGACAACCTGCTGTTTCCTGGGCCTCAAGGGGAGCCCCCCAGCAGAGGTGCTCCCACACAAGAGTATCCCAGCTCATGGCATGATCTCAGGCAGGGCCCGCCTCTCTCACCTCTCAGTTTCCTCCTTTTCTCATGGGAAGATAAAGTGTCTATGGGTCCTTCTGTGTCTACAAGCCCATGAGTTTAAGCTCCATAAGCCCACCATTCCCCCAGTTTGCAGATGGGCAGGGTGGGGAGAGCCACCCTCGGCCACCACCTCCAGAGGCAGGATCGTACCTGGGCCTTGAGCACCGTCGGACACAATCCGGTAGACCTTGTAGGGGTCGGAGACGTCCAGCTGGCTGCGCTCACGCACCTCACAGAAGTCGGCACTCTTGTTGAGGGCACAGCGGAGCCGTGTCTTCCAGGTGGGGGGGTCCTCCTTGTCCATGCCCTCTATGTGCTTGCCCTTGTGTATGGCCCAGGCCTGGGGGCGAGCAGGGGTCCTTGGGGAGGAATAGCCTGGGAGAGGGGGCTGCTGCCGTGCAGATGAATGAGGGCGCACCTTGCCTCCCATCCTTTCTGTCTCCCTCCAAGCCTCTGTCTCTCTGCCCCTTCATGCTTCCCACTGTCCCTCCCTCCCTCCAACACATATTCCATGAGCTCCTACTGTCCCCCAGGCCCGAGCCAGGGGCTGGGGACCAAATAGGAAACAAGACAGACATGGCCCCTGCTCTCCAGGAACTCAAGTCTAATGAGAGGAAACAGTGACACGCAGCTAAGTGGAACTAATTGGATTTCAAGTCATGGATTATGGTCAATTTAAAAAAATAAGATGATGGGATATAAAACAGTGGCAGTGATTTGCTACCTAGAAAACCAGAAAACTAAATCCTTACCTCTTGTCACATACAGAGTGGACCCCAGCTGGTTAGAAAAATCAAAGGTTAGAGGAGAAACCGTGAGCTCATAGAAGATAAAGTGGAAGAAACCTTTCTAGGGGTACAGAATACCATCATCAACAATTTCAAAGGCAGGGACCAGAAGACAAAACATTTACAATGCCTGAACCCGGCAAGGGCCAATTTTAGAATATACAAGGAACTCTGCAAACCGACAGGAAACAGAGAGCATCCCCTAAAGAAGGTTCTTATGGAAGGGCAAGCGTGGGTGGTTTAGGGAGAAGGAAACCAGAAGCCCACAAGCATATGAGGATATACTTAAACTCATTAGTGTCACAGAGCTGCAAACAAAAACGTGAGCTATCACCCGTAAGCCAACAAAATTTAGTGAGTTGGATCATGCCAGAAGGTGGTGGGGATGCGGACACTGTTGGCGGGCATGGCCTGGTGCAGAGCTTCTGGATGGTAATCCGGCATGCCCTGCGAGCAGAAATTCTAATTCCGAAGGAACGCTCACGGAGGCTTGTGAGGAGACCTGGGCAAAGATATTCACTACAGCACTGCTTCTGGGGCTGGAACACAAACTCGTATCCGCGCCCTGGGAAAGTGAGTTGGCGGAGGGTGTCGTGGTGCCCAACAGGGAGCCCGTGCAGCATCTAGAAGTATCTAGGAGCAATGAATTAAATGCACAGGGAACAAGAATATATCTTCAGAGCATGATCCGAAGCAAAAAAAAAAAAAAAGTCAGACACAGAAGGAAATCTACAGACCACATGAAGTATATACGGTAAGAACACACACGACCCAGCGATGCCCATTCTGCAAGAAAGCGTGCAGACCAAAGATATTCATTACATGCATTAGAGTGACTCTTGTGGTGGAGGTTTGGAAGGAAGGAAGGGAGGAAGGAAGGAGGGAAGGAAGGAGGGAGGGGTGGGAGGGAGGGAAGGGAGGAAGGGAGGCAGAAGAATATGAGGGGCTACCTTAGAGTGGTTGTCAGAAATGCCTCTAGGAGAAAGTAGCATTTGAGCTGAAGCCTGAATGAAAAAGATGGAGTCTGACAAAGAGCTGGGGGGAAGGGTGGCCTAGGTAGAAGAACAGCAAGTACAAAGGTCCTGAGGTGGGCAGAGACCGACAGATCAAGCAAGGCGGATGTGGCTGGAGCAGACGGGTGACAGGAGGAGAAGTCCCATTTGCACAGATCACATTCAGGGCTGGGGGGTTTTAACTGATGAATCCCATTCAGTCATTGCCCCCAACGGTTCCTGGCCTGGTGGGGAGACATGGACCCCAAACAGAAGAGCCAGCTCTGTGCTGGTGCCGCTTGCCAGCGGTGAGAGCATTCAGGCTTGATTTTGTGGTCGGCAAACGGTGGCCATAATATCTATCCTTGTGTGGTTGTGAGGGGTATAGAATGAGTGGTCTAGGTAAAGTGCTTAGCACAGTGCCTGGCATACAGTCAGTGCTTACTTATTGAAGTTTTTTCATTATATTAAGGATATAAGTGAAAGTTAGCCTGGGCACCGGGCCCAGAGTGCTGTCTACGCTGAAAGAGGGGCCTCTGTTGTGTTTGCTGTTGTGACCCCCACACCCGGCACACAGGAAGCACTCCAGAAGTATTTGTGGCGTGAACTGAGCTGGGGCTCCGGGGTGAGTAGGAAGTTGCCTGGTGGAATGGCCTTCCTAGCAGAGGGAAGAGCTTGAGCGGAGACCTGTAGGTGTGCAAGGGCCTGGCACATTCAGGGAATGGCCAGCAGTCTGGTGTTGCCGGAGCTGGGTCTGCATGTGTTTACACAGAAGAGCGGGAACAAAGAGGCAGAGTGTCACCTTGGTCAGCCTCGGCTGGGAGGGTGCATGTCTGGTGGCTCAAATATGTCGCTATTCTGCACACGCCCATGGGCCACAAAATTACCTTGAGTATTGATTTTGGCATTGCAAATTCATTATAGCGAATAGGCAAATTGGCAAATGCGGAATCCAGGAATAATGAGGATCAACTGCCTGTGGCGGGGAAAGGGGAAGAGGAATTAAGAAAGAAGAGACAGATTGAAGCCGGAGCGTGAAGATTCTCAGGGGCCAAACTTTATCCCACGCCCCTTGGGACACCAGGAGGGTGTGAGGCCAGGGGATCCCTTGTGTGGGTTAGTGGTGGGTTGAGGGAAGGGGAGGGCAGCCCTCAGAATCTGTTGTGTCTCTGGGGTGTCTGGGTGGCTCAGCTGGTTGAGTGACTGACTCTTGGTTTCGGCTCAGGTCATGATCTTGTGTTTCGTGGGTTCGAGCCATGTGTTGGTCAGCAGAGCCTGCTTGGGATTCTCTCTCTGTGCCTCTCCCCTGCTCTCTCTCTCTCTCTGTTTGTCTGTCTTTCTCGAAATGAATAAATAAAATTTAAAAAATTAAAAAAAAAGAATCTCCTCTGAATAGCACAGTCCTTAGGGACAAGCTGGGTAACTACTTGCTCAACGCTTAGGGAGCACCCTCTGTGGGCCAGGCGCTGCGCTCAGCGTCATTACCCTTGAATAGCTGGAGAGAGTCCGCTGGAGAAGACAGACTCCCACAAGGCCCTCATGATGCACAAGGAAAGTCCCTCCAGTGGAAGAAGCAGAAGGAATCAGGGACGGCTTGGGAAAAGCACTGAGCTGGAGATGGATAAATGCATTCAACAGATGGATGCATCAGGGGAGGCTCTGAAGGGCGTATTTAAGCTGAGCACATGGGAGTCAGCCGGGAGAAGGGGGAAAGGAGAGGGTGTTCCAGGCAGGAGGAACGGCAAGCGCAAAGGTCTAATAGTGAGAGAGACATGAAGCATTTAGAAACTGAAAGAACTGGCAGGCCAGGTTTAAAGCTGGGGAGGGCAGGGCGGGAGAGACGACTTCAGGGAGGAGCAGTTCAGGCGGCGCTTTGAAGCCTTAGCACGGAGTTGGGACTTTATCATAGGAGCAATGGGGAGCCATGGAAGGATTCTGAACAGGGGAGTGTTAAGGCAAGATTTACATTTAGGAAGAGCTCTCTGGGTGACCGAGGGGGGAGCTGAGAGGCAAGGGGAAGCAGGGAGCTCTGTGAGGTCACTGCTTCGGTCCTGGTGAGAGACAGTGGGCATGGGCGCAAGCAGACCATTGCAGAGAAGCTTCTCTGAGCTTCTTCCCAGAGCGAGTGCTGAGAGTACCAAAAGGTGAGGGGGTGGGTGGATGCTGAGGAGGGGGAGCCGCAAGGTCGGAGGAGGAAAACAGGGCAGGGGGTGGGTGGGGGCAGATTCTGGAAACCAAGTGCAGCTGTTTCAAGGAGGAAGGGTCCGCCAGGCCCAGACCCACCCAGGGGACAAAGATAACAGTGACGGCATCCTTGGATTTGGCAACTAGTTAGCAGGAGGGGCGGAAGCCAGGCCCGGGGTGGGGTGGGGGCAGAAAGGAACTGGGGGCTGTGAGTGAGGGAGTTGATGACCAGGAGCTTCCTTCCTGGCCCTTCACCCTGTGAAAGGAGAGGGGAGCCCAGAGGAGAGGGGAGCCCAGAGAAGCGGGGAGCTGGAGGTGGCTGTGGTGTTGGGGTGGCGGGGGCTCTTGCTGATTGCTCAGGGGTGAGATTCCAGAGTTGAAATGTTGATGGGAAGGAGGCAGTTTGGAGGAGGTTAATGATGACTGAAGCGAGGGAGGGCATCCCTGGAGGAGGACCGGGAGAAGGACTGGGGTGGGGAAGCACAGAAAATGTCCCCAGGCTGCTGGGATTGCTTTGGGGGGAGGGGGAGAAGTTGGAATCCCCTTGGGTGGCATCTAATTTCCCCGTGGAGGAGGAGAGCTCCCTGGGGGAGGAGGCTGATTGTTTTCAGAGGGCGTCGGAGGGTCTCTCGTATATGCAGAACACTACCTGCAACTCAGACGGCTGCGGCCAAGGGGCCAGAGTGGCCCCAGGGCGGCGTCCCCGCGGCTCCGGCGCGCCCTTACCCTGAAGAGCGCCGCGTCCTGCTGCGCCCGGTAGCCCTGCTGGGCCGCGTGCTTCCAGGGGATGCGGAAGAGGGTCTTGCCTGCGTCCTCCCAGCGCAACCCCGCATAGCGCCCGCTCTCGATCTGCGCCACCAGCCAGTCGCGGAGGCGCAGGGGACCCCCGGCCCCTGCCATCGGCCGCCTGCCGTCGGGGACCTTCCTCTCCTCCCTCCGCCAGGGGTCGCCGGCCATCCAAACCGCAGGGCGCCGCGCGGGTCAGGTCCTGGGGAGCGCGGCAGCAAGGACCCCAGCGCGACAGTGGATCGCGAAGCCACCTGGGTGGCGCGCAGAGGCGGCGAAAGTGAAAGTTCGGGACAGGCGAGTTTCGCTTTCCTTTCTGCCCCCCTCACCCGGGAAGCCCTATCCTTTCGCCCCTCCCTGGGGTAGCCTGGCCGCGCCCAGGAGGCAGAGGCGCGGTGAGAGGCCAAGACCCATTGGAGGGTAGGGGTTGGGTAGCCCGGAATCTGCCCGTCCCCAGAGTGGAGTTCCGAAGGGCACCAGAGGCGTCCCTTGCCCCACCCATGCACCTGTTTTCTGTTCTTCCCAGACTATGGGACCAAGACTATAGAGGCTGTAAAGTAGTTTTCAGACTAATTCCAATCAGAATTGAGAGGCAGAGACTTGTTCAAAGTGTACACTCCTGGGGCGCCTGGGTGGCTCAGTCGGGTGAGCTACAGACTTCGGTTCAGGTCATGATCGCAGTTAGTGGGGCTCGCTCGAGCCCCTCTTTGGGCTCTGTGCTGACAGCTAGCTCAGAGTGGGGAGCCTGTTTCAGATTCTTTATCTCCCTCTCTCTCTGCCGCTCCCCTGCTCATGCTGTCTCTCCCTCAGAAATAAAACATTTAAAAAAAAATTTTTTTTTTTTTAAGTACACTCCTTGCCTCCATCCCAGACCCACAGAATCAGACTTTCTGGGCAAGAAGCCCAGTAATCTGCATTTAACGAGTTCTCCCACGGGATTCTGATTTAGGTGGTCCATGGGCCACACTTGCAGAAATGGTTCCTTAAATATCGGAAGTCCTCATCTACGGATGCCTCTCACTCCAGTGTTGGCCTGGCTAAAACCTTCCCTGCACAGTCTCAGTTGGTTCTCACCACGGCACGTGAGATGGTGATTACCCATTTTATTAAGAAGAATAAGGCTCAGAGAGGTCAAAGCCCTATAACAAGGTCATAGAGCTGGTATGTGGGGCTGAGTCAGGATCTGAACCTGTGTCTCTGTGTCCCCAGAGCCCAGGAGCCTAAACAGTGCCCCATGCTGCCTTCCAGGAGCTTACGCCTGGGGTTTACGGACACCCACCCCCACAGAAAGTGTATGCAAATGTTTTCATGCCTGTGCATTTTTCCGGGGGTTTGTGTCTTTCATTCAGTTGCCAAAGGGGAGTTGTGATTTGAAAGAGGTCAGGTAGCGCACACTGCTTCCCCCTTTGCTGTGCACATGGGGAAACTAAAACCCCCAGGGAGCACAGAGCACGAGGCCGAGTCCATTGACTAGAGGTCGGTAGCACTGTCCTTCAGGGGTGCCCATGGGTGGGGGGTGGGGGCTTCTTCCTGCTCCTCACCCCTCTGTTCTCAGGTGCCAGCAGCCACTCAGTTCTGACCCCTCTACAGGGGCAGCCAGGATTCAGACTCCCCCGTAGGGCTCCAGTGGGGGCCTAAAGCATTTCAGGGGATTAAGTCCGAGAGTAATGATTAGATCCAGGTGGGAATCTGAAGTGTGTCCGACAATCTCTTCATATTTCTGGGTGGCAGAATCCTAGTTACTAAGAGGATGGCGTGCCCGCAACTTCCCAGCCAGACTACTTGGATTCGAATCCCAGCCCCACCTTGGTGACTTTGAACAGCAGCCTGTTTCCGGAGGAGCAGGCAGGGCGGCAGGTGAAGATTACTTCATCCTTCCATGTGCTCCCAGGACTGGGATCTGGGCCTCTCCCACATCTCTGAACAGTGCTAAGTGCATAACAGGAACCCTGTACAGGTGGCTGTTAGGTTAGACCTCTCAACCCCAGGTTACTTTAGGTTAGGAAAACTCAGCTCGGATGACCTCTGTTTACCTCGGGGTCAGTTTGCTGCTTTCTCAGGCTCCCCCGAGGCTTTCTCTCCTCAGTGGCTGCCCTGGGGCTTTAAGCTAGGTGGGAAGGGTCGCAGTGGGAGAAGATATTTGCAAGTGACATATCCAATAAAGAGTTAATATCCAAACTATATATAAAGGATGTATGCAAGTCACCACCGAAAAGGCCCAAAGAATCTGATTAAAATGGACGCTAAGGAGCTGTTTCTTAACCACCACCACCAGGCAAAGACTGCCTAGGTTCAAATCCAGCCTCCGCTACCCTAGCTGTCCTCAGGCAAGCTGCCTACTACCCTTTCTGAGCCTCAGTTTCCTCCCAAGGGTTAAGTGAACTCCTGCATGTAAAAAAGGCAGACACCAAGGAAGCTCTCCCTCTATAGCTTGCTAGCTAGGATCTGTGAACAGGGGAGAGGAGGGAGCTGGTGAGGAAGAGAAGGGCTCAGATGGGGAAGGAGGTTCAGGGAGAAGGGGGGCGTTCAGGGGCCTCTTCAGGAGGCCAGGGCTCCTGGGAGAGATGGGGGTGAGGGGTCAGGGTAGTGAGTGGAGCCTGGCATTCGGCCCTGCCCACTGCAGTTTATGGAAGGTGGCAGGCTCCTGGGACCCTGTGGATGCAGACCCCCTCCCAGCGCTGTTTCCAGCAGGCTCCAGCCCCTGGCTGAGTTCTGCATCCCTGGCCTTGAGGAATGACTAGGAGGAGCTCAGACAGACAGCTTCTGTGTCTCTTTAATATCCTCCAGGCCCATCTAACCCCCACCCACCCCCACTCCCACTCCCGCTGCCTTTAAGGGTGGAGGCTCGGGTGCCCCCTCCCCCCCAGCCCAAGGACTAAGGCACCAGGTGGCTGCAGCAGGCCGGCCCAGACACAGAGACGCACAGAGATGGAGGACACAGACTCCAGACGCGGACAAGCCGGGGGGGGGGGGGGGGCATGGGGGGGCGGGGCAGGGGCGCAGGGCTCAGGCCGCCGCGGGGCTCCCACGGGCTCTGGGCCCGTCCTGGAGGCCGTGGGAGGCCCAGACAGCCCCGAAGGGGACCAGTCGGAGGGGAGGAAGAGCGGGGCCGGGGTCCTCACTTGCCGCCTTTGCGGGACAGACACCGCGGGAGGCAAGAGAAAGTCTGCTTGACGCGCGCCAGCAGCGGCAGCGGCCGGTGGGCCTCCCGGGGCGGCCGCGGCACCAGGCGCTGCAGGGTTCCCTCGGAGGTGGCCGAGCGCGGCGCCGGGGACGCGGCCGCGGGCGCAGGGCCCTGCCGGCAGCGCTTGCACAGCGGCAGCAGCGCGCGCACCTCCTCCTCGTCGCGGAAAGGGCTTTCTCCGAAGCGCTCCTCCAGCTGCCGGCGGAGCTGGGGGATGGGAGGGGGGGAGAGAGGGGGACGAGCCGGGTATCGGTGCGGGTCCCGCCGGCCGGTTCCCCCCCCCCCCCCAGTCCTCGTCGCTGCCACCGGTCCGAGAGCTCCCCACCCCTCGCTCGGCCCCTCCCCTTCCCGAGCATCCTCTCACCCTCCCTTCTGAGTTTCCACCGCCCTTGACGAGCCCGCTCCTCCCTTCCCTCTCCGGAACCCCCTTCCCCTTTGACACCCCGTCTTCCAGGCCTGCTAAAGCGACGCCCGCCCGCCCCCCCACAACAGTGGGGACCACCGGAGCCCTCCTCCCTGAGCAGCAACGACTCCCACGCGGGCCTCTTCCTAAGGCGGCCTCGCAGATAAGCCTCTGAGAACCAGCCTGCCCCCCGGGGAGAGCCTTCCAGCATCTGCTGCTTTTGTCTCTCAGCCTTTATCCAACCCATTGGCCTCGGTTGCTGCCATCTCCGTGTGCCATCTGCCCAGTGGGCCCACGAGAAGGACCTGATTTGGCCTCACCAGGGACCCAGGGGTGGAGTAGGGAATGGGCAAGTCTCCCCCAAACGGGTCAAACATTCCAATGCTTTCAGGTTCCAGGCACCTAGAGCAGGCAGTGCTAGGGCCTGGTCAAATGGAAGGGTCCACAGTTTGGCCCAAAGGCAACCCAATTCCAAACTAAAAAGGCAAAGGAAACATCTGGCTGACTGAACAAAATACACCTAAGGGCTAGATTAGCTCAAGGGTCATGAGTTCGAGACCGGAGCCAAATCTCCTGCCAGGCCTGAAGCGCGGGCTAAATTCTGTGCGATGGGGGCTCAACTCCAAGTGGAAAGAGTCTCCTAGCCCTGCGCAGCTCCTGCGTCTCCCTACCTTCCGGGAGCTGCCCCAGCCAAACTCTTCAAGCTGCTGCCTAAAGCCTGGGTTGGGGTTGGCGATGGGCCGGGTGGCCTTGATGGCTTCAAGCACGTCCCGCCAGCCAAGCCCCGTCACAGTCATCACATATGCCGTCACGATGGTGGTACTTCGGGAGATGCCTGCAAAGCTGGGAGACACCCCCCCCCCCCAACTCCCAGGCTTCAGGGAAGGTCCACTCTCCTCCATGCCCTGCCCCCATGCCCTGCCCCCAGGCACCCAGACTCCACCTCAGCCCTCCCATCCTTTCCTCCTGAGCTCCCATCACAAAGAACCTGCTAGAACCTCCTAGAAGATACTCCTTCTGCCAAGAATATCCCCCTGGTACTCCCCCACATCAAAAGCCCGAGTGAAACATCACTTCATTTCATCAACACACATTTCCTGACCATCTGTTATTTTTCAGGTACTGGGGACGTGGCGGGGAATAACTAGACATTGTGTCTGCCATCCTGGGGCTTACGGTGTGGTTGAGGGAGACAGACATTAACCAGGGAAACAATTCAGGGGTGATAACTGCTCTGAAGATGAGTCCAGGGGCTAGGAAATCCTATAGGAAAAGGTATTAATCTAGTTGGGGGGGGATTAGGGAAGGTAGTGCCATCAAGCGGAGTCCTGAAAGATGGGTACAAGTGAGTCAAGAATGTTCTGAGCAGTGTAGGAAGCCCATGGGGCAGGGGCTGGTGGATGTGAAGTGTGGGGAACTGGCCAGTGCATCTGGAGTGAGGGAAGGAGGGGATAGAAGGCAACAGATTGGTGGACTTGCTCCTCCATGATATGGGCTCTGGCAGAGCTGCCCTGAGCCCAGCGCAGGATAGGTGCTCAGTGGAAAGTTAAGGGACGAATGACATCAACTGGTCCAGGGGCCGTGGAGGACTCAGGGGTCCTGTCTCCCAGCCCAGGGTTCCTGCTCTGCCCTATTCCCTCAAAAGCCAAGAGAGGAGGAGAGGGAGCCAGAACTGTTGGAGAATGTAGGGCTACCTTGGTGACCTCACCTCTCCCTCCTGATAGCCCAGCACATCAGCATTCTTTTCCCTATTTTACAGCTGGGGAAATGGAAACTCAGGGAGAAACAGTCCTTTGGCCTTGGCCACATGGCTGGTAAAGGACAGAGTCCTGGTTGGAACCCCCGATCAGCCTCCGTGAGACTACAGGTGGCCTGTCA
Organism: Hyaena hyaena; assembly: GCF_003009895.1. Classification (NCBI taxonomy): domain Eukaryota; kingdom Metazoa; phylum Chordata; class Mammalia; order Carnivora; family Hyaenidae; genus Hyaena; species Hyaena hyaena. The sequence continues at coordinate 2,566,415 of NW_024080761.1, forward strand.
TGTACGGCAAAAGGCTGGAGAAGGTCCTCATTCCCCAGAGGGTGAGTGTGGCTTTGGGATGGAGGACAGCCCCCTACTTCCTCCCCTCATTCCTCTCTTAACTCACCAGTGCACAAGGCAGTTCCCCCCATTGAGGCGGCAACAGTGGATGAAGTTGATACATTCTTTGAAGTGCTTTTTGCTAGAGAAGAAAGCAATAGGGTAGGGAGCATGGGGGGGCGGGGGCAGGTCTCCTAGGAGTTGTCTCCCTCCCCACTGATGGGATGTCAAGAGGCGTGGGTCCTCAGGTCAGCCAGCTCATGCGGCGAATAGGGGCCAGGATTATAGTACACGTGGAGTTGTATGTGACGCAACAACGGTGGCATTTCAGGCAGTCAAAGAGGCCAATAATGAGAAATCTCACCACCGAGGCAGGAGTACCTCTCCAGGGGGTCCCATGGATCTTACTATCATATAGAAGGTTTATCTTGATCTTTCAAGGAAATGGGTGGGAGGAGACAGAGAAGTCCCACTCCTCTGGGGTCTGCCATCTGATCTTTGATCCCTCCCAGAGAGGGAAAGCAATTTGTGCACATTTACACAGCAAGTAAATGGCAAAGCCTGGCTGGAGCCCAGAGGTCATAACTGCAGGGCTAGGAACTGGCTGACCTTGACCGCTTCAAATCTGCTGGGGCGCCTGGTCCTGACACAGGATAGTGTCTCCATTTCACAGCTGAAGACACTGAGCTCTGGGAGATTCAGGGCCTTGCCCAGGGGCTTTGGCAAGGGCATGGCTGAGACAGAGTCAGACACAGGTCTGAGTGACCGCTTGTGCTAGGGTCCCCAGGACAGCTTTCTGGAGTAAGTCCTCTCTGTGCTCCCCCAGACCACCTCCCAGCCTCCCTACCACCACCACAGAAGGCAGCTGTCTGTCCGTCTGTTGGTGCATCCCGAGAACTTACATGGGTACCTCAGGGGTGTCCGCCACAGGGATGCGAAGGTAGGTTATGTCCTGCAAGTACAAAACACACACGGGCAGTGGGGAGCCCTTGGCTGCACCCCTGACCCTGGCCTGGGCTGCCCAAGCACCTCGTGATCCCAGGCCAGTTCCTGCCCGTCTCCGAGCCACTGTAGACCTCTCTGTCCAAAGAGGGTAGATAGCACCCCTGTGTGCCTCCCAGCTCTATCCAGAACCTTCTGAGAAGATGGCATCCTAACCTCATAAGGTGACTTGGGCATGAAGACTTGATAAAAAGGATCCAGGGACCTTTAATTTAATAGGTGGGAAAGGGCCACTAACGGTAAGTCTCCTCCAAATGAGGATTACGAAATCACACCATAAAAAGGGCAAAACAGGGGTGCTTGGCTGGCTCAGTCCATAGAGCATGCGACTCTTGATCTTGAGGTTGTGAGTTCAAACCCCATGTTGAGCATAGAGATTACTTTTTTATTTTTATTTTTTTATGTTTTTTATTTATTTCTGAGAGAGAGAGAGAGAGAGAGACAGCATGAACAGGGGAGGGTCAGAGAGAGAGGAAGACACAGAATCTGAAACAGGCTCCAGGCTCTGAGCTAGCTGTCAGCACAGAGCCCGATGCAGGGCTCGAACCCACAAACCATGAGATCATGACCTGAGCCGAAGTCAGACGCTTAACCCACTGAGCCACCCAGGTGCCCCGAGATTACTTTTTTTAAAAAGGGCATGGGTGCCTGGCTGGCTTAGTCAGTTGAGCAGCTCAGTTTCGGTTCAGGTCATGATCCCAGGGGCGTGGAATCTAGCCCCGTGTTGGGCTCTGTGCTAAGCATGGAGCCTGCTTGGGACTCTCTCTCTTCTCTCTCTCCCTCCCTCTGCCCTTCTTCCCCACTTGTGCTTCCTCTCTCTAAAAAATTTTGAAAAATATAATAAAAAATAAAATTATAAAAAGGGCAAAACAGATTTTATTATCTTGAAAAGAAACAAAGACCATGAAAATAAGTTTATATGGCCCATTAATCATGGTTATCAAACAATATGCTAATGATTAAAATAATCAAGGAATGAATTGCCAGTAATTTTCCCCAACAAACTTGCTGTGAAATCCTTTACTTCATGCTTAACCTTCACACAAGATCATAAAGATGATGTGCCCTCGAGAATCACTTTTCTCAAGGACTTCTTGTAATCCTTTGATATTTAAATGACTCTTCCAGTGCCAGGCCCACCACCAGCCACAGGCTAAGGGACCCCAGGCCAGATCTTCATTTGTTAATGGCCTTGGGTGAGCTTCCAGCCCTTCTCTGACTCACTTTTCCCAAGGTCACACCATCCTGCATCTTTTGCAAGGTTTGCAATTTCACTTTGCAACACATTTGGCCTTGGGATTGCTTGCCATTATCAAACTCTGGCTGGTAAATAGTCGGGGAGGCAGGGCTGCCTGCGGGAAGAGGGGAAGGCGGTTGGAATGGGGACTCATTTGGCAAGCAGTCGCTTCATTAGTCAATCTATTCATGACTTGACAACCTTCCCTGTGCACGCTAGTGACTGCATACTCCAAATACTCCAAAACAAGCCTGCCCTATAAAGCAAGGTCAGACTCCACTGACCTGGAAACTTCTTGTTTGAATGACACCGAGAACCACAGATTATTGGAAGTTGCTCTTAGAGCCCATCAAATCTGACACATGGGGACACTAAGGCCCAGAGAGGGAGAGGAAGCTGTCCAAGGTCACACAGCAAGTCTGTGACGGAACCTGGTTGGGACCTCAGCTCTCCAGAGCCCTTTTCCACCCACAGTTCTTCCCCGTTAGTGGGTGACACAGACTCTAACAGATTAGGGGGAGGGGGCTCTGTTTATGGGGTAAGAACACGAGTCGCTTTGTTATATCAGCTGTAAGTTGTTGGCTGTTCTGTGGTTCTCAACAACTCAGTGAGGTAGGAGCAACTGAGGCTTGGAGAGTCTGAGCACTGAAGTCCTGTGCTCAAGATTACAGAATAAGTGGTCTGGATTTCCTACTTTTCTCGTCTGGTTTGGAACTCCCTTACCCCCTCTTTTCCAGGACTCCATAAAACCAGTACCAACCCTTCTCATGGGGGCTGGGCTGTACAATGTGCCAAGCATCTGCACCATCCTGCAGCCCCTTTGCCTCCTCACAGCAACCCCTCTGGGGGCTGACAGGACTGAGGGATCAGAGGCCCAGAGAGGTGAAGTCACAGCTCAAGATTACACAGCAAGACACAGAGCCCGGAATCATCCATTTGTAGTCGTTCATTCAGCTGGGCAACGGGAAACCCCATGTAGGGTCCTCTTTAAGATTCAGGGTGAGGCCTCTGGGGTCAGATGGTCAAATCCTAGCTCCTTAGCTTCCTGAACGTGTGGCCTTAGGCTAGTTACTTCACCTCTCTGGGCCCTTAGGTGCCAAATAGGGGTCAAATCGTGATGCTAATGTAAAACGAGTTAGTTTTTAATGGAATGACCTAGAATGGGTCAGGGAGGTAGTATAGGACTTGGCACATAGTATGATAAATGGGTGTCACTGGGGGGAGGGGTCTGAAGCCCCCCTCCCCACCTACACAGGGCCCAAAGACGGGGGTAGAGAGTACCTGCAGCAGAGGCTGGGGTGACTCGTGGATGGAGATGATGTGTGTGATCTTATTCCGGCCCAGCTGGTCCGGGTCTTTGGCATCTGAAAGAGACACGATGCCTGAGCCAATCTGGTGGGCGTGACTTACGTGGCATAACAGGTGGGAGCTCATCGCCCAGCTCCCTTCCCTCCTCTCCCCCTCCACTTTGGCCCACCCTCTGCCAGCTCCCTGCTCCGTGGCCACCTCTTGTCACGCCCCAGCCATGACAGGTCCTACCACACCCCAGCGCTTCAGTCTTGTCGCTGGGGCACCCACAAGTAACAGCCCCGCCTCTACCCAGCCTTGCCAGGCTGTTCCCTTCCATGGCAAACACCCCTCCCTGGCATATCCTTGATCCAGCAACTCTTATTTCCAGGAATGCCGTCTACAGAGGGGGTCGTGCACACAGGAAGCTGTGTGTAGAGGGTGATGTTCTCTGTGGTACTGCTAACAACAGCAAACACACCGGAAATAGTTAAAAAGTGGATAAATAATGGTATATTCTACTTGGATACTGTGCAGCCCATTGAAAAGACCTCTGTGTGCTGATGTGCCCACATGTCCAAGATAGATTATTAAATAGGAAACAGGTTACAGAACAGCATGCGAAATAGGTGTCCATTTGTGTTTTAAATATTATATCTGTATCTACGAAGATCTATGAAACCTGGCCCAGGGATAAACCTCACGCTTCTATTAGTGGCTGTTTCCAGGGGCCAGGATCCCAGTGTGTGCAGATCTTTGATCATTAGAATAAGTTACACGTATCCCCTCCTTCTCCAAACGTCTACTTCATTCAACACAGTGACTGAGTGCTTACTATGTGCAGCCGTGGCTGGGCGTGAGAGTGTGCGGGCACGGGGCTGCGGGCTTAAAGAGGCTTCAGAGCTTACTTAGCCTAATACTCTGAAATCAAGTGGCATGAGCTGCTGAAGGGCCTTCCAGGGAGGAGGAGATCAGATTTATGAGAGTGGAGCATCTAAGCCGTTGGGTGGGAGGGGTGCAGGGGTGGGGGAGGGGGGAGGAAACCTTGCCCCTGGCGCACATTCCCCGCTCTCTCTGAAGCATGGACACGTGTGGAGCGTCAGGATCGGCCTGCCTCTTAGCACAGGCCTGGGACAGGTAGAGTGCCACGGCCTTGGGAAAGAGGGGATGGTGCTCGCTACCAAGTTTCTGAGGTAGAGTCTAGTCTCCAAAGACCGCCCCTCCATGTAGAAGGTTCGGGTGGGGTGGGGAAGGCTCCCAGATTCCCAGCTAGAAGCAGCACCCCCAAACAGACGTCAACTCAGAACCTCAGGGCTGTAAGGGCCCTTAGAGGGTGAGTGGACCCTGTGCAGAGGGAGAGGCGAGGGCTCAGAGCAGGTGCAGACTTGCCTGGCGTGTGGCCGGAAGGGCGGTTCTGAGCCCTCTGCTCTGGGGACACTCCCCGCCCACATATCCCTTAGTCCTCATGAGCTCCTTCTTCCTCCCCGCCTGGCATTGCTTCCCTGCCCCCGGCCCCATTCCTGAGCCCTTCCAAGGTGCGTGGGCCAGAGCATGAATGGTGGACACAGGCCTGGGACAGGCAGAGTGCCACAGCCTTGGGACAGTGTGGGCAGTGCTCACCAATGAAGTTTCCGAGGTAGAGTCCAGGAAGTACCTACAGGAGAGACAGGCTGGGGTCAGCGGGGTAGGGGTGCATGCCCTGCCCACCTGGCCCTTGGGGGGCCCACAGCCCATCTCTGTCCCATGAAAGGTGTCTGGACCTCAGGACTCAGGGAGCTCCGTCCTGGGCCTGGACTCTGTGAGAGGGGCCGGCGGTGGCAGGAGAGGGGCACAGGGGAGGCTAGCTTGGGCAGGGGTGGGAGGAAAGGCAGGAGGGGAGGAGGATCACAGAGGAGGGGGGCCAGGGGAGGGTGGACTTGCCAGGTGGGGGGAGGTCTGAAGAGGGAGGTGGGAAGGCAGGGACGGGTGGAGGGTCACGCAGAGGCAGGCGGGAAGGATGGAGAAACACCAGGGAGAGTCCAAAGAGTCAGAGACAAGGGAGACAGAGACACCTGGAGGCAGGGAAAGAGACCCAGAGAGATAGTGTGTGGGAGTGACAGAAAGCCACAGAAAGACCCAGCAAGAAATACAGAGTCACAGAAACAGGTAGAGACAGAGACACGGGGAGACCAGGCCAGAGAGACACAGAAAGACAGAGATGTAAGCAGAGACACAGGGATGCGGGGTCAGAGAGGCACCGGAGATAGAGATCCAGACACACAGAGCGACAGGGAGAGGGCCAGAAGGTCAGAGGCGGGCGCAGCGACCTGGGCAGAGCCTGCGCCGCGGCGCTGGGGGCGGCCAGGTGCGGGCTGCGCGATCCCCGACCCCCTACCTTGGTCATGCCATTCCCCATGGTCACGGGGACGGGGGTCCGGGCGCACCCCCAGCTCGCCGCCCGGAGAGCGCTCGGGTCACAGCTGCCCTGCTGGCCCAGGCCCGGCGCCTGCAGCCTGGCGGGGAACAGGGGCCCCTGCCCGGCCGCCGCCGCCGCCACCGCCCGCCGACCCCCGGTCAGGGAGGGAAATGGTGGTGGAGCCGCCGCCGCCGCCGCCGCCGCCGCCGCCGCCGCCACCGCCGCCGCAGGCTCCTCCTACCCCCTCGGTCATGTGGGCCCCCCCCCCCACCGTGGGTCGCGGCGGGGGGCTGGACAAAGCCCCAGTGTGCCGGGCCCAGGGCCCGCGGGACAACGGCAGCTTGTTGGGCCGCGTGGGGCCGCCACCTCCGGAGGTGGGGGTGGGGGCGGGGGTGGGGGCGGGGGCGGGGGCGCTCCCCCCACCTGGCACCGTCTGGCGCGGGCGGGGTGGGCGCGGGGGCGGGAAGAGCCCCCGGCCGGTGGCGCAGCCGCTCAGATCACACAGCTCAGGCTCTGCCCGGACCTCCCTGCGGGCCCCGGGGCAGAGCGCCCAGCTCCCTGGGCCCGGCCGCGGTCTTCTAGCAGAAACGTGACGGGGGCCGGAATTTGATGGCTGTGGGTTCCCCCCATATTCAGATACTGCGTGGGTAATTCCTTCCTTCTGTAATCCCCACTCCTGCCCCGCCCCCACGCGGGCCTCCTACCAGCCAGCCATCAGCGTCCCCAATTCATGCAGCCATCTGCCCTCCTCCCATCCTCCAGTCCACTCATTCATGCCTCCCTCGGTCCATCCATTCATCCATCTGTCCATCCATCCATCCTTCTGCTTTGGTCTCTTTAAGGATGGTCCCATCTGGGTCAGCTCTGCTGAGACCAGACATAACTGCCCTTAGAGGCTTCAAGAAATCAGAGCTAAAATGTGAGGAGAGGGAGGAGGAGGGCGGTTTACAGACACCTGGGTCCATGGGGTAAAGGAGACTCCAGTAGGCTATAGTTAGAGGCAAGAGTCCTGGACCTGAAAAGTTTCCAGGCGGTCTTCACCTCTGCCCTGCTGGGTGACTTTGCGCAACTAACTCCCTTTGGGCTTCCAGCTACCCTATCTGTGCCTCAGTGTGTTGAGGTGAGCCCATTCTGGCCGCTAGGACCAAATCTGAAGAATGTAAAATAGTTGAGGCCAGGCGCATCTTGTGGGTCTGAAATAGAAGTAGCTGAGACAGCTTGGTTCCTCTAGCCGGGCTCCGCCCCCCATCTACATAGCAGGTGTTTTCGCGGGAGTGTTGGTACAGAGCAGGACAGAGAGTTAACAGACCCTGGATCAGTTAACAGATCCAGTTAACTGAACAGATTCAGTTGACTGGAGAGAAATAAAACCCTTTGGCATTTCTTTCTCCCTTAAATACACAGTATGCATGGGGTTGCCTGTCTCATCTCTCCCTGTGCACAGGGATCTCATAAAAACAAAACTGTTCACCAAATGCTTACTGAATGCCTGCTATATGCTAGATACTAGGGACACAGAGATGGTTTCTACCTTCATTGGCTAACAGTGTAGACCAGCACCGCCTAATAGAAATGTGATGTGGGCCATGTGCGTAATCTTAAATTTTCTAGCAGCCACATTACAAAGGTAGAAAGAAACAGGTTGTAAAATAAGTTGTTATTTAACCCAATAGGCCCAAAATATTATCGTTTCAACATGTAGCCAGTATTTTCAAATTATTGAGACATTTCATATCCTTTTTAGTGTATTACATCTTTATAATCCGGTGTGTATTTTACACGTAGAGCACATCTCAATCCTCTCTCCAAATAAATAAACTTTAAAAATTAAAAAAAATCTACTTCAGTGTGGTTCATTGTGGTAGGCAAAATAACGGTCTCCCCAAAGATGTCCAGGCTCTAATTCCTGGAAGTTGTGAATATGTTATGTTATACGGGAAGGGGAATTAAGGCTGTGGATGGAATTAAAGTTGCTCATCAACGGGCCATCAGATGGAAAGATTGTCGTGTATTATTTGGGGGGAGCCCAATATAATTACCCAGGTCCTTATAAGCGGGGGGGGGGGGGCAGAAGAATAGAGTCTAGAGGGATGTGATGATAGAAACGGAGGTCGGCATGTATAATTGGCGTCTTTGAAGATGGAAGGGGACTATGCAAGGAATGCAGGTGGAAAAGCAAGGAAACAGATTCTCTCCTCGAGCCTCCTCGGAACCCAGCCCTGCCGACACCTTAATCTTAGCCTAATGAAATCCACTTCAGACTTATGACCTCAAAAACTGTAAGCTCAGGGCCCCTGGGTGGCTCGGTTGGTTAAGCATCTGACTTCAGCTCAGGTCATGATCTCATGGGTTGGTGAATTGGAGCCCCCGCATCAGGCTCTGCACTGAGAGCTCAGAGCCTGGAGTCTGCTTCAGATTCTGTGTCTCCCTCTCTCTGTCTCTGTCCTTCCCCTGATTGTGCAGTCTTTCTCTCAAAAGTAATAAATATTTAAAAAAAAAAAAAACCTGTAAACTCATACATTTGTGTTATTTTAGGTCACTCAGTTTGTGCTAATTACGGCTATAAAATAGGAACATAACACACTCACCAGTGCCCTTAGGAAAAAGCTCTGTCTGTTTAGCATAGCACGCAAGTCCTGTGAGATCCATGACTTTGAGCAAATTTCTTAACTTTTGTGAGTCTCCGTTTCATTACCTGTAACATGGGAAGGAAAAAACCTTTATAGGTCTGTAGTGAGATTAAATGGGCAGACATGAGGTGCCTGGGTGGCTCAATCGGTTAAGCATCCAACTTCAGCTCAGGTCATGATTTTATGGTTCATGGGTTCGAGCCCCGTGTCGGGCTCTGTGCTAACAGCTAGCTCAGAGCCTGGAGCCTGCTTTGGATTCTGTGTTTCCCTCTCTCTCTGACCCTCCCCTGCTCACGCTGTCTCTCTCTCTCTCTCAAAAATAAATAAAACATTTTTTAAAAATTTTAAATGAGAGGACATATTCTCTACATACCTAGTAGAGAGACCGGTATAACATCTTCATTGTCATTATCATTTTCATGGAGCAACTGACAAGGAGTTAGGAAGCCCGGGTTCTGTTCTCCTCACTTGGGCTCTGTTTCCACATTTGCAAAAAAAAAAAAGGAAAGAACAAAACGTACAAGATTGGCAGCCTCATTTCTCCCCTCTTCCCTACTCTTTCCTGGTCACTGATCTGCATTTACTTCCACAAACATGTTTCACTCTCTCTGATTTCCAATTTTGCACATGCCGTTCCCTCTGCCTGGAATGCTTTTCCCATCCCCTTTACCAGACCAGCTCCCATTTTGTCCTGACAGTCTTTGTGGACCCCAAGTAAAGAAGGTGGATCCCACAACTATGCATTCCCAAGGCATCCTAAACTTCTTCCTCTATGATAGTAGAGGAATAGTACTGATATTCTTTTATTATTATGGCAAAAACAAAAAAATAAATCCAGATAAGAATACTTTGGCCAATTGGCTTCAACTGCATTGTTTCAATAAAACAAAACGTTCCAAATACACTTAAAGCAGTTGGGAGTTTCCTCTCGTCTCCCTTCTTCCTTCACTCTCCCTAGAGGAAACCACTATTTGTGAATTTGGTGCACATCTTTCTAGTTGTATTTTTTAAACTTTTAATGCCAATATACCCATAAGTATGTAGAATATACTTTTGTATGTTTATGATTAATACACATGTCCACCTTTAAAAATATTTATCATTCTGCAAGTCTCTTTTATTCACTCAACAGTAGGTTTGGGGATATTTTTTATGTTGATATAGATCTGGACCATTAATTTTTATCACTGTATAGTATTTTTATCAGAATATATTCCATTTTATTAATCCATCTCGCTAGGAGGGGACATTTAGATTCCTTCTAATACTTCTTATGATTATAAGAATGTTGTGGGGTGCCTGAGTTGGTTAAGCATCCAACTCTTTTTTTAATTTTAATTTTTTGTTGGGATGAGCACTAGAATAATTATATTAAATAAATATTAAAAATAATTTAAAAATTAAAGTATGTATTTATTTTTGAGGGGGAAGAGGCAGAGAAAGAGAGAGAGAGAGAGGGAGGGAGGGAGGGAGGGAGACACAGAATCTGAAGCAGGTTCCAGGCTCTGAACTGTCAGCACAATGCCCAATGCAGGGCTCAAACTCACAAGCCATGAGATCATGACCTGAGTCGAAGTAGGATGCTTAACCGACTGAGCCACCCATGCTCCCGAGCATTCAACTCTTGATTTTGGCTCAGGTCATGATCCCAGGGTCGTGGGATGGAGCCCCTCATGGGGCTCTGCACTGAGTGTGGAGCCTGCTTGGGATTTTCTCTCTCTTTCCCTCTGCCCTTCTCCCCGCCTGGTGCTCTCTTTCTCTCTCTCTCTCTTAAAAAAAAATGTTGCAATGAACATGCTTGTACATATGACCTCTGAACAAGGATGAAAGTTTCTTTAGGTAAGGATGTCACCTTGCACATTAGCTCCAAAGTGATAGTCCCTGGGTTGTGCAGCTGTATTTAGATAGCCTATAGAATATATGTCCAGTAATGGAATCAGGTTGTGAGTCTGTGCACTTTTAACTTGACGAAATATTGCAAATTGCCTTCTAAAGTGTGACTGCAACATAGTCAACAGCATATGAAGGCTCGGTTTCCACACATCCTTAAAAATACTTGATGTTGAAACATGTTTTTATTTTTATCTCGATGATGTGTTTAAAATAAAATTTTATACTTGTTTTGATTTACATATCTCAATTTGCTTTTTGGCTACTTGAGTTTCTCCTGCTGAAAGTTCTCTATTCACGTGTTTGTCCATATTTCCTTTGTAAAGAAAGAAAAGGGTAGTCTTTTTCTTAATAGTTTGTAGTTCTTTAAATACTGGTCCTTTGTTATATATGTTGTGGATATTTCCTTTTAGTCTGTAGCTTATCTTTTTTTTTAACATTTATTTATTTATTTTTGAGAGAGAGAGAGTGAGAGAGCAAGCTAGTGGGGCAGGGGCAGAAAGAGAGGGAGAGAGAGAAAATCCCGAGCAGGCTCTGCACTATCAGCACAGAGCCTGATGCAGGGCTTGAACTCACGAAACCATGAGATCATGACCTGAGCCAAAGTCAGACACTTAACTGCCTGAGCCACCCAGGCACCCTTATAGCTTGTCTTTTAACTGAACTTGCAATGTTTTTTGTTGTATGGCAGTTTCGATTTTGAGAGAGCCACAGATTATTTTTTCTGCTGAATTGCGCTTTATTAAGAAATCCCTTCCCACTATGACATAAAATGTTATATATATTTATTTCTAATAGACTGAAATATTTGTTTGCATTATTTATTCTTTAACCTGCTTGAATTAGGCCTCTATTTTTCACTCCTACAGAAGGCCAGTTTCTCAATGCCATATACTGAGTTCCCCACCCTTTCCCCATTGATTTATGATGCCATCTTTATTGTACATCAAGTTAAAACACACACACACACACACACACACCTGTGTCTGTTTCTAGGATCCCCTTATTATTCCACTAATAATTTGCCTCTCTTGGATTGAGAAGGTTTCTCAAAAATCCTGACTGAATTTGGGAAAATACACATCTCTTTGATATTGAGTTTTCCAGTCCATGAACATGGTATATTCCTCTGCTTATTCAGGTCTTCTTTAATGTCCTTCAATGTTTCGTAATATTCCCTATGGGACTATAAACTCCACGAGGGACAGATGCTTGTTAGTTTTGTTCATTGCTGTATCCTCAGAGTCAAGAACGAGACATGCCATAAGACTAGAGGCTTAATAATTTGTTATTTAATAAAGTGTCTTGAATATATTTTATTAGCTATGTTCCTACATAACTTGTATTTTGCTATAAAACAAACAACACATTTTTAAAAAACAATTTCTAGTCTGTTGTGGTTGGTATATAGATCCCAGGGCAGTGGAGAAGTGAGGCAAGAAAAGACAGAGAGCCAATACCTGGTGCAATGGCAACTATATTGCTACTTCGCGTAGAGACACGATGGGATTCGTGTTCTACACTTGATCTTAGCCAAAAGGCCGAGAAGCGATAGGTTTCGTGTTCTAAAATGCTCTTTAGCTGCAATGCCAAGAGTGAATTGGAATGGATGGTCACTAGCAGACTGGTTAGGAGGCTACCGCAGGCGTGGAGGTGAATCCTGGCATCGAGATGCTGCCCAAGAATTAGAGAGAGTGGCTGAGAAATAGAAGTGTCTGGCCACGTTACCAACTGACCAACTGACAAGGTATCTCAGTGAGGCACCGAGTAAAGAAACAGGACCGTTGCATTTACCAAAGACTGGCAACTTTTCAGCCTCGGTGCTCTTAGGTCAAGCGAAACGTAGCTGGAGGAGGAGCAGTAAGTGCCCGCGGAGGAAACCCCGTCTCTGGCCGGGCGCGCCCCCGGGTCGCCGAGGGGAGGGGCTGGGAGAGAAGGGCCCAGCGAGTAGGAGGGTCTGGGCCTCGGGGGCGCGCTAGAACTTTCCGCGGCTCGGGTGAGGCGCGCCAATCGCGCGGAGAGGAGGCTCCTTGGCTCATCCAATGAGAGCGGCGGATCCGGGCGCCCTCAGTCGCCTTGGCAACGGGACGCCGGGGCTCGCGCGCGGCGCGGTAGCAGTTTGGATCTGGCCCTATGGAATCGTGTTATGTCGCGCCCGAAGGTAGGAGTCCCACGCGATCCAGATGCTTTCAACGTCCTTAGAGAGAGGGAGGGAGGCCGCGGAGGGATTCAGACTCGGGGGGGAGGGTTCCCCGCGGAGGGATTCCGGACAAGTGGGAGGAAAAGGAATTCAGAGAAAAGACTTCAAACCCTGGCTTGGCCTCGCGCCGCCGCCTGAGGTGCTGCGCGAGTCCCCAGCCGGCCTTGCTGGCGGGAAAGCTACGAAAATCTGGGATTCTAAACGGTACTCAGCGATTTCGGGGACCCTGGGGGAACCTCAGAGCCTGGAAAAGCTCTTATATATCTACTCATTCCACCCCGTTTGCCTACGCATCCATCCATTCGGAATGCATTCATCCCCAAATGCTAATCAATGACTTCTCTAAACTGAGCCCACTGCTGCCGATGTGAATCAGACAAGTCCCTGCCCTCTTAAGAGTGCACAGGCCAACGCCTCCCCTCCCACTTTAAAGTGGGGAAAATGCGGGCCAAAGAAGGGAAATGAATTACTCTAGAATCCAACCCTCTCTCCACCAGCCTGCTTCTTATCCCGTGTTCTCTCATGCATGGCACCCCAGTTTCTTTAATTCTATCTCAAAACAAAAAATGAGTAATTACATTGGGCTCACTCAAATAATCCAGGATAATCTCTTTGTTTTAAAGTCAGTTGATTATGTCTGCAATTTTAATTTCCATGGATGGGAAACATAACGCAGGCCATCACCTTGTGAGACCCTGGCAGAGGGTCCAGCTAAGCCACTCCTGGCCAGCGGAAACCACAAGATAAATTTGTACTGTTTTAAGCCACTAAATTTGTGGTAATTTGTGAAATTTGTTGTACAGTAATAGAAAACTAATGCAGAGAACAGGTCTGTCCAAACTTTGGGGGTCACCCTGCACAAGACCAGTTCTAATTTCTTTTTTCATACCTGCCATTAGGGATCAGTGTTACCAGGACTGAAGGCCAAACTCTTTTAGACACGGTAGAAGCAAAATAATACCCACTCTTCTTTGAGAATTTGAGAGGCCCATTTTGGATGGAAGAAATTAACTTTGCTCTGAGCCTTTGACCCAGCCCCCTCCCTCCTGGATCCTGGATCTAACTGAATATTCACGTTTCAGCTCCTTCTCACAGAGCGTGCTGAGCTCAGCCCTTAAAACTCAGCCCTCAAAACTGGGGTTGGACCTTTGGAGCACTGATAACTAGGTGTTCCATCATAGGCCTGTGGAAGAGTCCTATGAGGTGGGCCCTTGGGTACTTGGGGATTTATCCCAAGGACCAAGTTGCTGGCCGCGTACCTACCAACGTGAACTTGGCCAGGCTGGTCCTTCACATCTCAGGATCTGGGCAGTGTTATGTCTGATGGTTTCAGCATTTTCAGATCCGCGGTAAGTTGAGCTGAGAAAGCAGAGTGGGTGTGCAGAACTGGTTACATCACTTTCCTTTTTTCATTACAGAATCAAAATTACAAGGGCCATGGATTGTCAAAGGGAAAAGAGAGGTGAGTGGCCCCATGCAATCCGATAAATGCAGAACGAAATTCTGTCTTCCCTTCCTCCCTTCCTCCCTCCCTTCCTTCTTTCCCTTTTGTCCATCTCCCCGCTCCCCTTCTTTACTTCAATAATGACAATGATAATAATAACAATCACCGAGAACTTACCATGTGCCAGGCTAGTTGTTTTACCCGTATTATCTCTTTGAGTCTTTACCATGATCCTTTGAAGTAGATACTGCTATTGTGTCCATTTTACAGATGGGGAAACTGAAGCTCAGGGAGGCTAAGTAGGTAACTTGCTAAAGCCTGTAGGATCAGTCAGTGACAAGACTTATTGGGCTCCAGGGCCTGTCTTGTATCTCCCTATGCCCTCCTGCCTCCTTCAACAACCGTGTGATGACTTGATAGCTCCAATGTCAACTCTGCCCCAACCCTCTGCCTCCCTCTGCGGCAATAACCGGGACGCAGAACTCAGCACCTCATTGCACTCTTGCCCAAAGCAGGAGGGAGAGGTGTTGACTTCACTGGCGTTTTTTGTAAGGAGGTAGAGGTTACATCGCACATGCTGCGGCACATATTCTAGATGCTTCTATTCTGTTTCATTAGGTATTTCTGTCCTTTCTAAAGTCACTTCTGGCCACACCACCACTGGGAAGGGCATGCGTGGTCTCTGTCCCATCTCTCGTGCAGTGCCCATCTTCTTTGCCTTCTTTCTCTATGTACTGAGAGAAGTTTGGCACCAATTTCGAATCTCTTACTCTCTTCCACAGAGCTCTCGTCCAGGTAATGACCCTCAACTTACACCCTCACTTCCACCCCAGCCAAGAAAGGGCACTTCAGTTAACAGGGTCTGTTTTACTAGGGCAGACACCAATTAGAAATGTGTTTAGCTACAAGTAACAGGAAACGTAACTAATAGTAGCTTTAAACGATTGTATTTGCTTTCCTCATATGACGAAGAGCCAAGAAGGCGAGTGCAGGGTTTCCACACTGCCAGAGCTAGCGTCTCTGTGGTTGCCTTGACCTTTCCTCTTTGGACACAAAGTGGCTGCCACAGCTCAGGGCTTCATGTCACGATCAAGATGGGTAGAAGTGGGGAGGGAAGCCTCAAGCGTCTTTCTTTCTTTTATTTCTTTTATCTCTTTATTTTATTTTTAAAGTTTGTTTTTGAGAGAGAGCGCGACAGCGTGAGCAGCATGGCGGGGGGGGGGGGGAGAGCAGAGAGAGAGAGAGAGAGAGAAAGAGAAGAAGAGAGAGAATACCAAGCAGACTCCATGCTGCCAGCACAGGGCCCGATGTGGGACTCGGACTCATGAAACTGTGAGTTCATGACCAGAGCCGAAACCAAGAGTGGGTTGCTTAACCAACAGAGCCACCTAGGCACCCCATCTTTCTTTATTTTAATCAGAAGAACCAGTGCGTTCCAGGAACCCACCCTCCTTAGCCATCTTATGTTTGTTTTTTTTTTTAAGTTTTTAAAAATGTTTTATTTATTTATTTCTGAGAGAGAGAGAGAGACAGAGAGACAGAGTGAGCAAGGGAGGGTCAGAGAGAGGGAGACACAGAATCTGAAACAGGCTCCAGGCTCTGAGCTGGCTGTCAGCACAGACCCCGAGGCGGGGCTCAAACCCATGAACCGTGAGATCATGACCTGAGCCGAAGTTGGTCGTTTCACCGACTGAGCCACCCAGGCGCCCCGACCATCTTATGTTTTTATCTTACTGACCAGAACCGTGTCTCATGGACACCCCTAGCTGTGTCAGTGGTTAGGAATATAAGTTACATAAGTGACGTTATCATATTATTCTGCACTCTGCTTTTGTCACAAAAAATTCTATTTTCAGCATTTATCCACATTGGTGCCTGTAGCTCTGGATGCATTTTAATCACTGTATGTGTTCCATTGTACACTCAAGTTATTTATCTGCTTCCTGTTGAGAGGCCTTCAGGCTGTGCCTTAGAATTGGTTTCCTCCGGAAGCACACCCTGAGTCAAGGGTGTGAGAGCAAGTAGTTTATTTGGAAGGTTGGAAGGCGATGTCAGTACACATTAATTAGCAGGGCAGTGGGGATGTGAGCAGCCGAGGGAAGGAAACCAAAGAAGGGGGATTACAGACAGGTTATTGCGGTGGGGCTCAGTCCCACTGCAGATTCCTAGGAGATAGTACAGAGCAGAGCACTCCAGACCCGTCCCCACTGAGCGATGAGGAGCTGGAGGATTTATCCATGAACTCCAGTCGCCATTAGTTGTGTGCTGGTGTGGGAAGGGCACTTCGGACCTGCTTCAAGCGCTGGTTGAGCAGAGTGCATGCACAGGAATGGAGAATGCCCAAGGGACAAGGGTGGGCCACCAACTGTGTGCTGCAGGTTATATCCATAAAAAATAGTAATAATTAGGGGCACCTGGGTGGCTCAGTCGGTTAAGCCTCCGACTTCGGCTCAGGTCATGATCTCACGGTTGGTGGTTTGAGCCCCGCGTTGGGCTCTGTGCAGACAGCTCAGAGCCTGGAGCCTGCTTTGGATTCTGTGTTTCCCTCTCTCTCTGACCCGCTTCCACTCACGTTCTGTCTCTCTCTGTCTCTCAAAAATAAATAATCATTAAAAAAATTTTTTTTAAATAGTACTAATTACAACTGAGCATCCTTGTACATAGAATGCCCAGTGCATAGGTGCATAGGTGGGGTATCTATCTAGGGCATAGAGCTAGAATGGAATTGCTGGCCAGAGAGTGTGTGCAAATTCAGTTTCACTAAACACTGCCGTGTGGTTCTCCCAGTACCTTCTACCACTACGGGAAGAGTTTCCATTTTGGCACATTGTTGCCAAATTTGGACTTTTAGATTTTTGCCCTTCGAACACGGATGAATAGTAACTGACAGTTTTAGTATGCCAGGTTGCTCTCTAAAGATTTATCCGATTTCTAGTTCCATCAGCATTATAAGATAATTGTCATATCTCCACATTCTTGTGAACACTTGGTATTTGTCTGATTTTAAACATTCTCCCCGATCTGATGGATATTGAAATTGTATCTCTGCATTGTTTTGGATTAATTTTTAAAATACTCCTTAGTTTACTACTTTATAGCAGGGGTTCTTAAAATTTGAGCTCAGGATCTCTTTACTACTTAAAAATTATTGTGGACTCTTGTAAATTTTTGTTTGTGTGCTTATACTTATCAGTAGTTACCATAAATATTTAGAAAATTAGAAATTTAAAAATTCTTATTAATTCATTTATAAAGCAGTAATGTGCTCATTACCTGGTAGCGTAAATGATGTATATTTATGAACTATAACTGTACTCTCCCTCCTCCAAATTTACTTTGATGAGTAGTAAATGTTTTCACATTTTTGTGTATTTCTTTAATGTCTGGCTTAATAAAAAACATTTGGCTTCCCAAACCTTCTGGATCCAATCTGTTGTGATATGTTGTTTTGGTTGAAGAATAGGAAGAAAATCCAGCCTCGCAAAGACATGTAGTTGGAAAAGGAAGGACTTTGTGTATCTCTGAAAAAGACTTGGGGACCCTGAGGACTGCTTGGACCACCCATCAAGAACTGCTGTTTTAGGGAATTACAATATGCATTCTTAACTCGTCACTCACTGCCTACTGTGAATCAGTATTATACCACTTCCTGCACAGTGTTAGAACCCTAGAACAGCATGCTCTGTTTACTCCCCTCTGGTCCTTTGTGCTGTTATTTTCGTTATGTATTGGAAAAAAATTTTTTTTAATGTTTATTTACTTCTGAGAGAGAGAGAGAGAGAGCAGAGGAGGGGCAGAGAGAGAGGGAGACACAGAATCCGAAACAGGCTCCAGGCTCTGAGCTGTCAGCACAGAGCCCGACGCAGGGCTCAAACCCAGAAACCGTGAGATCATGACCTGAGCCGAAGTCGGACGCTCAACCGACTGAGTCACCCAGGCGCCCAGACATTTTTGTCATGTATTTAAACACTAAAGAAGGTGCTTCAGGAGCACCTGGGTGGCTCAGTCGGTTGAGCATCTGATTTCGGCTCAGGTCATGGTCTCACAGTTCGTGGGTTCGAGCCCCTCATTGGGCTCTGTGCTGACAGCTCAGAGCCTGGAGCCTGTTTTGGATTCTGTATCTCCCTCTCTCTCTGGCCCTCCCCTACTCTCTCTCTTTCTCAGAAATAAATAAAACATTAAAAAAAAAAGAAAGTGCTTCAGGGTCAAGGAAAATTAATCTTTTAGAGATTCAGACACAAAAATGGATACGTGTGTAGAAAGAGAGAAAGATTGATTGATTTTCCAGATGATGTAAAAATGTTGGGGTTCAGGAACGAACGGTCAAGAAAGAATTGTCGAGACATCTTTGGTGCAAAAAGGCGGTCTTATTAAGCCACGCAGATAGGATCCGTGGGCAGAAAGAGCTGCACTGTGGGCACCTGAGTGACTCAGTCAGTTAAGCACCTGACTTTGACTCAGATCATGATCTCATGGTTTGTGGATTCGAGCCCCACATTGGGCTCTATGCTGACAGCTTGGAGCAGGGAGCCTGCTCTCTCCCTCTCTCTTTGCCCCTTCCTCGCTTTCACTCTGTCTCTGTCTCTCTTTCTCTCTCTCTCAAATATAAACAAAAATTAAAAATTAAAAAAAAAAAAAGGAAAGAGCTGCACTGGGGTTGTGAGGAGTGGCCAGGGCCGGGGTTTGGGATAGTGTAAGTCTCTAAGGAATTTGGAAGCACGTTTCCAGAATCTCAAGTGGCTAGCTGTTGCTAGGATAAGGTCATTTACTACAGTCTAGTAAAACTTTAGTCATGAGACTCTTCAAATGGATATCAGTGGGCCTTGTGTTTGGCGGATGATGGCTAACACAGAGATAAAGGAAATTTCCAAAGGGATTTTTTTCTTACAGGATCCTAGAGTTCAGGCTAATGTCAGGCGAAGGTTGCCTTTGACATCTAGCAAAGTATGAACATGAGGCAGTTGAGTTTCTGGAGGAAGGTCACTCTGTCTCAAGGACTTGTCAATGTGCTATAAGTTGTAAAGAAATTTCATTTGTTTCCCTTTTGCCTTTGTTCTCCACATCACAGAGGCTGGAAGCCTTTTCCTCTGACCACACTTAGGGCTGGGGACTGATCATTCAAGTCCTCCTAAAGCCGAGTGGAACATGGGTCGGGCTGAAGCTTTAATTACAGTGTGTTTGCTCCAGGCCCAATCTCCTATACGGCCATTTTGAGCCTTTGCTCTGGGAAGGGGTTCAGTGTTTGTTTGTGTTTTTTTGGTTCGTTTTTGGATTCAGTCTGGCAGGCACCACATCATTGTGCAGGACTATGGGTTTTCTCTCTGCTTTACTATGTTCTCTACTGCTTCTTTCTTAAACAAATTTGCCGCAATGTTGTTTTGGTGTGGTTTGGTTTGCTTTGGTTTTGGAATGGGAATCTTCCAGATTTTGACTTGTTTGACCACCCTCCATAGTGTCTAAGCACAACTGCTTTCTCCTGGTGACTTCTTCTTCATGCTGGCTCATTCCGCCTCTTGGCGGTACTCAGACGGCCCCCAGACCTAGACACTGCTGCACCTCTCTGCTCCCCCACAAAGGGCTTCTTTCTCTCTAGAATCGGTTCAAGCTTTCTTTTGTCCATTGCCCCCCGCCTGCTCTGTAGTCAAGTGTGACATTAATTTTGTACATTTTTTCCCTCCTTGCTACTGTAGGACTGAGAGCCTTTCACATCCTTTTCTATTACAACCTGAGTATTTTAATTTGCATTTACTTGATTGTTGGGAAGGTTGAGTATCTTTTCTCGCACTTACTGGGAAGTTTCCCCTGCTTTGAATGGCCTGTTCGATCCTTTAGGCATTTTGTCTTTTTCTAAATGATTTGTAGAAGTTCTTTATGTACTGGGTCCAAATGTCTTACAGATCGTAAGCATTGCAAATGTTTTATCTTCATCTATAGCCAGTCCTTTAACTTTGTTTGTGGTATATTTTGTTACAGAGTTCTGTTGCATATACAGAAAAGCGCATACATCGTAAGTTTACAGCTCAGTGAATTTTCATTAACTTGATACACCCGCAGAAACGCCACTCATGTTCTCTTTCAATCATTTCCCTCACAAAGCTAGCCATTATCCAGACTTCTAATGATGTATTAAATTTTTTAAAAATTAAATATTTACTTTGAGGTAATTGTAGATTTATAAGAAGTTATAAGAAATAATGCAGTGAGGAGCGCCTAGCTGGCTCAGTTGGTAGAGCACACGACTCTTGATGTCAGGGTCCTGAGTTCAGCCCCCATATTGGGTGCAGAGCCTACTTTAAAAAACTGTATAAGAAATAATATAGTGGGGCGCCTGGGTGGCTCAGTCGGTTAAGCGTCCGACTTTGGCTCAGGTCATGATCTCATGGTTCGTGGGTTTGAGTCCTGTGTTGGGCTCTGTGCTGACAGCTAGCTCAGAGCCTGGAGCCTGTTTCGGATTCTGTGTCTCCCTCTCTCTCTGACCCTCCCCTGTTCACACTGTCTCTCTCTCTCAGAAATAAATTTTTTAAAACATTTAAAAAAAAAGAAATAATATAGTGAGTCACCACGTGCCCTGCATTTGATTTTCTCCAATGGTAAACAGAGGGTACAACCCCCATGCAGTATCACAACCAGGATACTGACATCCATATAGTCAAGGTAAGGAAAGTTCCCATCACCACAGATCCCCAGTCTGACCCTTTTATAGCCACAGCCACTTCCTCCTTCTCCCTTGGCCTTCTTCCTCAATACCACCTCCACCCTGTCCTTGACTCCAAGCAATTGCTAATGTGTTCTCCATTTTAATAACTTTGTCATTTCAAAAAGTTATATAGGGGCGCCTGGGTGGCTCAGTCAGTTAAGCGCACGACTCTTGATTTTGGCTCAGGTCATGATCTCACAGTTCATGGGCTGGAACCCTGCGTCCGGCTCTGCGCTGACAATGAGGAGCCTGCTTGGGATTCTCTCTCTCCCTCTCTCTCTTCCCCTCCCCCACTTGCATGTGCATCCATGCTCTCTCTCTCTCTCAAAAAAAAAAAAGTTATATAAATGGAATCGTACAGTATATAATAACATCTTAGGATTGGCCTTTCTCACTCAGCATAATTCCCCAGAGATGCATCCAGGTTGAATGTACATATATTTCACTCCTTTTTATTGCTGCCTAAGTCAGTATTCCATGGTATGGATGGACCACTATTTGTTTAACCATTCACCTGTTGAAGGACATCTGGGTTGTTGCCAGATTGGGGCTATTCTGGATAAAGCTACCATGAACATCCACGCCCAGGTTTTGTGTGGTCCTGAGCAAGCGTTCTGTTGCCTTGTCTTGCAGAGAGCAGAGAGCATCCATCCGATTCAAGGCCACACTCATGAGTACTCTCATGGACGTCCTTCGCCACCGGCCGGGATGGGTGGAAGTAAAGGAGTAAGATGCCTCCCCACCCCCTGCCAATCCCGGCTCTCCTTCTCTTTGACTCACTGGTCCTTGTCTCCCTCTGTCCTCTCCCAGTCCCTGTGGGTAGCTGCTGGGACTTGTCCCAATTTGGCTGTGACATGGACCAATATTTATTTAGCGCCCAGAATGTATCAGGCACATTACAGACGCCATCTCTGTCTTGTTTAAGTCTTAGAACCATCCAGCAAGATATGATTATGATCAGAGGTATCAAGCCAGTTGTTGAAGGTCACACAGCACATACGTGTCAGAGTGGGATTCACTCCCAGTTCCATTGCACTATTCCATAGCCAGTGTCCTGGAGCCTTCTGGAGAATCCAGGATACAGCCATCACAGACTAGCTGGCTTGAAATCTTCCAGGGATGCCAGGTCCAGGTCAAGGGCTGCTCTTCCCTGGCCACTTACTAATCTTGTGACTTTGAACAAGCTACTTGACTTGTTCTTGTTACTTGTTACAAGTTACTTGATAAGCCTGTGTCGCTTCCTCTACGCTGGACCCTGAGGATGCTGAGATGAACAATGCCTGGCACATAGTAGGTGCTCATGTTAGTGAGGGCTAAGGTTTGGCTGTGTGTAACAGAGACCCAGAGCAAAAGAGGCTTTGACGGACTAGAAGTTTCTTTATCTCTCCCACTAAAGTCCCAGTGTAGGAAGTTCAGAGATGGTATAGAAAGTTGGGTCCCTCTGCTTCCGTGTTTCCATTCTGCTATCCCTTGAATGAAGCCTTTCTCCTCATGGTCTAAGGTGAAGCTTCAGCCCTACGTCCACAGGGCAAGCAGCAGTAGGTAGGAAGGAGACAAGAAGGTACACGTCCTGCTATTGAAGGACACAGCCCGGAAGCCAGACTTAGCCTGGCTGCAGGAGAATCTGGGATATGTAGTTTTCATTTTGGAAAATGTGGATTACATTTTCCCAGGTAAACGTGGGGAATTCTATTACTGTAGAGAAAGCCAGGGTGGCTGCCCTGAACTGGTGCTCAATAAATACTGTTGCATAACAATAGCTAAGCCCTTTAGACACTCTTTATTAGCAGTTTACACGCATGACCTCTGAATCGTCTGGCAAGCCTTCTGGGAGGTGCTATTATCATACCCATTTACCGGGCAACGGGACACCTGGACAGAGAAGAGTAGAACATGCCATGTTTGGGGTCACTTGGCTTGTCAGGGCTTGGACTGCACCTAGTCAGTGTGCACAGTCTCAGACTCATCTCCACCCTAGCAAACCATGGCCACTCCCTCAAGGCTCCTCATGAACACGCTGCTTGCCCCTCAGCTGCACCTCCGTGGGCCCCAGGCCCTCAGCAGTGCTGAGGGCCTTACCTTGTGACCTTTGTCCCACCGACCCCCAGTGAAGGGGACTGGGATTTCTACTGGTGTGACGTCAGCTGGCTCCGGGAGAACTTTGACCACATCTACATGGAGGAACACGTGCGAATCAGTCACTTCCGAAACCACTACGAGGTGAGCTGGGTGGGTCAGTGGGGGGGGTGGAGGGGGGAGGGGAGAAGGGGAGAAAGGGAGACTGAGTCTGTCAGTTCGTGTCATCGGTCGAGGCAGGGAGTGCAAGGACCAGAATGGAAAAGCATAAGGGGATTCAGGGTACATGCCAGGTGGGGAACATGTGCATGAGATACATGATGGGTTAAAGAATGTGAGAGGGTAAGGATCTAACCCCTGAGCAACAGGCTATTTTGGGGCAGGGACTGAGGTCACCGGCTGGTTGGCATTTCAACACTACAGATGTGAGGGGCAGCCTGGCTTGTGGGGGAAAGGGCCGAGGGAAGAGGATGCTTGGGCAATCCGGTGATTTCAGGGAAGAGACACGTTGAGCAGTCGGGAGTCTGGAGCTGGGAGGGAGGTCCCAGAAGAATCAGATCACAAAGATGGGACTGGAGGAGCCAACGAGGCAGAGATTTGAAAAGGTTAGTGTAGCTTAGAAATTAGGAACGTGGGGGCGCCTGGGTGGCTCAGTCAGTTAAGCGTCCGACTTTGGCTCAGGTCATGATCTCGTGGTTTGTGGAGTTTGAGCCTTGCGTCAGGCTCAGAGCCTGGAGCCTGCTTGGGATTCTGTGTCTCCGCCTCTCTCTGCCTCTCTCGTGCTCGTGCTCTGTCTCTCTCTGTCTCTCAATAATAAAAATAATTAAGAAAAAAAGTTAGGAACGTGAACTTTGGAGTCTGACAGGCTTGGGTCACAAAACTTCCGTTCGCTGGGTAGCTCTGGGCAATTGCCTTCGCCTTTCTGAGCCTCGCTTTTCTTGCCTGTAAAGTGGGGACAGTTATAGAATAGCAGGCTCTCAAACTTACTCTTACTGTTATTGCTCCTTCGTGGGCCAGAGAATGGAGGCTGTGGGAGGCAGTGGCGATGGTTGGGGTTGGGAGGTGGAGCCGGGCAGGGGGCACGAGCCTGAACAGCCTGTCCGCCCGTCCCGCTGCCCAGCTGACCCGCAAAAACTACATGGTGAAGAACCTGAAGCGGTTCCGGAAGCAGCTGGAGCGCGAGGCAGGGAAGCTGGAGGCAGCCAAGTGCGACTTCTTCCCCAAAACCTTTGAGATGCCGTGTGAGTACCACCTGTTCGTGGAGGAATTCCGCAGAAACCCGGGGATCACCTGGATCATGAAGCCTGTGAGTGCCCAGTGCCCGGTGCTGGGACCAGGGGGGAGGGTCAGGGGCAGGGAGGGCTTCCAGGCTCCAGAACAGAGCGGGGGTCCTTCACGGCACATCTCAGGTCAGAACGCTGCCTGGGATCTCAGCCTTAGATGCACCATCTGCCTCCCCCAAAGAGCTGACTTTGTCTCCTCTTTGCAGTGTTTGGACCCAGCAGCTATGACTGCTAGCACACAGTAGGTGCTCAATACGTGTTCACTAGATGGAAAAGTGATCCTCAGACAAGAAGGCAGGGAATCCAGAGCCTGCTGGAGCTCAGATCCCCACCCCTCTTCCTAAGAGAAAATGGTGGCAGTCAGGCCATGCCAAGCACTTTGCTTGCATGGCCTGATTCTCCGGATGGTCATTGGGATGAGATATTTCCTCGTTTTATTTTATTTCATTTTTAAATGTGTATTCATTTTGAGAGAAAGAGAGCGTGTGTGCACTTGCGTGAGAGCAGAGGGTGGGGAGAGGCATAGAGAGAGAGAGAGAGGGAGAAAGGGAAAGACTCTGAAGCAGGATTCTTGTGGGGCTCGATCTCACAAACCATGAGATCATGACCTGAGCTGAAATCAAGAGATAGATGCTTAACCAACTGAGCCACCCAGGCACCCCAATATTACCTCAGTTTAAAGATGAGGGGACTGAGACCCATTTATTCAAGCACACGTGCCAGGCATAGAACTAGGCGCTAGGGACACAGCTGTCAGCAAATCGGAAGTGGGTCTCTATCTTCCTGAGTGCAGATAATACAGAAGACACGTGTGTGAGTACAGTTGTGCTAAGTGACACTAGACAGCAAACAGTAGGAGGCTCCCCACTGTGCCAGGCTTTTCTGAAGAGAGATTGGGCTCCAAGGCCAAACCACTTAGTTCAAATACTGCCTGTACCTCTTCCTTGCTGTGTGACCTCAGACAGGTTGCTAAACTTCTCTGTGCCCTGGTTTTCCCATCTGCAAAGTGAGACTGTAGTACCTGTCACATAACGTTGTCGTGTGGTTGAGTTGAGGCAGGTAGAGCACACATTGAGCACTCCATAAATGATAGCTGCCATTGTTATTATTATTAAAAGAATTAGTATTGGCCTTGGCCTGAAGGGTGCAGGGGAGTCAGCCTGCTGAAGGGCAGAGGTAGGGAAGAGCATTCTGGGATGCACAAAGGCCTTGCACCCAGAGGTAGCCAGCCCTTCGGGGATCAAGAAACTAAGTGGAGGGTAAGTGTGGCAGGCCACCTACCAGCCCTTCGATTCTTCCTCGTGCCAGGGCTGATTTCTCACCACAGAGCCACCATAGCCTTGAATGGCATCATCAGGGCCCCCTAATATTTTCTGGGTTGGGAATGTGCCAGGCCCCGGGAAGGGAGCTGGAGGGAGGAGGAGGGGGGCAGCCCTTGCTTGTACAGCTGGGGACTGGGCCTGGGGTTGGCCGATACACATGTAGCCAGGAGCACAGCTGCTTGGAGGGGGATTCAACGTGCCAGACAGATACAAACTCCGGATGCTCCCCCCTGGGTCCCAGCCAGCATGTATGTACCCGGCCTGCTGCTCCTGTCCCCGTGAGGCCTGTGGGGAGAGGCCTGCGTCCCCTTCTCTGCAGCCAAGAGGGACGAGGGACTGGTTAGGCAGCTGAGGCTCCAAAGCTCAGGGCGGTTCCAGCTCCCAGCATTAGCTTCTCAGACAAATGGTAATTTGTGCTAATTGGGAAGAGCAATTGCATATTAAGTTGATTCCTTTCCCAGCCCGCAGCCTTTGTTAGAGGCAGACACAAGACAGCTGTAATTAAGAGGAGGCATCGTGGCTGTGTGTGTGTGTGTGTGTGTGTGTGTGTGTGTGTGTGTGTGTGTTTGCTCCTGAACAGCTACGCCACCCTGTCTGCAGTGTGGGGAGCAGAGAGTGGGTGCTCTGGGCTCTGACTCTGTACCCGCCCCTTACAAGCCACCTGACCCCGAACAGGCTCCCCAACCCCTCGAAGTCTGCGTCCTCATCCGTGAGGTGGAATTAATGAGTGCACGTACCTGACGGGGTTGTGGGAGAATCTCATGTGGTCATACATGTCACACACGTGAGGTATGCAAGTTACGTAAAGGGTTTGGCATTTAGGCGCCCAGTCGCTGACCACTTTTACGGGTATTCCCAAGAGTCCGGGCAACGCCTCTTCCCCTGCCCCTGGAAAGCACGCGGTCGGTGCTCCCCAAACCCAGAGGCACCCACAATCTGGTTAAAGGCAGAGACTGACTCAGCAGGTCTGGGGCGGGCCTGAGAGTCTGCCTGGCTAACCAGCCCCCAGGTCAGGCCCTTGCTGCTGGTCCCCGGACCACACTTTGAGGAGTGAGACCGTACCAGAGTACTGTTCAAACCTGAGAGTGCGTCAGAATTTTCTGGAGAGCTTATTAAAGCCCCCTTGTCCCTCCCCCAGTGTCTGATTCACTAGGCCTGGTATAAGGCCAAAGATTTCGCATTTCTAACCATTTCCCAGGTAGAGCAGCCAGGGCTCTCCAGAGCCGCAGAACCACGAACCCCCGGGATAGAGTGTTAGTCCTGGGATCCTGTTGTTTGGAATCCTTCGGGGTGGGGAAAATGAAAAAAAAGAACATTACTTTAAATTCAGAAAATAGAAAAAAATTCCCAAATCCCTCCACTCTTCCCACAAGGCCTGTCTCCGGGAGCCAGTTTGTCCCCGTGCGCCCACACACAGGAGTTTTCGCATAGCTGCCGAGGCGGCGGGGCGGGTCAGGGCAGCCACCGGCCCACCTTTCCCTCCGGAGTCTCCCCAGGCCCTGCTGAGGGCAGGGGTGATGAGGGGGCGAGTTGGACTCAGAAGGCAGTAAGCAGCATCGTCCCCTCCCTGCCACCCTCAGGGACCCCTCTTCCCACCCAGCCCGAGCCCCAGCCCGTCTCCGAGTATAAGAACAAGCCCTTGGCTTTGCCATTTAAAAGTCCGGTTGATGTAAAAATTGCATCGATCCGCACTTGTTTTCCATCGAAACGTTCTCCCCAGCTACCAGCGCAGGGCCTCTGGGTGGGCGGGAGGTAGGCAGCAGGCGGACTGCTCTTGCTCGGCCGGCCTCCCTCATGGGGCTGGGGGCCAGGCGCTGGCTGTCTGTCAGCCCCCCTGCGTCTGCAAAGCTGGCCTAACCCTTCACCCTGGCCCTTCCTCCTGAGCAAACACTAGGCGGCTTTCAGCTCTGGGGGCCTCGGCCCAAATTGCAGGATAGGAAGGGCAGAATTTATCATTGTCTCTCAAGTTTCCCCCAGCCACGGCTTCTCAGACCCTTTCACTGCAATCTTCCAAGAGGTGGGAGATGCCTTGGGCAGTAAATAACAGAAATCACAGCTAAAGGGGGCCCCAAATGAGAGGGCAGGGCCTCTGAACTATTCTCCTCCCTTGGGCCTCATTGGCATCTGGTAGAAATCATGTTTCACACAGTCACAAAATCATGTGTTTGTTTATTTATTTTTAATATTTGAGAGAGAGAGAAACAGAGCGTGAGAAGGGGAGGGGCAGAGAGAGGGGAGACAGGATCTGAAGCAGGCTCCAGGCTCTGAGCTGTTGGTACAGAGCCCGACGCGGGGCTCGAACTCACAAAGAGTGAGATCATGACCTGAGCTGAAGTCAGTACTCAACCAACTGAGCCACCCAGGCGCCCCACAAAATAATGTGTTTAAAAGAATAAAATAGTTTGGTTATAAAAAGAAGGAAGTCTACTGAGAAAACAGTTATCAGACGGTTAGTCTGGGTCCTCTGAGAAACAGAGACGAGCATGCTGGGAGTTTTGCCTGTGAGAAACGGGGAGGGAGTGGAGGGAGCTGGGGCGGCCGTCAGACCCCAGCGAGGGAGAGGGGGAAGGAAGAGCAACATCCAGAGGCTGGTCAGCAAGGCCTGGGGGAGGCCTCAAGCCAGAGGAGGCTCCTGTCTCCCAGGGGTGGGCCAGCCCTCAAGTCCCCCTCGGTTCTCAGTCGGTGGCAAGAGCGGCCCCTGCAGGCGGGGCCCCACAAGCGCAGCGTGGACTGCAGTGTCTTCTCACAACGGCCACGCAAACTATTAAATGTTTTTAATGCAGTAGCAACATATGTGCTTTTCATCGTCAATGTAAGAGAGTCTAACAGCAGGCCCCATTGTCACCATAATTTCAAAGTCACCAGGAGCTGAAACAATACTTTGAGATGCCTGCGACTGTAATGTGATCTAAAAATATCCAAGATTTCTTTTGAAAGCAAAATCACAGGCGTGGCTGATACCACTAGGATTTGTTGTCCACCTTCATAATGGAACGCGGTGGGAAAATCTGGTTAGGATGAAAAATTTTCTTCGCATTCAAGTTTACAGACCCCAGGACATTTCCCTTACCGATGAAAAGTCGACTCAGGGGCCGTTTCAACATCACCGGACAGTTGGACGTCATCACTGGCTCCCACCCCGTTGGGCTGGCTGCTCCTCTTGGTCAAAATGTGGCTGCCAAGCTCTAGCTTCACCACCTCACGCCTCCACTATTGCCGCAGGATTGAAGGAACACCCTGGTCTGGTGTCCCTTTTGAAGGAGACACAAACTTCCCGGAGGTCACCGCAGTAGACTTCTGCTGGCATCCTGCTGGCCCTGGCTGAACCGGTCACATGGTGGGGGCATGGGACCATCACAGGCATCAGACCTCGCAGAGGACAGGGCCACCAGGAAGAGGTGATCCAAGTGAGGTTCGGTTGGGAGCGCCTGGCTGGCTCCGTCGGTAGAACTTGTAATTCTTGATCTCAGGGTCGTGAATACAATCCCCATGTCTGGTGTAGAGCTTACCTTAAAAAACAAGCAAACAAATACCCAAATGGGGTTCTGTCGGCAGAGAAAAAAGGGAATTTTTTCCCCCTACTCGTCGTTGCTGAGTAGACCACCAACTACGTCTGTAACACCCAACGAATGCCACACAATGAATGTCTCATGAGAAATGACCCCCAGGGCCAGCGTGTTGAGGACCATGAATGGCCACAGGTGGTACAAAATCTAAGTATGGCTCATTCCAATAATCCATTCATATTATTTTCCAACTGAAAACATATCTTTTCATAAAAATAATATAACTTACTCCCAGATTATCAAGCAAGACTGATACTCCCGGGGGGCAGGACCATGCTGACCATGTGATTTTGGGGACGCCCCGGCACGTGGCAGGAGGAACATGCGTTTCCGTCTTGAGAAGCACAGATTTAACTCCCTGGGGTTGTCACCTACCGGCCGGGTAACCTTGAACAGAGTGATTGGCCTTGTTCCTTGGTTTCCTTGGCTGCAAAATGGGGATGATGTTAATGCCTACAGAGAAGATTTTTTTTTTGCCGAGCTTTAAGGAGCTGATGCGTGTAAATCTTTGTGCCTGGCACGCAGGAAACATCTTAGCGGCTCCTCTTAGAAACCATTCCCCTAAAGTTAGTGTTCTGGTTCTGTCCCCATGCCCCAAAGTTCAGTGGCCTGAAATGAAAATCCTGTCTTATTTATTAGCTGGTGAGCTCTAGTTTGGGCAGCATGTATGGGACTGGAGACATTTTCGTGAATGGTTTTGGAAACTACGGTCTGCTGGAGCTAGGTAGTAGGTGATTTCCCGTCTCGACAACCCCGGTATATCACCAGGCAGGAAGTTTACTTTTCACTCTGAGGGTTATTCCCTTAGGAGGGCATCTCCTGGATCAGGCATGTTTGCTAGTATAGTAGCGATGCTTCAAACAATGAAGGCATTTTTATCATCTCAGATAACAAGAAAGCCAGAGTTCCAGGAAGCTCCAGGTTTGGGGATGTGCTCAGTGATGCTATGAAAAGCCCACATTCCTCATCTTTCTTATCTATCATCACTCTGCATCCTCAGCTATTGGCTTTCCTCTGTCAGGCTCATCACCTCCTTGGTGACGGTTGTCTGCCTCACCTCCCCAGACTGTAGCATTCAAAGAAAGAAGGAAAGGAGCCAACATCTCTTTCTCTCTCTCCTTTCCTCTCTTGCTCCCTCCCTCTCTTTCTCCTCCTCCTCAACCCCAACATATTTTTAAAATGTTTATTTATTTATTTTGAGAGGGGAGGTGGGGCAGAGAGAGAGAGAGAGAGAGAGAGAGGGAATCCCAAGCAGGCTCCGTTCTGTCAGTGCAGAGCCTGACACAGGGCTCGATCTCATGAACCATGAGATCATGACCTGAGCCAAAATCAAGAGTCAGACCCTTAACCAACTGAGCCACCCAGGCACCCACCCCAATATTGTTAAGAAGGAAGAAAATAGTTCTCAGAAGCCTCAGAGCCTCAGGCAGATACCTCTTTAGGTCTCATTGACCAAAACTAGTCGCATGGTTCCAGAGAGCTGCATGGGAGGCTGACAACACAGGTGTCTGGTCTTTCCAGAAGGAAGGGGAATGGCTATAGGGAAGGCAGCCAACAAAGGTGGAGGGGTGAGGGGGGGGTCCTAGATCCAAAGGCAGGAACCTTAAAAAAGACTTCTTTTTTAAAAATGTTTTATTTATTTCTGAGAGAGAGAGAGAGAGAGAGAGAGAGAGCGAGCAAGGGAGGGTCAGAGAGAGAGGGAGGCACAGAATCTGAAATAGGCTCCGGGCTCTGAGCCGGCTGTCAGCACAGAGCTGGACACGGGGCTCGAACCCACGAACTGCGAGATCATGACCTGAGCCGAAGTCGGACGCTCAACCAACCAAGCCACCCAGGCGCCCCAGGAAAGACTTCTTAATTGAAGTTTAGTAAACAGAATATGCCCCGATTACAGGGGCACAGCTTGGTCAATTTCATGAGGCGGGCACACTTACATAACAAGCACCCAGCTCCCTTCCGACCCTCTCCCACTCATGACCCCCTGGGTCCCTAACAGCATAGATTCATTTGTCTGCTTTGTTACTTTGTGTAACTGGAATCGTGTGCTATGGCTCCGCTGCATCTGCTTTCTCTCCCTCAGCACTGTGTTCAGGAGATTCATCCGCACTGCGGTCCATGCAGTTTTGATCATCACTGATGTAGATACCATCCCATTGAGTGCGTTTTTGTCCACTTGGGATTTTCAAGGTTGGAGTTATTGTGAATCGTCTGCCACATGTCCTGCATGTGTCCACGGGTGCCCGGGGTTTCTGCCGGGTGGGTGGCCCAGGAGAGGAATTGCTGGCTCAGAGCAGGTGCCTCTGTTCAGCTGTAGTGGAGGCTGCCCGTTTCCAAACAATGTGCACGCCCACCAGCAGTTGTGAGCTCCGGTTTCTCCGCCACCTCGCCAACACGTGCTGTCGTCTGTCTTTAGTTGTCACCGCTCTCAGGGAGCGTGGAGTGGCATCCTCTTGGGGTGTTCGTCTGCACTTCTGTAGGGCTAGTGAAGTGGAGGGACTCTTCATGGTTTACGCTGGGTCATCTCTTTCTACATGAAGTGAACATAAGTCTGCCGTGTGGCTGTGAACTGTGGGAAGCCCTTGATGCGCACTGACTACCAGTACTCCCAAGGTCTTGAGGGCACCCCATCTTCTGGGGGTGCACAACCCCGAATCAGCCGCACAGCACAGCAGGCAGAGAAGGGCTGGGTCTCAGCTCCTGCTGCCCCCATGACGGGGAGCCCTGTGGACAGCCTGCCCAGCCACGCCCAACAGCCCTGCCTGCCCCTACATTGTACAGAGAGCATCACATCGACCGACTTGGCCATGCGCAGAGAAGAACAGAGGGAAATGAGAGTTTGCATTCCCTGGGTGCCTTCATGCCAGAGAAAAGACGACTTGAGGGGATCCAGATCACCCAAGGGGCTGCTCTGGGGCCCAGGAGTCAGGTTTGTTTTAGAAAGCCCTACGGGCAAGAGCCAGGCTGGCAAATTTTATCTCCACACAGGTTAGGCTGTGAAAGCTCCCTGAAACCTGGGTCACTGCTATAGCATAATGCCTAGCACACAGTAGTCACCTCATGTATACCTTTGGGATGACTGCTTAATAGAGCAATCCTGCAACAAATGAGCTGCATCAGGAGGTAGGGGGAGGGTAGCGAGCTCCCTGGCAGGTGACCATTACTGAGGGATTTCACAGGGGGAGTAATGCCATTGGTGCTGACTGCTCTGCATGATATTAAAGATCTTTCCAGCCCCTGGACTCTGTGAAGCCATGAATTATCCATACTGGGATTCAGTAAAGGCAGACTGATCAGTATTAGCTGAAGCAAAACCTAATTAGGGAGGCAAATTGATTTCCAAAAAAAGAATTGGATGATGTGTTCCCAAGACTGTTAGAAATGGTTTTTTAATTGTCTGCTCTTTTGTATTATTCATGCCATTGTATGCCTTTGTGAGCTAAGTCGGCTTCTCTCTTTCCTCTCCGCTTGCCTCTCTCCCTCCCGCCAGCCAGGCTTAGTGCGTTCTCTGTGGCTGGTCCCTTGGGGCTGGGCTGGGCCATTCCTCTGGGGATAGCTGGAAGCCCATGGGACAGAGACTGAAAAATGGGGGGGAGGTGCCCCAGGCACAGGGGACAACAAAGAATCACACAGAGCTGAGAGCGGACCTTTCTGCCCTCACCCCCACCCCAGGTAGCCCGGTCACAGGGAAAGGGCATCTTCCTCTTCCGGAGGCTGAAGGACATCATGGACTGGAGGAAGGTAAGCTTACCTCTCCCCCTTGCTCCTGAAATCTCCCTCTGCCCTTGCTGCAATGAGGGGCCCCTCCTTCCCTCCTTCAAATCTTGGAGGGATGGCAAAGGAGGGTCCCTGAAGCCAGACTGCCTGGGTTCAAATCTTGATTTTGCCCCTTAAAAGCTGTGTGACCCTGGGCAAGATACTTCACCTCTCTGTGCCCACGTAAATGGGGGATAGTAGTGATAGTACCCACTGAGGATGAGTTACTATGCCTAAAACCCGAGAACATTGCCTCTGTACCTGGGTCTCCTGCTCACCTGGTTGGGGAGAGCTTGGCTGACTCTGCAAATCCCAGGCTGCGCCCCTCTCCCCACGACCCCTCCTTATCCCAGGATGCGGTGTAGTAGAGATCCCGGTTCCGATCCTGCCTCCGCCACTCAGCCGCTGTGTGGCCTTGGGAAAACTGCTGACCCCCTCTGAACTTTAGAGACGATAATGGTGCTACACAACCAGCACCTGCCGCATGAGCAGGTGCTCAGTAAATGAATTCTCCCCTCGTCTGTGTGTCTGCTTCCTCGCATGGAACCATCAGGGTACTGCCGGGAAGAAGCTCACCAGCTCAGAGGCCCAGCCAGCCCGGGGCACTGTCAATCCGTGTGGCGGCCATGTGAGTACAGGTGCTAGGTGGCCCCCGGGGCCCAGGAGGGGACGGCCTGGTTACCTCTGTCTTGAAGCAGCTTGGTGGTAGAGGCTGGGGGGTGGGGTGGAGGTATGTGTGATAGTAGGTGTAGAAAATTCTGCCCTGGGGTCCCAGGGGCTCCCTGCCACCGGGCCATCGTGTGTGACCTCACCAAGTGTTTGCCACTTGCCTTTGGGCCTCAGTTTTCTCACAAGGTTGCTGTGAAGGGGGCAGTGGCTGAGGAAGGGCTTTGCGGACCGTACCGTTAGAGGTGTGAGAGAGAGCATTGCTGGGCTGGCCAGGAAAGAATTCGCAGGCAGAGAAGGGAGAGGCACCTGTATGGTGCTCTAGGCAGCACAGACCAATGGAACTTTCCACAGAGGTGGAATGGTGTGGGCCTGTGCTCTCCGGTATGGGGACCACTAGCAACGGCTGACGCTGAGCACCTGAAAAGCAGCTGGTGTCCCTCAAGGACTGGATTTTACATTTCTTTTCTTTCTTTCTTTTTTTTTTTTATCTACATAGCATTTACCATTTTAACGGCTTCTAAAGTATATAATTTAGTGGCATTACGTGTAACCAGCACTGCCATCCACCTACAGAACTCTCATCCGCTTCCAGAACTCTGTCCCCATGAAACACTAACTCCCTGCTTCCCAGAACCTGCCCCCCCACCCCCACAGCCCAGCCCCTGGTAACCACTCTTCTACTTTCTGTCTCTGTGGATCTGACGCCTCATCTAAATGGACTCACGCAGTATTTGTCCTTCTGTGTCTGGCTTATTTCACTTAGCGTAATGGCTTCAAGGATCATCCACTTGATGGCATTTAAATTCACTTATTTTTAATCTGTTTAAATGTAAATAGACAGCACAGGTCTAGAGGTTAAATGTGGAAGCTCTGGGCCCAGCCTGAGGGTCCCCGCCCCCAGCTGTGCCAAGGAGCAGCTGTGTGACCTTGGGCAAGTCACTCCCCCTCTCTGCTTCAGTTTGCTCATCTGTAAAATGGGGGATAACATTAGTCCTTTCCTGATAGGGTTGATTTAAAGACCAAACGATATACCCCGAGGAGAGTGCCTGGCGCAGTGCCTCCTGCACTGGAAATGCTCCGTGAATGTTAATAATAGTTATTGTTACAACCAGGACGCAAGAGGTTCTGATGACCAGAGGGATGAAATCCCCGTGGAGAACTACGTAGCTCAGCGCTATATCGAAAATCCCTACCTCATTGGAGGTGAGGTGGCTGTCTCTGCCCAGAACAGTGTCCGCCACTTGGCTCCTCTCACCGCCTCAGAAACGTCTCCCTTCCCTCCCCCAGTGACCCCATCCTCTCTCGTGGTTTTCAACACCCCCAGATGCCAGTGACCTCCCAGCTCGCTGTCTCCAGCCAGGACCTCATCCCGATAGCCAGATCCTGATGTCCCACAAACCCTCGGGCACCTCCCGGCAACTCAAGCCCAACATGCCTGAGATCCAACCCTCGCCCTCCCCTGCCATGGGGCTCATTCCCCAGCCTTCCCATCGGGACACAGCCCCTCCGGCCCCTGGTTGCTAAGCCAGAGGTCGGAGACCTCTCTTCCCCCACCTTGTCTGATCTCCTTCAAGCTCCCACGCGCTCTTGAATCCATGCGAGCATCTCCATCGTGGCTCTGGCCACTGTCCCTCCCGACCTCACCCATGCCCACTGCTGCCCTGGTCCCCCGTGCTCCGCTCCAGCACAGCCGCCAGGGGGACAAGGCACCCCTCAGTGGCTTCCCACTGTTGTTAAAACGAAATCCAAAAACTGCGCATGATCTGACCTCAGTGACCTCATCTCCTTCCACTCTGCCCTTGGACCAAGCCTTCTGCCCCCTCCGGGCTCTCTGCTCAGGCGGTTCCCCCTGCCCCGAGGCCCACCCCCTCTGGCCTAGGGGGCACCTCTCTTCCTCTAGGTCCCCACTTCTCCACGAAGCCTTCCTCCACCCTGTGTCTGCAGCCTTTCCCCCTCATTAACCCCTCCCCACCCGTCACCCTCTCCTTGTACCTCGTGTGCGTTTACTAGCATTTGCCTCTGCATCTCCACTGCTCTAACCCCCAAACTAGCAGGGTGCCTGGCACGCAGTCAGTCGGTGTTGCATGGGTTCTTTCCTTGTCTGACAGGCCGCAAGTTTGACCTGCGCGTCTACGTGCTGGTGATGTCGGTGAGTAGCTAAGACGGGGTCCTCCTCCAGCAGCAGGTAAGGAAGAAAGAGCGCTGGGAGATGGCGGGGGAGGTGGGGGGGGGCAGAAGCCATTCTGGGTGGGGGGGCGCCTATGTGAGCCTGTCTGATTTTGCCTGCCTGGAGAGCCCAGGGGGCGTCTGAGAGTAAGGCGGGGGCAGGTAAACCGATCCCACTTCTGCCATCTCAGAAACCCCAGAGTCCGGATTTGCCGTCCACCTGTCCCTTATCCACTCAGCCATCCATGGTAACCGCAGCTAACCCATTCTGAGCACTTCCTAAGTACCAAGCCCTGGTATTCAGCAGGTTTTATTTCACTCGGTCCTCCTAATAACCAGAGATGTAGGTTCTATCATTATCTTCGTTTTCCAGGTGAGGAAACAGAATCAGAGGGGTTGAGTGACTTGCCCGAGATCACACACAGGTGACGGACAGAGCTGGGGTTTGAATCCAGGCAGCCTAGTGCCGGTGTCTACTCTCAGACTAGGAGCTGCTACCCTGCCCACCCCCACCCATTCATTCAACAATCATTCAGACCTTCATGAGGTGCTCCTCCCTGTGCGGCCCAAGGACGTAGGGGCATGGGAGGCAGGCTCGGCCCCTGTGCTCCTGGAGTTGACCGTCTGGTGGGGAGCATGAGGGGGGTCGCACATGGTGGTGCAGCAGAGAAGAGTCTCGTTCATTCTGTTCCCTTCTGCATCTGCTCTCCACCCCCAACACCAGGGAG
Organism: Hyaena hyaena; assembly: GCF_003009895.1. Lineage (NCBI taxonomy): Eukaryota > Metazoa > Chordata > Mammalia > Carnivora > Hyaenidae > Hyaena > Hyaena hyaena. The sequence goes on from NW_024080761.1 coordinate 2,602,799, forward strand.
GGGGTAGAATCATTGGAGGCTGTTTGGACTGAGGGGTGATGTGAGAAGGAAGGAAGGACACTCCAGGTGGAAGAAACAGCAGGCGCAAAATCTAGGAGGGGCAGGTGGCTCGCGTTCACCCCCTCCCCTTCCTCTCTGTCCTTGCCCTCCCGGACATAGTACCTCCCGCTGCGGGCCTGGCTGTACCGGGATGGCTTCGCCCGATTCTCCAACACCCGCTTCACACTGAGCAGCATTGATGACCAGTGTATCCTTGGATCCAAGCCTCCCTCTCCCCCGTGTGCCCTGCTCCTCCCCCTCCCCCAGCTGTTCAGGGAGCACTTATTCATTCCACAGAGTGCCAAGCTGTGGTCTGGGCATGGAGACACAGCAGGGAACAAGATGGGCCTGGTGCTTCCCTCCGGGAGCTGACAGCCTTGTGGGGCTGGGGGGAGCCCCCACTGATACCCAGGGGAGCAGCCCCGCTCTGCTCAGAGCAGCTCACCCCAAACTGCTCTACTGGATGACCATCTTGGTGGCCTGCCTGCCATTCACATCAATTCATATTCACAGGATGGGAGAGCTCGGGCCCCTTTGGAGAATGTTTGCGTCCTTTCCTGTGCCTGCACATTGGCTCACACATTCACTCAGACACCATGCCCTCTTTACCCATCGAACTGGCAGAGGCCAAAAATACGACAACACACTATGTTGGTGAGGCTGGGGGAATGCGTGTGTCGCTGGTGGCGTGCAAGTCGGTACAACCGCTTCAGAAGCAATCTGGCAAATGTCTATCAAAAGACAAAAGCACATACCCTCTGACTCAGCCAATTCCCTTCTGAGAATTTACCCTACATGTACACTCACAGTATAGGAAAAGAGAGTTTTAAAGGCTATGCACTGCTCAGCCTTGTTTGTCATAGAGAGGAAGAAAAAAGAGGAAATAATGAAACAGCTCATTTATACAATGGAATACTATGCAGCTGTTAAAAAGGAATAGGGCCGTGCTTTATGTATAGATATGAAATCATCTTGGCGACATATTGTTAATTGGAAAAGAACAAAGTATAGAACTCTGAAAAGTACACTTCCATTCATGTTACAAATTGTATCTCTATATATGTTTGTATCTGTGAGCAGGCATCTCTGGAAGGAAATACAAGAAATTGGGAGCAGAAGTTGCCTTTGGGATGAGAACTGGGCGGGTGGGGACGGGTGGGGAGGAGATAGTTCCTCAGACACATTTTGATGGTTTTTGACTTTTGAACCACACGAGTGTATTATCTGGTTAGAATACTGACATCAGGAGCGCCTGGGTGACTCCGTTGGTTAAGCGTCCGACTTCGGCTCAGGTCATGATCTCACAGTTTGTGGGTTCAAGCCCCCCATCGGGCTCTGTGCCGACAGCTCAGAGCCTGGAGTCTGCTTCAGAGTCTGTGTCTCCCTCTCTCTGTGCCCCTCCCCAACTCAGGCTCTGTTTCTCTCTGTCTCAAAAATAAATAAACATAAGATTTTTAGACGTGAGCATCAGAAGCAAATGGGGTCGACAATCCAGAAACGGAGAGATGATAGATCAGCAGGACTGGATTACAGGCATGCGGGAGAGAAGTAAATGGAAGGTGCTTCCGCTGCTGAGCGTCTAGCTCAGGAAGCGCCGCTGATGCTTCCAGCCAGTTCCCATTCCCTCTGCCTTAGTTTTGTCCCTCGATTACGTCAGTCCCAAGCTCATGCATGTGCGTTGCCTGCATGTGCGAATGGGAGTCACCCTGCTGAATATTTCCTACAATTCCCACCGCCCCCACCGATTTTCCCAACTTTAGCATTTTAAGTAGTTTGTTTAATTTTGTAATTCTAGCAAGCATTTAACATATGCAAATTACCATTTATTGTAGTTTTATCTTTTGACCACTGTGTGTTTTGTTAAGATTAAATGACACCTGTAAAACCCTTAGGACAGTGGCCAGTGCAGAGTGAGTGGTCCCTTCTTCCCTACTTAAAAGTGTGTGTGTATCTCGGGTCGTGGGGCCTGTTAAACAGACCCTGGCCTCTCCCAGGACTAGCTTCTAGTGAACAAGGCTTTGCTGTTTCCACAGTGAGTGAATAGACATGATTTTCCACAACCTCTTTTTTTTTTTTTAAATATTTTTATTTATTTCTAGGAGAGAGAGAGAGAGAGAGCGTGAGCAGGGGAGGGCCAGAGAGAGAGGGAGACACAGACTGAAACAGCCTCCAGGCTCTGAGCTGGCAGTCAGCACAGAGCCCGACGCAGGGCTCGAACCCACGAACCATGAGATCATGACCTAAGCGAAAGTCGGACGCTTAACCGACTAAGCCACCTAGGCGCCCCTTCCACAACCTCTTTTAAGTCTTAAAAGTTGAAATATTTCAAATATATACAAAAATGCAGAAAAAAGACTATAAGAGAAATCCAGGCATTTACCATCCAGATTTAACAAGTATTAATAGTTTGCTGTATTTGTTTCATATATTATGCACCAACTTTTAAAATAATAAAGCAACTTTGGATCATAAAGTAATAAGACATTTTAACCTGACCTTAAATATAGAGATTTACATTTTTATATATAGTTCACATAGAGGTATTCAAATTTATATGCATATATGTACACACATAAAATATAAAAATAATGACAATACAGTACTAATAAACAGGAACAAGTTAAAACGCCCTTGAAGGATGGCAAAATGAATGATAAAGCATCTACCTGCTATTACACAGCTGTTATAATGAGGTCAATCGAAATATCATGGAGAGGTATCTAAAATAGACTATTAAAATGAAAAACAAAATACAGGTACAGACCTGGTATGTTTATAATCCTAGTTTTGCTTTTATGGAACCCTGTTTCTGTTCAGAAGACGGTAAGAAAGGTTGTTCACTGATTTATTAACTCTGAACCTCAAGGAGGATTAGAATCAGGCCAGGAACGTTTGTTTTCAACTTTACACGTTTTCCTACGTTACGAATTGTTTTTACAACCATTAGGGAGTACTTTAATAGTAAAAACAATAAAACACGGAAAGAGTATAGCTTTCACAATAGAAGTAGTAGAGCTGTTTAAAGGCAAACCAGAAAATTCAGAAAATGTGCCAAAAAGACAAGAAGAAAAGAAAAGAAGCCTTCTTTGTTCATATTTTCTAGAGAAAAGCACTTACCCTGACGTATTTCCTCCCAGCTTCCTTTGTACGGTTGGTTCGTGGTTGTTATTGTTGCATTTTACGAAGGAGTGATCTCAACTGTATAAACATAACTTTTTTTCACTACACATACCAGTATTTTCTTTGTAGACATTTTTGTTAGTTACAAAGTATTCCACCAGGTAGACTTACTGCTTTATTAATCCTTCACATTAATAAAGCATTTGGGAGGTATTCGGTTTCCTCCAATTATGATGCACAACTGCTGGAAAGAAACATAGTTGCATAAATCTTTTACTGTATTTAAATGTTTCCCTTCAGATGACATTGCAGAGGCGTAAGTCCTGGGACAAGGGTACATGGCCAGATTGTTTTACAGAAGGTTCTTTTGTATTTTTACCTTTCCATTGACAGGACCCATTTCATCCCAGCTCTCCATGCTGAAGACAATCATTTTATTTTATTTTTTCAAACAGTTTGGGACTTAAAAACAAAATAAAAAGTTTATTTATTTATTTATTTAGAGCACATGTGATCAGGGGAGGGGCAGAGAGAGAGAGGGACAGAGAAAAACCCAAGCAGGCTCTGTCTGAGCTGTCAGTGCAGAGCACGACAGGGGTGTGATCCCATGAACCGTGAAATCATGACCTGAGCAGAAACCGAGAGTCAGACGCTCAGCTGACTGAGCCACCCAGGGCCCATGAGGACAATCATTAAAAAAGACATTTCTAGGGGCGTCTGGGTGGCTCAGTCGGTTGAGCGTCCAACATCAGCTCAGGTCGTCATCTCATGGTTTGTGGGTTTGAGCCCTGTGTCAGTCTCTGTGCTCACAGCTCAGAGCCTGGAGCTATTTCCGATTCTGTGTCTCCCTCTCTCTCTGCCCCTCCCTGACTCACGCTCTGTCTTTCTCTCTTTCTCAAAAATAAATAAACATTAAAAAATTAAAAAGACATTTCTAAAATAATTAGCACATGTAGATGAAGCATATATGGGCATTCATTATACTTGCAACGATTCTGTGAGTTTTGAGCTTTTCCAAATAAAAAGGTTAAAACATATGTAACTGACTTAATGGGGAAGCAAGATTTTGCCTTATAATTTGCATTTCTTCCAATTTGTACTTCTTCCCCATTTACATCCTTTTATTTATTGTTTCTTAATTGTTTTTAATGTTTATTTAGTTTTGAGAGAGAAACAGAGCGTGAGCAGGGGAGGGACAGAGAGAGGGAGACACAGAATCCGAAGCAGGATCTAGGCTCTGAGCTGTCAGCACAGAGCCCAATGCGGGGCTGAACTCAGGAACCTTGAGATCATGACCTGAGCCAAAGTCGGACGCTTCACCAACCGAGCCACCCAGGCGCCCCCCACCCATTTACATCCCTTTAAAATTATGTTTCTTCTATTACTAGAAACTTTAGGCATTTTCCCAGATGGTCTTTTAGTAGTTAATGTTTTCCCTGATGTTTTCACACCCCCTCTATCTTGTATCTCTTAGGGTCATAACTTTTTATTGTTAACAATTTATGTGGAATTTTCATCTGACAAAAACATTAGTCTGTCATATTTGCTACAAATCTTTTGTCTAGTCATGCTTGCTTTTCATTCTTGCCCTGATGTCTGATTAGTTTTATTTTTACATTGTTGGCTTATCCACTGACTTCCTCTGTGATTTCTCTTGTTGTTTTTAAGCTAAAAAAAATTCCCGCCGAAAGATTTCATAACTAATCATCTCCACTTCTGTACAGACTGGTTTTGATTGTTGGCTTACTCTTTGCCTGTTTCCCCCACCTAAGCACCCCCACTTAATAGGTGGGGAAACAGGCTCAGGGGTTAAGTGACTGGCTCCGGGGCACGCAGCCCATAAAAGGCACAGGTGGGATTTGAACCCAGGCCCATCTGAACCCAAGGCCCACATACGTGATGTCTGGGCTATTGTGTCACCTTCCTCATCAATGTCCAAGCAAAAGTCTCAGTTTGGTCTCCAGGGGTTCCATGGAACAGGGCTCGCCCCCCTTCTTGTTCGCACTTGCCCTTGACCACCTACCATCTCCCAGATGTGCACCTCACCAACGTCGCTGTGCAAAAGACCTCTCCTGACTACCATCCGAAGAAGGTGAGGAAGCTGCCCTTGTGGCCTCCAGGGCCAGCCTTCTGGGACTGGGTTTGGGGGAGGGATGGAACATCAAGGAGCCCAGGACAGGCCTATCTTGGGCTCATAGTTCTAGTTTATTAGTGAGGTCAGGGCTACCCTTCCAGTTTGCAAGAGTACAGACAGAGGCCTATACATCAAGTGTCTGAATAGTTAAAAGTTACAGATCAAAGACACACACCCTGTAACAAAATAACAAAATGTGTTCTATCCTCCTACCTTGATAAGTATGTCTGTCTATCTATCTATCATCTATCTATCTATCTATCTATCTATCTATCTATCTATCTATCTATCTCTGTATCTATCATCCATCCATCCATTTATCTATCTAATAACCTATAGGCCATGTTCAAGTTTAGAATTCTGACTTCTCAGAGTTAAGAGCCAGAACAGAGGGGCACAGGGAGAGCTGGCCTCCATTTCACACCCACTCCTTTTCCCTCCCCCAGCCCTCCCCTACACAGTGGGGGGCCTCCCGCATAAACACACCCCTAGCTCCCTGGAAACAGTATTCAGTAGGTCATCTTTGGGCCTCAGAGGGCAGTCTGTCCCCAGGAAGGCAGGCTGAGGGAAGAGACCTGTGTAGGGTGTTCAGGCAGTGCCTTCTGGGGGCCTGGGTACTCAGGCTGTGTTCTAGAAAGAGGGGCACAGGCTCTGGGTGGGCACAGCCGCCCCCTCCCCCGGGCAGGCAGTAGCTTTCCCCTGCAAGTGGGACAAACTCAGAGTCCTAATCCTAGGACTCAGGTCTGGGACCCCCTTGTCCAAACCCAAGGCCCATGCTAATAGGGATTGTTTGAGGGGGGTCCCAGCTGGCTGGGTCCCGGTTAATGGAGGCCCCCTCTCCCACCCCTCACTGGGCGCTTGGGGCCACAGGGCTGCAAGTGGATGCTGCAGCGCTTCCGCCAGTACCTGGCGTCCAAGCACGGGCCAGAGGCAGTGGAGACGCTCTTCAGCGACATGGACAACATCTTCATCCGGAGCCTGCAGAGCGTGCAGAAGGTGATCATCAGTGACAAGCACTGCTTTGAGCTGTATGGCTATGATATCCTCATAGACCAGGACCTCAAACCGTAAGTTGGCGAGCTGGCAGCCCGGGCAGGGCATGGGGGGGTAGCGTTTCACACACTCTGCACCCCGACTGCCCATGTTTGATCTCTGCCACTGCTAGTTCTGTGCCTCAGTTTGCCCATCTATAAAATGGACATTGTGCCTATAGAATCACTATGAAGAATAAAAGAGGTATTTTCTGTAAAGCACTGAACCCCATGCCTGGCACTAAGAGACCTTTCCTGAACATGTGCTGAGCCCATGCTCCTTCCCGAGTACCAGGCAAGAAACTTCTCCATCAGGCCTGCTGCTCTCAGGATGCAAAGTGCCACGTAAGGGAATAGTTCTACCATGTCACTTCCTGTCAAGAATTTGGTGCACCCGTGGCATGTCTGGGTGGCTCAGTCAGTTGAGCATCCGACTTTGGCTCAGGTCATGATCTTACGGGTTTGAGCCCCGCATCGGGCTCTGTGCTGACAGCTCAGAGCCTGGAGCCTGCTTTGGATTCTGTGTCTCCCTCTCTCTCTCTGACCCTCCCCTGCTCATATTCTGTCTCTGTCTCTCTCTCTGTCTCTCTCTCACTCGCTCACAAATAAACATTAAAAATTAAAAAAAAAAAATAGACTGGAATGCTCTTCACCACTGTCCACCCCTCCCAGCTTCTGCCACCCCCAGCAGCCATTGCCCCCCACAGGCAAAAGCTCACTAGGAAAGGGGAGTCTGTCTTGTATGCACAGCTCTTTTGGAAGAAGGAAAGCAGTATGAGGGCACCCAGATCATTCCACCCCCTCCAGCTTGCCTCATTTGTGTACCGCCCTGTCCCTGCAGGGATTTCAAGTTTGTGATGACTGTTTTTCAAAAACGTTTTAGCCACTGAAACCTTTCTTCTAGTGGAAAAACGGAGATAGCAACCTTGGTGGAATTGAGGGTTAGGCCCAGGCACCCAAGCTAGCCTCTCAGGGAGATTCCAGGGTCCCCAGGGACCAGGTAACCCTAAGGCTCTCCTTTTCCCTCCTTCCCCAGGTGGCTCCTAGAGGTCAATGCATCCCCATCGCTGACAGCGAGCAGCCAGGAGGACTATGAGCTCAAGACCTGCCTCCTGGAGGACACCCTGCATGTCGTGGACATGGAGGCCAGGTGGGGCAAGGCAGCCTCGCTCAGGCACCCATGTGTGACAGCTGGGGCTCCTATCAAGGAAGGTGGACAACTCAGAACCCTGGACCTGAGTGGCCCTTAGAGATGGTTCAGGCCTGCTCACCATTTTACAGATGGACAAACTGAGATGTCCACACAGGATTGGGTCCTGGTCCAACTGGGGACAGTATGGGAGATGACCCCCCTGAGACCTGGGAAATGGGTGGGCAAAAGAAGAAATTCTGACAGCGTGGGCACCTATAGGGTGCGGGGAGGGATCGGGGGCCTGGCCTGGGTCTTAGGCTTCACCAGGTGCACCTTCATTACCCCCGTGTATCTCCTGCCCGTCCAGGCTCACAGGAAGGGAGAAGCGAGTGGGAGGCTTTGACCTCATGTGGAATGATGGCCCTGTCAGCAGAGAAGAGGGGGTTCCTGACCTGTCGGGGCTGGGGAATTTTGTGACCAACACACACCTCGGTAAGTGGGGCCAGGTGGGGCGTGGGCACGGGGCATGTGTCATGAGAGAAGCCAGGCAGTCTCGGAGGCAGGTTGGCGCAGTGGTTAGACTGCTTTAATTTGATCTGCAATTTACCAGCTGTGTGATCTTGGGCAAGGGCTTAACCTCTCTGTTCCTCATCTGTAAAATGGAGATTGAAGAGTTTTTATCTCAATATATGCCTAGAACACCACCTGGCACATAGCAAGAGACACTATCAGGAGGTAGATTTCAAAAGGCTTAGCTGGAAAGCAACCCCCAAAGATGTACAATATAGCAAAAGAAATTCAGGGTTTGACTTTAAACTTAGTTTTGAAAAAGAGAAACATTTTCTTGATTATAAAAATTATTCACTCCTTGTAGAGCATTTGAAAACTGAAAGGGAATAAAAAACTGTCCAGACAGAACCAACTTTAACAATCTGTTGTATTCCCTTCCAGTTTTTAAAAAATGTATATATTTATACTTTTTCTTTACAAAATTGGCATTGGGCTGGAATTTTGAGTCCCACTTTTCCACGTAGCACATTTCATGTCATTCAACAATATTAATAAGAGCCTTTCTTTAGGAAACACTTTTTTGGCCAGGTCCAAGCTTTCCATACATTAGTTCATTTTTAGGCAGTTTCTATCATTTTATGGATGGGGAAATGGTCTCCAGATGTTACGTAACTTGCTGAAGGTCCCAGTTATAAGTGGTGAGGACTTGAACCCCAATCTCTCTTCCTCTAAAACCTGAATGCTTGGCTGCTAGAAAATCCTGCCTCTTAGCACAGTTAAAAACAAAATTACTATACAGCAGTAAAATATTCCAGCTTGTATATAGGTCAACCTTCCTAAATCAATTTCTTATAATTGAGCATTTGGTGTGATTCCAATTTCTTACTTTTATAAATAATGCCGTGCTGTGATGAACATCCTCTCACATAAAACTCAGCTGAAATTCTGGCTATTTCTTTAGGACAGATTCCTAGAGGTAGAAGTATTGGGTCAAAGGGATGGACTTATTACAGCCAAATTGCTTTCTAGAAAGATTACACAAATTTGCCTGTCCTGAATTTAAAAAATCATAAAAAAAAATACAACAAAAAAAACCTTTGTCAAATTGATAGGTAAAAAAAGTATTTTTGTTTTATGTGCATTCCATTGATTACTGGGGAGGTTTCAGATTTTTCAATTTTGTGTTTCTTCAAGGTGTCCATATTCTTTATGTATTTTTCAGTGGGTTGTTCTCTAAATTTATAAAGGCCTTGATATTAATACAGTGATGATATTACCCCTCTGTCAACTTATTTATATTTTCCTGAATTTGTTATTTGTTTTCTAAATTTTATTTAAGTGGCGCTTTTTGTTTCATGAAAAGAAGTTTTAAATCAATTTTAGGGTTTGATAGGATTTAGGATTGAGTTTGGCTGCAAGCAACTGAAAAGCCAAATAATAGTTACACAGAGAGGGAGCAATCTGTCTTGACCCATAGGATGTCCTGGGGTAGGCCAGACAGGGCTAACACAATGGATGCAAAATGCCCCAGAGACCCAGTGCTTTCTTCTTTCCACTCAGTGACGCTTAGTAGGTTGCCCTGGTCCTCGTGCTTGTTGCCTCATGGTTGCAAAATGGCTGCTCCTACTCCAGACACTGTGTCCTTGTCCCAGGGAAGAAGCAGGAAGGCCCAAGGGCCAAGGCTTTTCCTTCAAGATTTGACTCTTTATTCCAAAAGGCAAACCCTCCCAGGGCTGACATCTTACTGGCAAGAACTGGGTCACGTGACCACCCCAGAAACAAGGAAGCCTGGAATGTCGATTAAATCGCTTGAGGAAGGCGGAGGAGAGGGGGTTTGTGAAAGGCAGATTCCCTAGTGTTTGCCGCGTTGTGTTGTTGGAAGATGACTATACAGCGCTTTCAGGCTTTGCTGTGCATATATGGAATCATCGGGAAATCTTGTTAAAAGGCAGATTATGAATTCGGTAGGTCTGGGAGGGGGGCCTAAGATTCTGCCTTTCTAACAAGCTCCGAGGTGATGCTCTATTAGCTAACAGTTGCTGTGTAACAAACTCTCCCCAAACCTAGAGGCTTAGAAGAACAACTACTGTCCTATTTGCTGATTCTTCAAAGAGTGCTGGAGTCACTCATAGGGCTGCAGGCACCCGGCCCATCCGCGGAGACACGATGGCCTAGAATAGCCTCATTCACACGGGTGGTGGTTGCTGCTGGCTGTCAGCGGGACCTCTCTTTCCAGGTGGCCCCTCATTCTCCAGCAGCCCTGCCCTGGCTTCTCAACAGGGTAGTCTCATGTTCCAAGAAGGTGGGAGAAGACCTAGCAGAGCCCCTCGAGGCCTAGGCTCAGAGGTCCCACAGTGTGGTGGTGTCCTTCCGTCACAATCCATCAGTCAAAGCTGCCCCAGCCCAGATTCACAGGGCGAGGAAATGGAGCCCGCCACCGGATCAAGGAGCAGCAGAGTCACCTTGCAGGCAGGCGTGCCTAGAGGAACGGAGGAGTTGCTGTGGCCAGAGTGGCCCACCATGTGCCTCAGATAGCACTGCTGCTTACCCCCCCCCCCCGCCCCCGCCCCTGTCTGAGTCGCAAAGATCCAGAACAGGGGTTCTCTGGCTTGGCTGCTATAGGAATTGTGCAGGAGCTTTCAAAAATACGGATGCCTGCTGGAGGTGAAGATACAGTTGGTCTGGCCCTTAGGATTTTTAAAAGGTCCCAGTTGCCGCTAAAGCACAGCCTAGGTAGAGAGCCACTGCTTTAGAAGTCTCTAGAACAATCCCCAAGCCTCCAGTGGAGTATCTGGGTGTGAGTACAAGGGAAGCTGGTCGGGGTGGGAGGAGCATGGATAAGAGGAAGTGCTGAAGGGTTTAACCGTTTAGGTACCAGGCACTGTGCTAGCCTGCAATGCGTTTTCACCAAGCAAAGCAAGAGAAAAGGTTAAGAGCTTGGCCTGTCTATGCTGACAGTGCAGAGCCTGCTTGGGATTCCCTCTCCCACCCCTGCCCTTTCCCTGCTCACACACTCTCTCAAAAACAAAAAGGGTGTGGCCTCTGGAACTAGATCTGGGTTCCAGTCTCAGTGCCACTTGCGGTGTGATTTGGAGCAAATTTCTTAACCTGTCTGAGCCTCAGTTTTCTTCTACACGTCACTCCTGTGAAGGCTGAACATCCACATCCAGCACGTGGGTTGAATGTTACCTTTTTTTGGTGATCCTTACATTCACTCCACAAAGCAGGTACCCTGGTTGACAGATGCAGGGGTGAATGACCTGTTTGAGGGCCGTGCAGTTCAGGAGTGGAGTCAGGATGAAAACCACAGGCTGTCCGGGGTTGCCCGGCTCCTGCGGGCCCTCCCTTCCTCCTTCTAGGAAGTGGGAGCACGGGGCCCCTCCATGCCTCCTCTACCAAGGACAGGCCCTCCCAGCTAACAGCCCACTTCCCTTCCAGGATGCGTCAATGATCGGAAAAACCAGCTGAGGCAGCTCTTCCGCTCCCTTCAAAGCCAGAAGAAAGCTTCCAGTTAATCCCCGTGGGGAGGAAAGTGACCCTGGGAGGTGCCACTGGTCCTCTTCCCGCTCTTTCCAGCACAGCAGCACCTTGGAGCACTTGCCTCCCTCCCTCTGGCCGGGCAGCTCTGCTTGTCCCAGACCCCCTGGACGCCCCCACCACACCCCAGCCGCCTCTGCACCAGGAGACGGCCAGTCCCTGGGACTGGAGGTGCTTTGACCTTGAGGGATTCGCTTGGCCATCAGGCCCGACAAGGACACCGGCAGCAGGTTCTAATAAATGAGCACAGGCCTTACTCTGAGTCACTGGGCACTGGGCCTGGCTCAGGGCATGATGCTGACTGCAGCCAGGTCCTCCTGGCTTTGACCCTTTGATGTTTCGAAGGTCAGTGCTTCAAATGATCCTTCAGAAGGGGTCAGGGACTGGGGAACTGGTCTTAAGGTGTGCCTGCAAAGCAGTTATTCGATTGTGTTTGCTGAGGGTCTGGGGAAAGGCTGAGCCTTAAATACATCTTTCCCTCCTTGCGACACCCTGACCTGGTGTGTCAGGAATTCACGCAGCTCCCCTCAGCACCCGAACGCCCGCGGGCCAGAGCATCCTCACTTCTCTAATGGACAGATGAGCTCGGGAAGGCCAAGCTGCTTGGCGAGGGCCTCTGCAAAGGACTCAGGAGTCAGCTAGACGATGTAGGGCCTCTCTGCACCTTCCTGAGGTTGGGAGCTGAGCTTTTTAAGCCAGAAAACCTTGGCCTGGCCAGCAAGGGGATATGGCTTGGGGACTTAGGTGAAGTAAACGTTCTGCATTCTCTATATATTCCACCGCTCCTAAGCCTCCTCTTGGTCTAAGAGACTGCAAGAGAGCGGGCTGTGGGTGAATTTCTCCATGGGGGGCCTCCTATGAGACCCGAGGCAGTTCCCGCTGCAACTCTCCCTGCTGCAGGACAGTTCTTTGGGCTGCAAAGAGCAGAATTTGACTGCCTAGGGAAGGGAAGGGGTTTGGGGAAGGAAAACTACCACAAACCCAGGAAGTGAACCAGCCAGCCTTGGGGAGGCCAGAAGCTAGGCCACTCTGGGCCTCCTGCCTCAGGGCGTGGGGACCTCCTTCCAACTGTGTGACTGAGGCGGGACCAGACAGCCACGGGCACGGGTCCCTCACGTCCAGGACAGCCGATCTGACCGGCTCCTCTGGCCAGGCATCCACCCTGCCACACGTGGGCAACATTCGGACAGAAATCCCGAGCCAGGCGCACCTACCAGCCAGCAGCTACTGCAGGTCCCTTCCTCCCATTTTTATGTAAACCATGTGCTACAAAGGCGAGGGGTCCTCTCACCCTGGTGCTCCAACCCCGCAGCGTCTGTCTTGGGGGACTGGGGGCGGGGGCCACACAGTGTTTGCACACAAGTTATTGGCTCATCAGACCCTGCGCTGTTGTCTCTTCTCACTCACAGCACCTTGACACTTGCTCCCGGTCAGAGCGCAGCAGGCTTCCTTGTCCTTGACAAGTGCATAGTCACTTGACAAGGTGCATAGTATTCCCATCTGGGGCTGTTGATTCCTGTAACTAGTCTGCTACGGGCGGACGTCGAGCCTCCAATTCCATCTCCCCGCTTTAGGGCCGTGATGGGGAAAACAATGCAGTTCTACTTCAAAAACTCAGGAAGATGCAAAATTGTAGGTATGGGCTAAATTTGGCTGGTGGAAGGTCTTTTGTTTGGCCAACACCTAAGCCTTCAAAACTTTTCTGTTTTGGAGAAGATTCAATGTAAAAATCCAGATTATTTCTAGCTCCTCTTGGAAAAAAAAAAAAGAAAGAAAAAAGTAAGGTCTGGACACACCAGCCTGTTCACATGTGATTATCGGCCGGGGCCAAGCGCAGCAAGGGGACCAGGTGAGGCGTGCGCTCTCCCAGTTGCCATCCCTGCTGGTGCTGTGGTCTAGTCCTGCTAGCATTTGAAGGCCGGAGGCGTCCTAAAGGCAGCGTGCCCTCGGTTAAGGACCAAATGAGCTCAAGAACAGAAGCTACTTACTATTCATTCGTTTAGGAAACATTTATTAAGCCCTCACTGACATGAGAGACACCGTGCTGCCCACAGCACATTAGGACCGGAGACCAGCGAAGGCAGGCGGGAACCCTGAGTGCACCGACCCAGGCCCCGCCTTCAGAGGCAGTAGAGGCAGCTCCCTCACCCGTCCCTGGTGCTCCCTGGTGCTCCCTGGTGCGGGACTCTGCAGGGCCTTCCTGACTAAAGGGCAGGTGCAAGAGTTTGATAAGCAGCACCCACTCCCCCACTCTGGGCTCCATCCTGGGGCAAGTGGGGACAGAGGGGGCCGCCGTGGAGGCGGGGCAGGGGAATGGTGTGTCTGGCCCACAGACGGCTGTGGTGGACTGGGAAGCTCTAAGATTCTGTCTTCATTCAGAGACCACCTGCGAGCCTCCGGCTTTATTCCAGGCCCACGGCACCGCCTGAGAATGCCTCTCTCCTGCAGAGGAATGCGGGAATGAGGCTCCCGACGTGCGGAGCCCATCTGAACAGCAGGCCCTTGTGAAAAGTGCCTGCTGCGGTCATTCTCACACCCCCACAGGCACTGCTCCCACTCAGCACGGGTGGCTGCCACGGCCTATCAATGGGGCTTGTGTCCATCCAGCCCCGGCAGACACTGGCAGGCGGAGGGCTCCCAGCTGCCATCACAGAGCCAAGCCCACAGACAGAGAGAGGCTTTTCCAGGGGCAGATTCCTGAGGCCCATCTTCCGGCAGGGTGGATCATGTCCTTGCAGGTCTCAAAGTGGGAGTCCTGGGTCCTCCATGACAGCAGGGGGGGAACGCTGTCTTAAGTCCCCCATCCCATTCTGGAATTTCATCCTTTTAAGATGATCTTGAGAGCTTTAAGCTCATCCTGGTTGAGGGGATTCAGGTTAAAACCCTTCAGCTCTGGTTTGCCTGGGGGAGAAAACGAGCCATCAGCCAGTTGGGCCTCCTGTTGTCCAACTCCTGCTGGCCCTGGAGTCAGAACCAGGAAAGGGGCTTATGCTGCACTCTCGCTGCCACCAAACACTGGGCCTTGAGGTCTGACAGGGAAGGGCCTCAAATTCTGCAACACATTGGACGAGGCACAAGAGTCACCAAGAACCTGCACTCTTGCTGCCCAGAAGCCTCCAGATTTCTGCCAGGCCTGTGCCCAATCTGGAGTGGTTAAGTTTACCCAGAAATTTAGCTCTGACCTTGACCACCTGACTGAGGCCCTCTGAGTGCTCTCAGTCAGAGCTATCCTGCTTCCTACCATGCCTAGGATTTCATGTGAGATACCCAGGCCGTTCCTTGTGCCTGGAAAAGGACTCACGACAGGAATAAGACCCCACAGCCTTCCCTGTCCATCCCATCTCTCGGTGCTACAACCACCATCCCTGCCCACAGCTTCAGTGCCGCTTGCTCGCTGCCCAGGCCTTTGCCCACCTGGGACAGGCTTCCCACCCTGTGCGGCAAAGTCCATGTTGACAGGTCCTCTCTCTCCCTAGTTTCCAGTTTCCTGCAGGCCAATACCTTGGGCCTCAAAGAGGCGGTTGACCTTCACTTTAAGTTGTTTGCGGAGTTTCTCTATTTCTTTATCCAGATGATCCTGATCTGAAAAATAAATGGAGTGGGCAAAGGATGAGGTTACAGTGCAGACAGACCCACCCTTCTCCCCTGCCTCCTTGAGAGCAAGGGCTCCTGGCATTTGGGAAGAAGGGGACTTGAGAGACCAACTGAGGAAGGAACTGAAGGCTAGAGAAGGGATGTGATCTGCCAAAGTGGGTCGAGTAAGCCCAGGGCAGGACTGAGCACTAGCCTCTCCGTTCACTGACCTAGTTTCATTATGCAAAGTACCTTGGGCTGCTCAATGGGTGGGGAAGGCAGTATCTGGACTTTAGGTAACCTTCCCATAGTGAAATTGCAGAAAACTCAAACATCAGGCCAAAATGAAGAAGACAGCTGGAAAAAGCATGGCTGAGGAATTTTACAAACCTAATTCCATCAAGGTGAGGGGTTCTTAGATAATAGGACCATGGTAACACGTGACCTAAACAATCAATGGACAGGAGCACCTGGGTAGCTCAGTCGGTTAAGTGTCCGACTTCGGCTCAGGTCATAATCTTGCAGTTTGTGAGTTCAAGCCCTGAGATGAGCTCTGTGCTGACAGCTCAGAGCCTACAGCCTGCTTCTGATTCTGTGTCTCCCTCACTCTGCCCCTCCCCTGCTCATGCGCTCTTTCTCTCTCAAAGAATAAGCAAACATTAAAAAAAATAATAAAATATAAAAAAAACAATCAATGGACAAGCCTGCCACTCAAGCTTAACCTAATAACTATGGTGAACAGAAAAGTTTATCTTGCCAAGGCTGACCATACTGGAAGGCGCACTGCATTATGAGAAGTAGAGGCTACAATGCTTGGTGGCACAAACTGCCTGATGTCACCCAAACGACTCCACCTGCTCACGAGGGACTGTGCTGGCTGGTTTGTCTTCCACACAGATTTTCATTCTTTCCGATAGGGGGAAGAAGGCCTTAGCAGCTGGCCTTCTGGCCTGGGCTGTGATTCTAGCGCTCCTGGTAAATGAGCAGCCCTAGGCACTCAGGGGCTCTGTCAGCTTATGTGGACCCCTGAGAACCAGCGACAATCATGTCCCAGAACCCCCTAGGTATGGTGACAAGACCATATTTGTGGACAAGACAGCTGAGGACCAGATCCTGAACCCAGGCAAACAACCCCCTTTGAACGCTTAGCCTGAGTGACCTGCGGCCCACCACCCAAGTGCAATGACAACTCTTAATTTTATAACTGTAGTATTCATGTACATTTTTCAACAGGGCAGCTGGAAATTTCTCTAAGCTCCTTTGCTAAAATATTACTTCAACAGTGATAGGGAGATTCTGCCTTCAGGGACAGAGGCAACCTCGCTGGTCCTCTTGGTGGCATATACAGTTTCTAGGGCCGGAGAAGAGAAAACTGTGTGTCATCTTTCCTTTTCCCAGGTAAGGACCATCTGCAGCTGGACTCTCTGCCTTTATCATACTTCTGTGAAGAGCCTCCCGGATGGTGGCTGTGAAGATCTGAGCGCATGCTGAGTGCCGGGCTGCAGCAGACCCTGGAGGCTCACTCTCCCCGAAGCTCTATTTTCAATGTAGTCTCTACTACAGGGATGTGAAAAATAGCGCTCACTCTGCCAGGCTCCCTTGAAGCTACGGGTGGCCCATGACTCAGTTCTGGCCAATGAGATGTACAAGTCTCTGAGGAGGACAGTCTTACTTTGAAACAGAAGGCCAGGCCATATAGGGAGCAGGCCCTCTGCCCTTCCTGCAGCCTGGCGTGAGGACACGGGGCCTGCAATGACGACACAGCCACCACAAGAGTATGTGAGGGTGACCTTGCCGTGGGCAGCGTCCTGGCCTGCCTGCCTCTGGACAGCTGCTGGTAAGGAAAACAGAGCCGGGTTTCCCGAAGCCTCGGCTTGTTGGGTTTTCTTTATTTGTGGTGCAAACTGTCTGTCACTAGAAAAAAGTACTAGTCTAAGTACACAGGCTGTTGATCTCAACTTCACAACTGTGCTATGGAGATGGGTCTCTCCTTTAGGGATGAGGGAATAACTCAGAGTGGCAGAGCAGGCGTTAAAACCCACATGTGCCTGAACTCTGTAACACAGCCGCCTCTCATCAAATGGCCCAAAGGCTGACTCTCAGTTCTGGGTTAAGACTGGGGCTGCAGGGGGAGATGTGCCCCTGACTCATCCCCAGAAGGCCTTACCTTTCTCAATCATTTCCTTCGTCTGAAGGTGAGGCATCTTGATAAACATGTTCCCGAAGCAAACCATTACATCTTCTGAAATGGCAAATGGTCACTCTTTCAACACGTATTTTTAAGCACCTACTCTCTTGACAGGCATTTTAGATGCTGACAACACAGTAGAACAAGACAAACTTTCTGCCCTCCTAGAGCTTACGTTACAGTGGAAGAGAAGGAATGAATAAGCCAAGATGGGACTTCTCAGACCCTGATAAGTCTAAGCACTCTGCAGAAAAATAAAGCAAGGTAAGAGGGATGGAGAATGTCAGAGCAGGGAGGAACCTGTCATTTGTTATCAGGTGGCCTGAGAAGAGCTCAAAGATTATGTAACATCTGGGCAGAGATTGCGCAGAGACTTGCAGAAAGTGAGGTGTGAGCCCTGCAGACAATTGGGGAAAAAGTGAGCAAAGCAGAGGAAAAAGGAACGGCAAAGACCAGTAGTTTGCTTGGGGTGTTAGGAACAGCAAGACCAGCGTGAATGGAGTCAGTGAGCGAGGGGGAACAGCAGAGGAGAGGATGCTGGAGAGTTCAAGGGAGTCTTCCAGGACTCCACCTTTCACTCTGGTGAGATGAGACGCAATGAGAAGGTTTTATGCTTTCTGGTGCACTTTAAACCCTCAGCTCCCAAAGCACTTCATTATGGCCTGGCCTCTGCCCATCTTTCCAGCCACATCATATGCCCCTCCCTGCTGCTTACTCCATCTTACCCACCTGTCCTCATCTGAAAAGTGTTCGTCCCCTTCTCCAACACCCACGTCATGTCCAATTCCTTCCTCAGCTTTCTCACAACTTCCAATTAAGTATCTACACTGTTTTATCTGTAAGAGCACAAGGGCAGGAACTGCACTGTGTTCATACCCCCCACCCCGCACCTTCCTAGTGCCATCGATGAGCCAGCGGCTAACCCCCATCGTGGAGATGAGCAGCTGAAGCCCTGAGCCGCAGTCAATGTCAGAGCTGCAGCGCTGTCTCCCTCATCTCCACAGGCTGTGTCACACACATGGGGCTTCCTGACTTGTCTCTATTACAAATGAGCTGAAAGCCTCAGGAGGAAGGCAGAACAGGCCTCCAGAGCCACAGTAATGAAACCCTGACTTAACTTACCAGAGAGACTGATATCCTTCTGCAGAGCTCGCAGGCCCTCCCGGTTCTGATTCCTTTTGGTGTCCAGATCCACAATCTGCAAAGCACAGGGCCAGGGGGGAACTCAGCTCCTTCTTGCCCCAAACCATCACCTTCCAAAAGACCAGAGGCTTTTAAAACCCAACAAGACACATGGCACCATTCCTGGGTTTCTTCAAATGTCATGCCCAAAACACACTGACGTGTCATGGACTTCTCCGGGTCCGTGAGGACAGTGCTCTGTGCAGGTGTTTTCTCCAGAGAAGGTGCTGGAGGAAAGTCTGCCAGCTACATGGATGACTTATTATTCACTGGAGTGCTCGTTCTCAAGCATTAGGGCATTCCAGAATCATCGCGGGAGTAGAAACTCTCCCTGGACAAGTCCCTTCGGCTGATTCTGACATACTATCAGGAGAAACTCAACATTCCTGGACTGCAGTAGCAGGGCTGGGGATGCTGAGACGGTGCTAACAACACAAAAGCTACTAAGGAAGTAAGGGGACGGCATGGCACGGCATCCTTCTTGAGAGTGCTGGCAAGGGAGCCACGATACCCAGGTGTGAATCCTGTTGCCCGCTTCAAGCTGTGTAATTTCGCCTTCTGAGATATGGAGATATGAATAGCACTTAGCTCATAAGTTACTGAGCCAGGGATTAAATGAGTTAGCACAGTCCTTGACACGCAGTAAGTACTCGGCAAATTTTAATCGCTTCTTTATTCTTAACCATCCAGCACACCCTGATGCAATGTTTCATTTTAATGGGCACTCATCCATCCAAGTCTTCCCCTTCCCAGTAAATACCCGACCAATCATCCAATTATTCTAACTGGAGACGAGTCATGAATCATTCTTCACTCCTCCTCCTCCCTTACCCCCACATGTAACCACATCAAGGCCTACTAAATCCCCAGAACCTACCTCTGACCCATTCATTGTCTCCATCACCGCCACCCAGGGCCAAACCCATCTCTTCAGGCAAGAAGCCTGAAGTGGTCCCTCACAGGCCCCATGCCCCCCTATATCTTGTGCTCCACACAGCAGCCAGAAGAACGCTTTTAAAGCCGAAATCCAATTACATCATCCTCCCCCTTCCCCTCCCCATCAACTCCCTTCAAACACTCAACACTTATATTAGCACAAGACCCAAGACCCAGACTTCCGGGTCAGGTCTACAAGGCCCTCCACGACCAGGACCCCAATTCTCCTCCAGCGTCTCCACCTGCCCAATCACAACACCACTCTTGTCTCTTCCTCTTCTCCCCTGAGAGCCTGGGCCAAGACTGTGCACCCCTGGTCAGCGGGGCGACGCAGCAAGAACTGCATTTTGGAAAAGATGTTAAGGTAAACCTACCAAAGAGTAATGGCTCAGGATCCGGAGGGCACGGCGAGGGGCGGAGGAAGGGTGGTCACAGGGACTCCCTGGCACAGAGCAGGCGCCCGCTAACCACGTGATAATAAATGCGTGAAGCCAGGTGCCGTGACAGGCGTCTGGTCCACCTTACCCTACCGCCACCCCACGTCTGTAGTCACAGCCGTGAGCCCACCAGCCCAGGTCAGCCCCCCGCGAGCCCTCGCTGGAGCCGGATTCTGGGCCCAGCGCACCGCCCTACGGCGCTCGCCGTCAGGCCCCAACTGCCGAACCCCAGCCCCGGCGCCGCGGACGGGCCTCCTACCTGCCGCTTGTCCGCCAGCACCTCCTCGGCGAGCTCTTCCACCTCCACCAGGTACCGAAGCACCCGTTCCGCCTCGGGTGACAGCATGGTGCCCACCCGGCTCCACTCCACTCAGCCCGGCTGCGACACAACTCAGACTCCGTCCGGGCTCCGCTTCGGCTGCGCACGCGCACGCGCCGCCCGGGCAGGGCTTCTGGCGGGCATGCGCAATGAAAAGAACTGTGCCGCGCAGGCTCCAACACTCGAACGAGAGCAGGACGTGGGAGGCGGGCCAAGCTTTGGGGGCGGGACTGGAACGCCCCCTGCAGGCCCAGAGAGCGTAGTTCGCGGCCTGCGTTTTAACCCTCCTGCCTGCCTTCACCTATTGAGCACCTACCAGGTAGGTGCCCGGCAGTTTTAGGTGCTGAGGGTGCAGCAGAGAACAAAACACAGTCTCTGTCCTCATGCAACGTCATCCTACTGGGAAACACCGACAATTCATGACAAAACATGTAATTACATACTGTGGTGGGAGTAATACAAATCGTTCTTCCCCTGGGGCGCCTGGGTGGCTCAGTCACTTAAGCGTCTGACTTCGGCTCAGGTCATGATCTCACGGTTTGTGGGTTCTAACCTCGAGTCAGGCTCTGTGCTGACAGCTCAGAGCCTGGAGCCTTATTCAGATTCCGTGTCTCCCCCTCTCTCTGCCCCTCCCTCACTCATGCTGTCTCTCTCTGTCTCAAAAATAAACTATAAAAATTAAAACAAAACAAAACACCAAATCATTCTTCCCTTGTTTAAGGAACACTAAGAAGGAAGAAGGTCCATGTGTCAGAGTGGCTCATATTTAATCTCTGACACCTTCAGTTTCCAATGCATAAAATGGGAGTGAGTAAAATTCTCCCTGATTGTGTCTCTGCCAGATCAGAAGGAGGCAGGAATCACTTTAAAAATTCACCTTTCACCAGTATTCATTGAGCCCCTGTCTTGGGCCCAATGTCCAGGGTAGTTGACCTAGACCAGGGAAGGGGCTGGAAAACCATGTGCAATGAGCAGCCAAGTGCCAGCTCAGAAAAGAAGTTCTGTAACTGTTAGAAAGCACATCGGTGTGGGCCAGAGGATTTGGAAGGATGTCCAGGAAAAGGCAGGCAGGTGGAACGTGGCTGCCTCTCAGAACTAGAAGATTCCCTAGAGATCTTCATGCCTGAACCCCTCATTGTACAACTGGAAGAAAAAAAAAAAAAACAGACAAACCCTGAGGCCCAGAGAGCAGTGAGGACCTTACACAGTCAACAGCCTCTCCTTTGGGCCCTTGTAACCAAGCCCCTTTATGTCCCTTGCCTTACTTGAAGTTCACAATTTTTGTGCAGATAGGTTATTGCTGCCCATTTCACAGCCGCAAAGTGAGGCCAGGAGAAGCACAAGGCCCTGTGACACAGAAAGTCTAGAACAAATATGTGTCTAGAAGCGTTCTGGTCTCCATACCACAACCTGCTCTGGATCCAGGGGGAAAAAAACAACTCCCCCCCCCCCCAGATTGTGGTCCCAGAAGCCCCAGCAGCACCTCCTCTTTGACTGGCCTTTGGCTTCCTTCAAGTGCCAGAGGCACAGCTAATTTTCCGTGCAGCTGCCCTGCGTGGGGAAAGAAGAAGATTCATTAAGGATTCCTTACTGAGGGTGAATTTGTCGCCAAACCCAAGATGTTTTGTGTAAACACCTTCTGGTTCAGAAACGTAGGCACAGGCCCTATGAAGGAAAGAGGAACATTTGCCAAAGGAGAACCAGGGCTTACCAGGCATCTCTGGGACCTAGACCCCAGGACTGGCTCTCCTCTACCTTGGGGCCCAAAGAGGGCTGGACCAGGCTGACCCCTGACCCCTGCCAGAGGGGTCTGGATGGGGAAGGGTTGGAGTAGGCTCCCAAACTGTGAGTGGCCCCTAGAAAGCACCCCTGGGGAGGGAAGTCATAAGTTTCATTTATGTTTAAAACCATCCATTTCACAAATATTTATTCACTGCCCTGATCCTGCTATAGGGATTCCACCACAAGCAAAAACCAGACATGGTCTTTGCCCTCAGGAAGCTTCCAGTCTGGCAGGAGAGACAAACAACACACACATGAACAGGTAAATATATCATACGTCAGGTGGTGATAAACACCATGGAGAACAACCGAGCAGAACAAGGTGGAGAAAAAAATGACTTGAGATACGGTGGTCACGGAGGGCTTCTCTGAAGCGGTTGCACTCGAGCAGAAATGTGGGGTGGGTGAGGGGTGAGCCTTGTGAATATCTGGGGGAAGAGTGTTCCAGGCAGAGCAATAGCACATGCAAAGGCCCTGAGATCAGTTTTGTTTGGCAAATTGGAAGAATAGCGAGGCCAGTGTTGAGAGAGCAGAATGAGCAAGGGGAAGGAGGTAGGAGACGGGATCAGAAAGGTGTAGGAGGCATGAAACAAACAGTTCTATAGAGGGGCTGCGGGTGCCCGGCCCAAACTGGCAAAGCCCTCCCTGGAGGTCACCCGCAGACCCAGCCGCACATGCCCGTGGCTTCCTGCTTCTCTCTGCCCACGGAGTTGAGTGGGGGAATGCTGTAAGTTACAACTCACAGGAGTGACCCTTAACCAAGAAGAGAGAAGAGTTAGTCACTGAGTACCTCGGCTTCTTTGCCCCTCTGTGGGACACCCAAGAGGAGGCTGCCACAGTCATCCAAGTAGGAGAGGATGGTCACAGCACTGGGAAGTAACAGGGGATGGGCGGGGCAGGCATGGTGGGGGTATCATGGCTTTTGCACTCACTCCTCTGTGAGCCTGGATTGATCTCACCTTTGCACCTGTGTAACTGCCACACACACCCTACTCATCACCCTGGTGTCACTTCCTCCCAAGGATCAGGAGTCTCCTCTAGGCACACACAGCTTCCTGGGTGCCCCCCATCCAGTGGGGGTCATCTCCCTCTCCAGCCGTAAGCTCCAGGGGGGACACCGTTATCTATCTTGGTCACTGCTGTGTCTCCAGAACTTCCAACGGTGCCTGGCACACAGTAGGTGCTCAGTCAACGTTTACAGAATGAATGAGAAGACTCAACACGAAGCAGAGCTTTGTAAAATCCAAAGTGTTCAAAGAGAAACAGAGCTAACTCCAGGGTAACTAGTTCCGATCCCAGAAGCCTGGACCACCACAAGCTGAAGATACTGCAGGGGATGGGGTGCAGCCTGGGGTGGGGGTGTAGGGGTGGACGGGTGATCCCCAACCAGAGGAACCCTGCATGGTCACACTGGGCATGCCCCCAATCTTTCTTTTTTTTTTTTTTTAATGTTTTATTTATTTCTAGGAGAGAGAGAGAGAGACAGCGTGAGCAGGGGAGGGTCAGAGAGAGAGGGAGATACAGACTCTGAAACAGGCTCCAGGCTCCGAGCTGGCAGTCAGCACAGAGCCCGACGCGGGGCTCAAACCCACGAACCGCGAGATCATGACCTAAGCGAAAGTCGGACGCTTAACCGACTAAGCCACCCAGGCGCCCCGCATGCCCCCAATCTTTAGGCATCCTCAGCCCAGGCCAAAAGGGACATGGCTGCTGGGACTTCGGTGTTTGGAGGCTGAAACCTCCAACATTAAGAGCAATGCTACACCCACTCCCCTGGGGTCCCCCGTTACTGTGCACCCCCTTTGGGTATGTGCCCAGTGACCAGCACCCACTTCTCTCCTTAGGGGGGACTGCCCTCAGGCTGCTGGAGCCTCCTGGGGTGAATTGCCTTCCCCCTAAGCAATGGCCCATCCTTTCAGAGATGTGAAATCCCACCTTCCTCACCCAGGATGCTGGTAGGGGTGTGGGTGGATGACTCCGAGGTGTAATTTGCACTCCGAAGTCCCCCTTGTGGGATCAGGCGGAAGCTGCCATCCACAGGACATTTGCAAGGCCTGCTCGGCTTCCTGTCCTTCCGTGTCCTGCCCTCCTCAAGGTCTATGGCCAAATTCTCCAACACTCCCAACTTACTCAGTAAAAACCCAAGTCCTGGCCACGACCCACAAGACCCTGCATGCGCCGCCCTACCTCTCTGAAGCATTTCCCACCTCTCTCCCCACGGTTTCCCTCTGCCCCACCTTCTGCAGGTCTCCTTCCCTCACTTGCTACAAGTCTTTGCTTAAATTTCACCTTCTCAGCAAGACCTACCCTGACCACTCTATTGTATTAAAAAATGCAAACCCAACCCCTCCCTGTCCAAGGATCAGCTTCCTCTGCTCTAGTTTTTTCTCCTTTTTTTCCCATAACATTTGTCACTTTCCAGTAGTTATATAATTAACTTCTTTATATTTATTGTTACTCTCCCTCTGCTAGAAAGTAAGTTCCACAAGGGCAGGAATCTTTGTCTCATTTGTTAATGATGAATCCCAAATGCATAGAACAGTGCCTGCTCCATAGTAGGTGGTGAATAAACATTTTTGAATGAATGAATGAATGAATGAATGAATGAACGAATGAAGGAATGAGGAAAAGAGTCAGGACTCTAACCGGGGCAGATTTTCTCTGAGGCCAGGCTCTTCACACCTGGAGGTGGGGGGTGGGAGTGGCAGATCCCTCCAGGGGTTGGTGACTAAGGTAAGGCGATTGGATTTTGTTCACAGATCAGCGAGAAGCTACTGGAAGGTTCTGGGCAAGCATGGGACATGAGCGGGTTTATTTTGTGAAAGCACTCTCTGGCTGTGGGGATGGGACGACTAAAAGGGAGGAGGGGTACGGTCCAGGGAGTGGGTGTTAAGAATGGGAGGGTGATGATGAGCGCTTGGAGAGGCAGCAGGGCTGTGGCTGCCCTGGGGCTGCGAGCAGCAAAAGCCCGCTCCCTGTCCCAATTCTCCAGGCAGCCTGGGTGGTGGCCCCGCGGGCTCTGGCCTGCGAGGAGTCCAGGCCGGGCCTCCCAGCTGCTGACAGCGTGCCCGTCCCACAGATAGACTGTTTGCTCTCCTGGGTGGTCCCCAGCTCCTCCCGCTGCTTCCTTTGCGCCCTTGGCAGGTGGAAGGGAGGCCTCCACTCCTTCTCCTCTCCTGACCCAGAGAATAATCCTTATATTCATACGATCCTCCTCCTCCGTGCCCTCACTTCATCCTCCCACACCCCCTAGTAACACAGAAACCTGATTCCCATAGGGCAGATGAAGACGTCGAGGCCCAGAAAGGGGATGAGACCTTCCTGAGGTCATGCAGCCAGATGGGGACACCAGGTGGGGACCTGTCTTCCTACTCCCCTCGCCTCGATTTCATCAGGCAACAGATGGTCCCATGGCTTGACTTGAAAACTCTTAAGTGACCTCAAAGAGAATGCAAGCCCAGAACATTCCAGGCCTCCCTGAGCTGGTCATTACTGCTACCTTTAATACTAAATCTATTCATTTTCAATTCCGGGAATAGGGTCTTCTTACAGACAATGAAAACATTACTGTGAAGACTGAAGTTCCTTTGGGGTACCCCTTCCCCCATCTCAGTTCCCTTTGGAGTCTCAGCTTGAGTGTGTCTTTTCAGAATTGTGCTATTCATTTAAAGACATAGTCAGGAACCCAGAGAAAATATGGAAGACCACTCTGTGTGTGTGTGGTAGGGTAGGAAGGTGGATGGAGGGCACTGCTCACGAGTGTATCACTCCGTAGTCCATATAGTCTTGGACATTTTTCATTGGCATATTTAGTTAGTTAGTTAGTTAGTTAGTTATTTTCTGAGAGAGAGAGAGAGAGAGAGAAAGGATGAGCAGGGGAGGGTCAGAGAGAGAGGGAGACACAGAATCTGAAACAGGCTCCAGGCTCTGAGCTAGCTGTCAGCACAGAGCCCGACGCGGGGCTCGAACCCACGAACTGAGATCATGACCTGAGCTGAAGTCAGGCGCTCAACCGACTGAACCACCCAGGTGCCCTGATTGGCATATTTAGATCACTCTCCTATTATCTGACTGCTGCAATATTTTCTAGAGTGTATGAGCACCATTTGTGTAACCTAGCTTTCTAAATGAAATTTTACATGTATTTTTTATGCACTGAAGTGCAGAGGGTTGGCTAGGTCCCACTTCTCAGTTCCTAGCACATGGTCAGGAATTAATCTGCAAGGATCCTCTCTTGTTTATGCCATTTCCTCATTTTCCTCCCACCTGCCTCTCAATCCTGGCCTTACTGAAATGCTCTCCACTGTGGTCGATACACGTCCTAAAACATTTGAGATTTATTTTATTTTTTAAGTTTATTTATGTATTTGTATTCTCTGAACCCAATGTGGGGCTCGAATTCCTGACCTTAAGATCAAGAGTTGCACACTCTTCTGGACACCTGGGTGGCTCTGTTGGTTAAGCGTTGGACTCTCGATTTTGGTTCAGGTCATGATCTCATGGTTCAAGCCCTGCATTGGGCTCTGTGCTGACAGTGCAGAGCCTGCTTGGGATTCTCACTCTCTCCTCTCTCTGCCTCTCCCCTGCTCGCTCTCTCTCTCTCTTTCACTCTCTCTCTCCTTCTCTTTCTCTCTCAAAAATAAATAAACTTTCAAGAAAAGAAAAGAAAAAGAGTTGCACACTTCTTTTTTTTTTTTTAATGTTTTATTTATTTCTAGGAGAGAGAGAGAGAGAGACAGCATGAGTAGAGGAGGGCCAGAGAGAGAGGGAGTCACAGACTGAAACAGGCTCCAGGCTCTGAGCTGGCAGTCAGCACAGAGCCCGACGTGGGGATCGAACCCGTGAACCGCGAGATCATGACCTAAGCGAAAGTCGGACGCTTAACCGACTAAGCCACCCAGGTGCCCCTGCACACTTCTGATTGAGCCAGGCAGAGCCCCAGATATTTGAGATTCTTACAAAATGCATAGTAACTGTTTTCTGTGTTTACTTTTTTTTTTTTTTAATCTTAATGAAATCATCACACACCCAGAAAAGAACAAATCATAAGTGGACAACAGCTCGTGAACTTTCCAAAACTGAACACGCCTACATAACCAGCGCCAGCAACAGACGTGAGAGGCCCTCTCCAAGGCCTCCCCACCACTAACTACCCTAAGAGTAACCAGCACACTGACTTCTAACACTGGACATCGACTTTGTCTGGTTTTGAAAGTTAAAAAAATGGAGGGGCGCCTGGGTGGCTTAGTCGGTTGAGCGTCCGACTTTCGCTTAGGTCATGATCTCGCGGTTCGTGGGTTCCAGCCCCGCGTCGGACTCTGTGCTGACTGCCAGCTCAGAGCCTGGAGCCTGTTTCAGTCTGTGACTCCCTCTCTCTCTGATCCTCCCCTGCTCACGCTGTCTCTCTCTCTCTCCTAGAAATAAATAAAAACATTAAAAAAATAAATAAAAAAAACTATAAAAAAAAAAAAGAAAGTTAAAGAAATGGGATCTCACAGTGTGTGCTCTTTCGCGTCTG
This sequence comes from Hyaena hyaena, assembly GCF_003009895.1. Classification (NCBI taxonomy): domain Eukaryota; kingdom Metazoa; phylum Chordata; class Mammalia; order Carnivora; family Hyaenidae; genus Hyaena; species Hyaena hyaena. The sequence continues at coordinate 2,630,237 of NW_024080761.1, forward strand.
ACTTCTTTTGCTCAACACTTTGTTCGTGAGCTTTATCTCTATTATTGTGCGGAGTTGTAGATAGCTTCTGCAATGCTCTAGAGTGCTCCATTGGTGGGATCGCACCCCAGTGAAACCATTCTGCTACCACTGGTGGACACAGACACGTGCTGGTTGCCACATGGGGCTGAGACAAAACGCAGATGTGAGGGGCGCCTGGGTGGCTCAGTTGGTTAAGCGGCCGGCTTCGGCTCAGGTCATGATCTCATGGTCCGTGGGTCCAAGGTGTAATATCTGGGAGTGGAGTTGCTAGGTGTGGCCAGTTTTAGCAGATACTGATAAACTGACTATGTCGTTTTAATCCAGATAAATATTATTGTGCTATAAGTCAGGTTCATTTCCTGCTTTTTTCCTCCTCTCTTCTGATAGCTCTATCCATCTACTCTATGTATCTCTAGTTCCTTGCTCCTGGAGGTCCAGAGAATCAGAGCCATCCCCCCCCCCCCCCACACCTGGCTTGTCCTTTTCCTTGGTTGGGGATGCTTGAGCTCCCTTTTTCTCCCCATCAGTACACACAGTGGCACATCACCTTAGTGTGCTGTCGCCTTGTCATAAGGCATGCATACACTTCTTTTCCCTAAATACTGCCACATTCCTTCCCAGATGGCCCTACTCATTTACAGCCCTATGGGTGATGCATGTCCTCACCAATATTATGCACTACCCACCTTGTTATGGTTTGTCAGTGTGGTGGTGATGGTGGTAAGTAGCACAGTTACTAAACAATTCTCCTATGGATGGGCATCTCAGTTGTTTTCCATCTTATAAGAAGTGCTGCAATGATCTTTCAGGGACATGTCTCCTGGTATTTGCCTGTGAGCTCAACTTCTTCTTTGCCTCATCTTCCTCCACATTTCTTGAACCCTAGACCCCCAACACACCCTCTTTCTCACCTCTCTGCCTTGGCTCAGGATGTGCCCTTTGCCTGGAATATCCTTTGCTTTCCTTCTCCACTTGTTGAGTGCTTACTCTTCCCTGAAGGTCTCTCTTCCTAGAAGACACCTCTTGCCACACACCTGATTCACCAGGAAGGTTGCTCCCCTTCAGGGCTTCCAGAGGGAATTTGGTCCTTCTTTTCTTCTGACATCAACCACCTTCCTGTTTTGGGCTGCTCATTTTTTGCCACTGTTTTGGCTTTCTCTCTCTCTTTTTTTAAATTTTTTTAATTTATTTTTAGGAGAGAGAGAGAGAGACAGGGTGAGCAGGGGAGGGTCAGAGAGAGAGGGAGACACAGAATCCGAAACAGGCTCCAGGCTCTGAGCTGGCAGTCAGCACAGAGCCCGACGTGGGCTCGAACCCACGAACCGTGAGATCATGACCTAAGCGAAAGTCGGACGCTTAACTGACTAAGCCACCCAGCACCCCCACTGTTTTGGCTTTCTCACTAGCCGTGGAGCCCACTGGGGCTAGGGGCTCCATGGACTTCCCTTCAGATGCCTGGGACCCCCAGGAGAGGTCTACTGAATGACTGAATGTGCCCATGACCTAATCATGTGTTGGAAGAAATTAAGGGTCCTGTCTGTCTGTCTTTCTCTCCCTCTCCTCTTCTTTTACCACCCAGAATCTTTCAGGAGTTGCCCATTCCACAAGAAAGAGGGTGGAACATGGAATCAAGACTTGCCCTGTCTTGGATGGAGAAGAGAGGCTCAACTTATCTGTAAAATAGGTCTTGGCGCTCACTCACTCACTCACTCACTCAAACAATGGTTATCGAGTGCCTACCCTGTGCCAGGTCCTGGTGACCCACTGGTAAATAGGACAGGTCTAGTCCCTAGTCTGGTGGGCTTTCAGTCACAAGGATAAGATTGACATTCATGCATGTGCCATTCCTAACTGCAATAAGGCCCATATGAAAAGCTCAGAGTCCAATAAGATTATATAGAGGGGCACCCTAACCTAAATCAGGGAGTAGAAGTAAAATAACCTTTCTATAAAAAGTGACATTTGACCCAAGATCTAAGGCTGAGTAAAAATAAACTAAGCAAATGGAAAGGCTATGGATGAAGGTGAGGTAGAGAAATTGTTGCAAAGGCATTGTGGCAGGAAGGAACCTGGAAGAAGCCAGTGTGGCTGAAGCCCAAGGAGAAGGGGAGAGAGATGAGGGATGAGCTTGAATGGGTAAGCCGGAGCTAGGTCATAATGGAGGGCCTGGTGGGCAAAGTGACATTGAAAAGTGGATTAACTCACTCGATAAGTAATTATTGGACACTTTCCATTAGCCTGGAGCTGCCTATACCAGTGAACAAGGCAGACAAGGTCCTCATTCCCATAGAGCTCACAGTCTGGGGGCAGATAATAACATTAAACAGAGGAGGAATGGCTTGTCTATATTTATAGAGGCCCTACTGTGTGCCAGGAAAGATGCTGAGCACTTTCCCCACTCTATCTCGTTTGATCCTTACTACCACACACCACGAAGTAGGATACTCATTTTATTGAAGAGGAAACAGGCTTAGCAAAGTGGAGGGATTTTCTCATATGCAAGGAGCCTTGAGGTTGTATTGCAGTCCATTTTAAAAGCCCTCTGACAGGCACTTTTACTCAACGCCAGTATGTGAGGGATAAACTGCTGTATTCTCTATAGAAGCATCTATCTAAATTGTAAGCACACATACCATTCCATCAGCAAGTGGATTTATTCTACAAAAATCCAAAATAATGTGTCCACAAAGTTATTCATGAATGGATTACTGTAACAGGCTGGGGAGAACCTAATTGGCCATGATTCAGGGGCTTGGTGAAGTAGATTATGGTACATCCGTGCAATGGGTTGCTGCAATGCCATGAAAAAGAACAAGGGCACTGCCAGTATGCACATATATGCAGCAATCTCCAAAAATGCTATTGTGTGAAAAAAAGACAAAGTACAGAACTATATACATAATGAAGCTATCATTTGTATGAAATGGAGGAAAAGGGTTTAAAGGTAAGTAGATGAGAGAGAGACAGAAAGAGAGAGAGGAGAAAAATTTGCCATTGATTGCCTCTGGAAAGGGGAACGGATGGCTGCAAGACAAGGTAGGAGAGACAAATGTGTCCCCTTTGTACCTCTGAACTTTGAAAAATTTTTTTAACATTTACTTATTTTTTGAGAGACAGAGAGCGACAGAGAATAAGCAGGAGAGGGGCAAAGAGAGAGGGAGACACAGAATCTGAAGCAGGCTCCAGGCTCTGAGTTGTCAGCCCAGAGCCCGACATGGGGCTCAAACCCACGAACCACGAGATCATGACCTGAGCCTAAGTCAGATGCTTAACCGACTGAGCCACCCAGGTGCCCCTGTACTCCTGAACTTTGAACCATGTGATAACTACTCAATAAATAAATAAACACACACACACACACAATTATGTTTGTTTGAAGGACTTTCAGATTCTATAGGGAAGAAAGTGACATCAAAACAGGGAAAACATTTCAGGATTGTTAAATCCAAAGTGACTTCTTTGTTTTACAAATGAGGAAACTGAGGCCCAGAGAAGAGAAGTGAGGTAACTTGCTCAAGGTCACCTAAGCAGGTAACCAGGCAGGCTCAGGGCTGGCTGTCACCTGAATTACAGACCTGTGTCCTTTCATGTCACAGCTGGCTTGGGATCTCCGCACATCTATGTGCCAAGTTCCGCTAAGTGCAGAGGACACAGCGGTGAACAATGTAGGCATGACTGCTGCCTCTGGAGATCTTATATTCTAGGCCAGAAACAATAAGGACATATTATAACGGCATGTAGTGATAAATGCTATGGATGAAAAATAAGGCAGGTAAGAGGATGGAGCGTCAGGGGAAAATTAGCAGGAAAACCCCTCCGCAGAGGCAACATTTTAGAGAAGAGAAAGATGGAGCCCTGTGAATACTTGGGGTGGGGGGTTGGGGAGGAGGGGGCAGGAATAAAGCCAGGCAGGAAGGATTCAGCTGGCATGGTAAGAGAATAGCAGGGTCCGTGGCTGGAACAGAACAAGGGAGGGAAAGACAGAAGGAGGTGAGGTTAGAGAGGAGACCAGGAGAGAGATTATAAACAGGGTTGAGGACTTTGGCTCAAAGTGAGGAAGGAAATATTCAGAAAGTGTTGAGCAGACAGGGAACCTGATCAGATTTCTTTTTTAAAAAGACCCCTCTGGCTAAGGGTGGAGATTGAACATTAGGAGAAAAAGAGGAGCTGCTGGGAGCCCAGTGAGGAGGGTGGTGTGATCCAGTTGTCCAGGAGAGAGGTGACAAAGCCATGGCCTGGGGCAGTGGATGGGGAGCAGAGATTGGTCTTCCCCATCTGTGCAAAGAAGGAGTTGGATGACATGGTCCCTTAGGGCCTTTCTAGTTCTGGCGTTTGGTAATTTGGTGAATTAGCTCAGCCTACACCAAGTAGGTGCAGCCGAGCCCATGTTTTCCTTTTCTCACAATCTCTAGATTTTTCCTTTTGGATTCTGGGTCTGGACAGAGCCCAGTGATCTGAGGCTCAGCACAGGGACTCCTGCCCACCCCCATCACTGCCAGCCTCACTCTGGTCCCCATCTCCCAGGGACAGATGGGTGGGCAGCAGGAGGAGGCAGCTGGGCCCCCGAAGCCAGCAGGGCCCCGGGGGAGGGAATTATCCAAGAGTTCATAACCCCTCTCAGCCTTCCAGATCTTGAGTTAAAAGCCCCAAATGTCACATTCCCAAGGGGCAAGGGTGTGAGGGTGCCAGGGGAGGGGCAGGACAAGGCACTTCACTGTCCTCCCCTGCCCACATGGGGGTGGGGCCCTGGGGTGCTCAGAACTCCAGCCTTGGGAGCAGGAAGCCATTAGAGGCTGAAACTGGTGGCCCTCAGGCCGTGTCTGACCCACTGACCTATTTACTTGGCCTGAAAAGCGTCTGAGCAAAAATGGAGCCAACATTTAAAAATCAAGAGATTTTACAATAAAATCCAGATTTCTGGTTTCTCTTGAGTAATTAGAAAATCTGACCATGCTGACCGCCTATTCCCACATGACAACATTCAGCAATAGCTGAGTAGCAGCTGTCCTCATTATTATTTTATTTTATTAATAGGTAAATACACTCACATGATTCCAAAAAAAAAATTGTAAATGGGCATATTGTGAAGTCTCCCTCTCCCATCCAGTTCCCCTTCTGCCTGGTGCCTTCTTTAGCAATCTCGTTTTCTTATATAGACCTCCAAAGTTTCTTCGTGCATATACACATACACAACAAATACAAAGATAGATTATTAGCCTCCTTTTCGCTCAGCTCCATCCCCGTTCTGTCCTTTGCTTTTCCCCACGGAGGCCTCTCTGTATCAGGAGATGGAGAGCTTCTTGCCTCCCTTACTGCCACATGTCATTCTGTTGTCAGAAAGTCCATGATTTATTTAACCAGTCCCCTACTGATGGGCATTTGGGTCACTCCCAATATTTGCTGTTATAAACAGTGCTGTACCAATTATCTTGTGCGTAGTTTACACAAGAAAAACATGAATATTATTAGAAGCTGCTCCAAGCAGAGGGCGCAGTAGGCATGGACTGAGCTTTGAGCTAATTGGGAAAATGTGATAAGAATCGTTCCCAAAAGTGATTCCCCAGATATCCCAACAAAGCCCAGAGACCATGACCTTGGGGACTAAGGAGAGGCTCCCAGGTTTGCTTCTGCCACTTGCTAGATGTGGGATTTCTCTCTGGGTCTCAGGATCCCCATCTGTAAAATGGGAGAGGAGCTTGGGGAACTGGAGAAGATCTCAGGGCTTGTGCAATTCCGAACAGCTATGGTCTACCTTCTCCTTCCGGACTAGCCACACCCAGCCTCTCCTCAACCCTTGAATGAGCCTGAGTCAGTCCCACTGCAGAGCTCTTGTTCAAGCTGTTCTGTGCCACACCTACTCTCCCCCCCACCCCCCGCCCCACACACACTGACACACGGCTTCCACTAAAACACTATTCCTGCACTCCCTTACTAGTCCTAGTATGAATCCCTGATCTTTGAGCTCAGACCACTCAGAACACACCAGCCCAAACCATTCAGGTCAGGGTTCCTTCTAAGTACCACCGATAGGTGGGTCAGTCCCACCCAGCCCACACTTCAGACATCCCACCAGATCCTTCTGTCACCTCTTCAGTAGCCTGAACTAGAGTTCTTGAATGCCAACTCTGCTTCTCCCTAACTAATGGCTTGGGGCAAGTGACGGCACCTCCAAGCGTCCCAGTTTCCTCATGCAAAAAAAGAAAAAGGAGGGGCTGGCTGAGGGCAACATATAGTAATATCCATAAACTTCTTAGCACAACTCTTGGTACACAGAAGGGACTGGTAATTCTGTAGGCCACCGCCCTTGTCTGAATCAGTTACCTGGTTTCTAAAATGCAGAGAACGTGGGGCACCTGGGTGGCTTAGTCGGTTAAGCGTCCGACTTTCGCTTAGGTCATGATCTCGCAGTTCGTGGGTTCGAGCCCCGCGTCGGGCTCTGTGCTGACCGCCAGCTCAGAGCCTGGAGCCTGTTTCAGAGTCTATGACTCCCTCTCTCTCTGACCCTCCCCTGCTCACGCTGTCTCTCTCTCCTAGAAATAAATAAAACATTTAAAAATAAAATAAAATAAAATGCAGAGAACGACAGAACCTGCTCCATAGAGTTGATCACTCACTCATTCATTCAATGATGCTTATAAAATACCTATTGGGTGCCATGCACAGTACTGGGCACTCAGCAATTTGTTGGTGAAAAAAGCAGATGGATTGTCCCAACTCACATGGAGCTCCCAGGAAATTCGAAACAGGCAAATCTAAAAAGATAAATTGGACTAATATGTCATGGAAGTTCATAACGGGGGAGCATCAGGGAGATGCCTCTGAGGGATAAGGAGCAGAGCACAACTGGGTGGGAGATCCGGGAGGGCTTCCTGTGGAAGGCATCACCCTTGCTAATAATTAGCATTGATTATCTTCACCACAGCTCCAGGAGGAAAGCACTAGTTGCCCTTCACATTTTACTTTTTTTCCTGAAGCTAAAAGAAATTGAGTAACTTGCCCAAGGTCAGAGGGTCAGGAAGGAGTGAGTAGGTTTTGAACCCAGGTCCTGGCTCTAAGGCCTCAGACATAAAAATGTATCTTCTCCTGCCTGTTTGAATGGACTGATACTAGGATATGGAAAGGCATGGGAGGTACCGAAGCTGTCTCATTGTGGTGGGGTCCAGAGGTCAGGACCTAACTGTCAAGCCCCATCCAGGCACCTGTGAGAAGGCAGAGATTCAGACACATGCAGGACAGGCCCAAAGCCATTACGGGGGTCCAAGGTCAGAGCTTTGCTCTGCCCAGGGCTCTGTGTACTCCATGAATATCCCTGCCTAGGACTGTAAACAGAGAAAAAAGGAAGAGATATTGTTCCTGCCTAAATCACATTGGGATTCAGACTCCCCTCTAGCCCAACCCGCAAAAGCTCCCACTAGTCTACACATGCCTGCAGATAGAGACTATTAGCTTTGAATCCAGCCTGGAAAACTCCTTTCATCTCTAACTCTTCCTTTTCTGTTTTCAGCCTTGGGCCACAGCTGGTACTCCAACCTCCTGAGCATTGCTGGGACCAAAACAGTCCCTGGACACAAAAGGGGTGCTGGGCTGCAGGACGGCAGATGGCTGCTCCTTCCTGATCCAGGGCAGCTGGTGCCCTTCATCTTCTCTTCCTGATACTCTGAGGCAGGGTGGTCCTCAACCCTCCCTCCCCCTCTCTTCCGTCTTCCCCCTCTCACCAAACTCTCCTCCTCCCCTCATGAGATAGCAAAGCCTACTCTGGAGCCAGATGATGGCTTGAATTTGTCTCTAGCACTTAGTAACTGTGTGACTCTGAAGAAATGAATTAACTTCTCTGTGCCTCAATTCCTTCACTGTAAAATGGGAGGGAAAAACATAAACTACCTCACAGATTGTGAGAATAAAATGAGTAGTAATTGTGCTCCAGTGTCCCAGGCAAAGAGAAACCGCAAGATAAGAGTTTGTACAATAAATGCCCTGATATATCCAATTTGAGCAAAGCAGTTGGGGGTGGGCGGTTGGGTGGTATCCAGGATGTATAAGCAACCCTAACCTCCTCTCCTAGATTACTTTATATTCTCCCCTTGGCTTCTCCACTGCCAGGTTACTTCTCTCCTCTGGCTGCAGGGGCTTCTTTCCAAATCTTGACTTGATCACGTTTGTCCCCTGCTCAAATTCTGCAGTGGTTTCCCATTGCATCTTGGATAAAGTGTATCTTCTGGACTTTTAGGATCTCATTCCTCAGAACTCTCCAACCCCATCTTTCCCAGCTTCCCACCTCCCTGGATCTGTGGTCCAGGCTTCCTTGACAATATGCCCTCCAATCGCAGGCCTGCAGGCCTTCGCACTGGCTCTTCCCTCCACCTGGTGCTTCCTCCCATTCCCTTCCCTCTAATGTTGCCCCCTTCCCTGCCCCTACCCTACTAGGGCTGTGGTCAGGTGAAGGCAGTCCCTGAGGGAGGGAAAGGGGAGAGTGGGGTAGAGAGAGCAACTCCTGGAGCTGCAATTTTCTCGGATTCAAAGACAATAAGAAAAGGGACCCTTCAGGATCAAAGACGGGGATGGAAACAATATGTGAACACTCTGGAAACTAGGAAGTGGCTTGTTAGCATCCAGTGATTGCAAAAGAGTTACTGAGGTTCCTGCCTAGGCACTCCCTTGCTTCCAAATCACCAGTCCCCCACCCTCTTCAGACCTGAGGCACCGAAGGTAAACAGAGGACAAATGGAAGAGGAGAGGATGGGGGGGGGGGGGCGGTGAAGAAAAGAGGAAATAAGGAAGTGCAGTGGGGTGGGGGCGCGAGGCAGAAATCATGTGGCTGGGGCCCCGCGCCTCTGAGGAAGGAAGGAGAGGATGACCTGGGATGCTCTCCTTTCCCCTCCTCCTCTCACTTCCCAGGGGAGCTGCCCCCATCCGGCCACAGCCCAGGCGGGGTGGGGGAGGGACGGGGGCGGCGCCGAGGAGAATGAATAATTGAAGTAGAGGGGAGGAGGAAGAAGAGGAAAGGAGGAAGACTAGGAGGCGGGAGCCTCCCGCACAGGGTCCTCCCCACTCCGCACCCCACCCCCTCCGCCGCCCGGAAGTCGCTCCCCGCCTCCTGCTCTACCAACATGGCCGCGAAGTCGGATGGAGCGGCGGCCGCGGCCGGCCCGGGGCCGGAGGGGGCGGCCGGAGGAGCCCCCTCCAGCCCCCGGGGTGGTGCAGGCGGGCGCGGGGAGGCGGCGGCGGCGGTGGCGGGGGGCCCCGGAGTAACCGGAGCGGGGGGCTCGGGGCCGCGCTACGAGCTGCGGGACTGCTGCTGGGTGCTGTGCGCGCTGCTCGTGTTCTTCTCCGACGGCGCCACGGACCTGTGGCTGGCGGCCTCCTACTACCTGCAGGGTCAGCGCACCTACTTTGGCCTCACGTTGCTATTCGTGCTCCTGCCCTCGCTGGTCGTGCAGCTGCTCAGCTTCCGCTGGTTTGTCTACGATTACTCGGAGCCCGCGGGAGCCCCGGGACCCGCCGTCAGCACCAAGGACAGCGGCACCGGCGGGCCCTCCATCAGCACCAAGGACAGCGCCGCCGCCTTCCGGACCAAAGAAAGCAGCCCCGAGCTGGGGCCCGGGTCCGCGCCCTCCTCGGCCAGCGCCTACCGCCGCCGCTGCTGCCGCCTCTGCGTCTGGCTGCTGCAGACCCTCGTCCACCTCCTGCAGCTCGGCCAGGTCTGGAGGTAGGAGAAGCGCAGGTGGAGGGAGCTGAGCCCGAGGAGTGGGGGTAGCGAGGGGGCTGCCCGCCGCCCCGGCCCTGCTCTGACCTCTTCAGGTCCCCCTTGCGTCCTGACCTCCGCCCCGCCCCACCCTATTGTAGTTCTGATTTCTTCTCTGCCAGCTTCTCTCTTGCCCTCTGCCCTCAAACTCTGACCAACCTCAGTACCATCCTCTCTGATCTGGCCATTGAGGGAGGAGGGGATGGGGCAAGAAGAGAGAGAAAGTGATCCTCAGGGGCGTGAATAAGGAGGGCCAGGGGCTGAAGGGTTATGAGAGGGAAGCTTGGAACAGGGCCCCAGGGCTCCCTCCAGCTTTGACCCACTCCTCTCTGCCTGAGTGCCAAGCCTCAGCTTAGGAAAGATCTCGGAAGTCCTTCCTTGCTCTCAAAGAGTCTCAGTTTGGAATTGCAGTCCATTCCCAACCTCCCAGGAGAAACAATCTGAGGCAGCTAAATGAACATCCCGCCCAAACTTTTTGGACTTCTGGTTAAGGGTGTGCTGGACCCTGTTGAGAAGCTGTCTTCTGTTTTCCAGGACTTCCCCCAGAGTCTCCCCTGCCCTGACAGAGCCAAGGGGATTTGAGATTTGGAATCTGAGATCAGATGGCCACTAGCTGTCCTTTAATCCCAGGACAGTAAAACAAAACTGAGGCTTTGTACAAGCAGCCCACTTCCAGGCTGTCTGTTGAGCTGAGCTAATTGGAGACAGGGGGAATTCTGAACCTGGGGCTCCCCCTGAATCAGAACTGCTCTGGTAGCTTAGGCTCTACTGTGCCCTGACAGAATAAACTTGCCCCCTGTATGGCCTTAGATACCTCCCTCCAAGCCTCTGCTTCCTCACCTGCGAAATGAGGGAGAATTCCTACTTATCTCATCTCATTGGTCTACTATCCCATTTTCTTACCTGTTGGGATGGTAGGGTGAGAGAAAGTCTGTGTGAAGGCCTTGCAGACTGTAACGTATTTTGGGAATGTAATAGATTACCATGGTCACAGATGTAGAGAAATCATGGAAAAAGTCAAAGTCACTGTAGAGACGTAAGGGGTGATTATTGGTGTTGTTATATTTATTCTGCTACTTGTTAACGCGTTCTGCCTAACTCAGAAGATTCAGTGCTGGGCTGAGGGTTGGAAACAGGACTCCCAGGGTTTGTCCCAGCTGCTCACTTGCTGTGTCACCCTTGTGGTGGTGCTGAGTCTCTCTCTGCCTTGGTTTCCCCATCCATGCCTTGCCGAGATGATGTGTATTTTTCATTTAGCTTGCCCTCGGGGAAAGGGGAGGTGGAGCTCTATCCACACAAGGTGGTGGTATTATTATTAGCTTGACACATAAAAATATTCATGTCTACATCCAGGAACTAATCTGCATTTATCATTCTGTGCCCGAGTGGACAGATGGTGATAGATATTTTTAGATTCTGAAATGGCAACTTCCTATTCTTGGTAGCCAAAGCGTCATTCCCCCTTTCCCTTTAGCCTAAAATGGACCAGCTGCCCCTCAACTCACTGGCTACCTCAAACCTCCTGCTCCCCTTGTTTAGAATCTACTTACAAGAAACAAATACTTCTTTCTTGAACATAAACTGACTTTCCCTCAAACAGGGCAAAAAATGACCATGGGGTAGGAGTGGGGGTCTCAGGCGAGTGGCTAGAGGTGGCTGAGGGTCCATTGAGCTCCATGGCTTCTCAGATAAAAGGGCTAACTATTCCCACTCTCCCCCATATGTAAAGTGAGGAGGTTAGGATGAGATGATTTTCCAGGGATGACAAACTGATGTCCCCAGGTTTGAATATGGCATACAAAAGTGTTTTGTTTGGCTTTTATAGTATTTCAAAAACCAAGAGTTACAGCTTTTCTTGAGGGAGAAAAAAGGAATCTAGCAGTATCAGGTTTATAGCCATTTAGACCTGGGTATATGTCTCCAGTTTGTCCAGCTCCATTCTCTTTGATCACATCTGTCTGAACCATTTCCCTTAGGCATTAGGGGCATGAGAGCCCTAATTTATAGTTCTATAACAATTATTTTATTAAGCACTCACTTTGTGCCAAGTTCATTGGTTGCCTCTTTTACCTGTTTCATCTCTCATATCCCTCCTAATAATCCTGTGATGTGGCTGTATTATTCCTACTTAACAGCTGAGGTAATGGAGGCTCAGAAAGGGGGCATCCTTCCCCAAGGTCACACAGCTAAGGTGTAGAAGAGCTGGGACTCCGGACTCTCTGCTTTCAAAGCCTAAGTTCAATTTATCCACCCTGCAGCTCTTGCCACAAAAGTGTCCCCCAAGCTCAAAGAATTATGAGTCTGAGATTCCAAGATTCCAGGAGATAGAAAGTCAGGGCTTCTGCTGCACTGAGATAAGAACGTGAAGGGAGGGGGAGGAAGGTGAACCATACGGGTGAGGATGGGGAGACAGTGTATATCGTGGGGAGAGTGCTGGACTCAGGGTGAGGAGATTAGGAAACCCACATCTTCATCAGGGTTTGCAACTAGCTTGCTAGGTGACCTTGGGTGAGACTCTTCCCACCTCTGGGCCTCAATTTCCCTGTATGTGAAATGAGAATATTAGATTTAATGACCTTAAGAGCCTTCCCTTTCTGGAATTCTGACTCTGGGACTACTTATCAGAGCTAAAGCCTCTGGGCCCCTGCCCCAAAAGCTCTGCATTCTAAAATGGCTAAGTGTCTGGCTAAATGGAGGAAAACCCAGACAAGACAGAGAGAAGCCACTGGGGCTGGCGTTCCTAGAAATTAAGCAACGTTGGCATATGTTTGCTTAACACGTGAAACGTTCCCACAATGAACATGTTCACTGTTCAGCAGGTCTTGGTGCAGATGTTCTGAGTGGTAGAACTTGGTGTAATGAGGCAGGAGAGGTATGTCCGAGCCCTACAGGACCAAAGCTGGGAGACTGGCCAGTCCACCTTCTGATCCCACACCCTCAATTCTGAATAAAATAGTTTGAGTTTTAAAGATATCTTTCAACTCCTCAAGCTTATACAGTGCTGAATCAAAAGTCTGAATACTTGAAGGAGCCAGGGAACACAGACCTGTATTGGTACATGGGTTCAGTTGATAAGGCTGGATTCTGTTCCCAAACAACCCCAGGAAAATGGGCATTATTATTATTTTAAACCCAAGACAGGGCTCTGAGGAGGGAGAGGAAGGGAAGGAATTCATGGACCATGCACACCCACCATGATCCAACAGGCCCCGTATGAGGGGCTCCAGGCACAGGATCTCATTTTACCCTGAAGCCGCCCCACTGGTGGCAACTGATACACCCAATCAGACAAGAAAGTAAGGCTCAGGTGACATCAAATAACGCATCCAAGGTCACCCACTGAGGAAGCAGGGGGAGCTGAGCTCCCAACCCAAGCCCAAGTCCTATCTCTGGGACCACACAGTGGTTGCACTGGAGGATCCAAGAGCAATGGCTCCCCACACACAAAAAAGATTAAGCCCTTAGAAAATCAAAGCCAGATCCTTCGGTGGGACAAGAAGCTGGCTGTGAGCTGGACAGCAACCTGTGTTTTCATCCCTCCCCCTCTCCCCAACCCCAAACCACTGAGCTGTTAAGCCACTCAGGGTTGTTAAGCCAATTAAAGTCCCAACCCTGTGTTCCCTGACCCTGTGGGCAGCAGAGCGTAGACCATGAATCCTGCTTTCCCTAATCTTGAACTCACTGGGCCCAAGCTTTGCCCAGATAAGCATAGTCTGCTAAGCCAATTAGTGAGAGATGATCTGGCATAGGATTCCTCTGAGGCTGTTAGGATCTGGAGACCCCAAAATGGGGAGGAAGGCGGGGGGGGGGGGCACGCAGGCCTTTAGAGGGAAGGCCTCTATGTCTAGGCCCCAGCACTAATCCCCCTGTCTCCTCATAAACCCTGCACTCAAGAGACGTTCTGAAATGAATTAGTGACCTACTGGGTGAAAAAGTCAGTCTCTGGGAAGCCATGTTCTTTCTTGGCTTAATGGTTAAGAGCACCGACTTTGGATTCAAATGTCCTCACTTCAAATCCTGACCCTACTGCTTCCTATATGTGATTGTGATGAGCTATATAATCCCTCTGTGCCTGAGTTTCATCCTTTGTAAGCTAAGGACCATAATAGGACCACCTCTTGGGTTCTTTCTAGGGTTTAACATGATAATATGTACCAAGGATTTAGCAGGGGGCTGGCCCCATTGTTAAGTATTCAGAACCACTGGAGGTGATTAGTGCCATCAGCCTGGGCTTTGTTTCCTGTGGAAGGAGATTTGTCCACTTCACACATAGCCAGGGAGGGGCAGGAGGGCAAGAGGGCCTCAAACGTACCTGTGCACTTAATCTATAGTCATTCATTCCACAAATATGTGGAGCACGTACCAGGCATTGTGCTACATGCTAGGAATAGAGTGGTGAATAAGATAAAGTCCATGTTCGCATTGAGATCAACAGTCTAATGGGGGAAACCAATAAGCAAGTAAAATCAAATATAGTGTATATTTTAAATGTACTATAAAGTATAATGAGTCAAATAGTAAGTGCTATGGAAAAAGTGAACCAGGGCAGGGGGCTACGAAATCCCAGGGAGGAGGGTGTGGCTCTTTGAGATAAGATGGTCAGGGCAGGTCCTTGTGGGCAGAGGGCTGAATGAGGTGAGGGTGAGCTGGGTGTGGAGGCCTTGGGAAGGATGTCCAAGGCAAAGGGAAACAGAAGAGCAAGGGGAAGTCCCATGTGGCTGAAGCAGAGGGTCTCAGGACAGTGTAGGACATGATGGTTGACAGGTTGGCAGGGGCTAGATCACACAGGGCTTCAAAGGTCACAGGAGGACTTGGGCTTTCATTCTGCATGAAGTGGGAGCCCCGGAGGATTTGAGCAGAGGAGGAATAGGGTCTTGACTTATGTTTTACAACGTGTACTCTGGCTACTGGGAAATAGACTGGAGGGAGGCCAGGCTAAGCCTGGAGATTGTGACAATCTGGCTCCAGGATCCGAGTGAGGGAAGATGGGGGCTGGGCCAGGGTAGTAGTGGCGGTTGGTGGGGGGGACTGTTTCAGGCTGAGTGGACAGGGTATCTTTCCCTCTTTTGTCAATTTCCCCATGGGGGCCAGAATGTTAATGGTAAGAATTCGACTCTGGAATGAAATCAGCCATATCCTATGTTGGCCACTTTCTGTGATTTGGGGCAAACAGCATAACTTTTCTATGCCTTGGATTTCTCATCTGCAAAATGGACATTCTAAATAATAGTACCTTTCACATGTGGCTTGAGGGAGTAGTTAAATAATGTATAGATGGTGTTTCGCACAGTACCTGGAACACAGGAAGTATGCAACTCTTCTTAGCCATTACTATTTGTATTATTATTTATAAAGCCGGCCAGGGAGTGGATTCCATAATGGTTTTCAAGCCGTTTCACTCCCTTCTCACTATCCTTTCAACTGAACTCTCTGAGGTTCTCTTTTCTGATGTCTTGGGTACCTACCTAGGGTTTTGTTTTGACAGTACCCCAGCTGAAACAGGTTTACAACCCCCTGAACTCAATGACCGTCCACAAGGTCCCTCCCAGCTCTGACTTGGCGGTGTTGAGTTCTAGTCCAACCCCACTTCTACCTCCTGGGAGGCCCCTCTCCAGGAGGCGCTCAGCCCCCCACCCCCTTCTCCCTGCCCATCCGCCTGCAACAGGCCATTAGAGCTGCTCCTAACAGACACAGCGGCGGCAGTTGGGCCCAGCGTCCCCTGTTTGATCTGTAAAGACCACACAGGAGAAGCCCTGTGGGGAGGATGGAGGGCTGCCAGGAAATGGCTTTGAACCCCGGCAGCTGGGGCGAAGGTCCCTAGGGAGCAGAAGGAAGATGGGCTGGGATCTACTCTGGCCTCTCCATTCACCACCCGGCCTTTGTTAGGGTCTTGAAATTTCTCCCCTGGGAAATCCTATCAGCCTCCAGTTCTCTCCATCTCACCCCACCCCAACCCACCGCCTCCACCTGCAGCCGAAAGGATGGCTGAATGCTCAGATCTGACCCAGATGCTTTAGCTAGGCATTAGGGCCCTTGATCACTTGCCCTCTTCCCTCCTCACTGCTCTGTATGCTACCTCCCCCCCACCCCAAAGCAAAACACACACATTTTTTTCTTCATGCCCCTGAGCAGCCGCCTGTAGCCCTTCTGGCAACACTCTGTCCCATTCTCCTCCCAGTGAA
The DNA here is from genome assembly GCF_003009895.1 of Hyaena hyaena. Taxonomy (NCBI): domain Eukaryota; kingdom Metazoa; phylum Chordata; class Mammalia; order Carnivora; family Hyaenidae; genus Hyaena; species Hyaena hyaena. Next base: position 2,646,182 of record NW_024080761.1, read on the forward strand.
ATTCTGCACATCCTTAAAGGCGGGCTCAGATGCTGCCCATTCTGAGAAGCTTTCCCCGAACAAACACGTTCTGCCCTCAACCCTTCAGACCCCACCTCCCACTCTCTCACTCGGGCAAGTTGTTTTTCATCTAAAGTGGAAGTTGTTTACTTGTTTTGTCTGTTTGTAAAGGAACTATATACTCTTGTTTAAACCTCAGCATAGGAAAGGTATAAAGAAGACTACCCTCCCCTCCCCTCATTATCTTGCAGGGGGGGCAGAGAGGTGGGGTTATGAAAGATTTCCACTTACTAATTAGCTATTTCTTGTATTGCTTAAAGATTTTCTTTGGTTTTTAATTAACCAGGATATACATGTATACATTCACCTGTTTTTTAGTTATTTATTTTTATTTAAAAATTTTAAATGTTTGTTTTTGAGAGAGATAGTGGGCAAGGGGCAGTGAGAGAGACACACACACACACACACAGAATCCAAAGCAGGCTCCAGGCTCCGAGCTGTCAGCACACAGCCCAATGCAGGGCTCAAACTTACCAGCTGCGAGATCATGACCTGAGCCAAAGTTAGACCCTTAACCGACTGAGCCAGCCAGGCACCTCCTGAAAATTATAGTTACTTTTATAGAAACTTCAGTGAGATCATTCCTCTTCACCACAATTCTCTCAAGTAGGGAGTGTGGTGATAAAGAATAAGGATTGTGGAACTCAAACTCTGACTCTGCCATGTGTGAGCTGTCTGACCTTGGGCAAGTCATTTAACCTCTCCTGGTCTCCTCATCTGTGAAATGGGATAATAATGTCCCATGGCTAGACAAGTAGCCACTGTGAAGGCTTATTGATAATATATGGAACATGCTTTGCCCAGGACTCGGCATATCATAAGTGCTCAATTAGTGTTAGCATTATTAGCCCATGTTACAGATGTGGAAATTGAGGCACAAAGAGGTAACAGCATCCCAGTTAGTAAAGAGCAAAGCCAGGGTTCAAAGTGATGCAGTCAGGCTCCCAAGCCAACATGTGGAACTACCAAGCAATACTGCCTTCTGCTAGTTAAGTGTATTCCTACAACACAATCAATCATGTATTGCTTTGGGAAGAGGGGGAAAGAATCAGAAAGATATTTTTAAATTTTTATTTGAATATAAAGTACCCACTGTTAACATCCTGGGTTCTTCCTCTCAGACTTTCCCCCCAGGCACAATTACTCATTCCTCTGCAGCCTCACAGTCCTGATTATCTTCTGTTGTGATCGCCTGCCCACCTAGCTGGTTTTCCTACCAGATTACAAGCCTCCAAGGGGGTGAGGCCTTGCTCTTTCTTTCCTCTGCCCCCCATGGTGACTGGCCCAGAGCAGATCCTCCAGTGCTGTTGAGGACCTTGCACCTGGCCAGCTTTGGCAAGGTCCCTAGTAGTTACTAGAACATGAGTCTCTTGAAGTAGGCTTTGTCTCTGCAGCTGATGTGGGGGGCGCTAAGGTAGTGTGGGATCCCGGTACGGTGTGGGCACAGCTGGGGTCTGCAAGGCCTGTATCTGCAGCCTTCCAGACTGTCAGTGGACAAATGCGGACTAAGGGCAATGCATTCCTATTTGTATAAGATGTAGTAGGCACAGCCCTGGGGCTACGTTCCGAGGAGGATACAGGTTTGCTGGCATGGCTGACTTCAGAGACGGATCCAGTAGGTCCTCAATAAACATCTGTGTGAACCACATGGAATCTTTGAAACCAGGCCCTTGAGCAAGACACTTAACCCTCTAGAGTTCAGTTACCCCCATCTGTAAAGTCCAGCTGGGGGCTCAAGAACACTGGCTGAATTCCCCAGGACTCAGACAAGACGGCTGAGGCACTGCGAGCTTAGAGTGCTGGTGGGCTCACGGCTCCGTGACTTCCTACTAGTGTGGCCCGGGCCAGCGGCTTCACCAGCCAGAACTCCAGTCTCATCTGTGAGATGGGGATGGTGATAGCATCCACTTCTTTAAATTTTTTTTAATGTTTATTTATTTTTGAGAGAGAGGGACAGAGTGTGAGCAGGGGAGGGGCAGCGAGAGGGAGACACAGGATCGGAAGCGGGCTCCAGGCTCTGAGCTGCCAGCATGGAGCCCACCGCAGGGCTGGAACTCACATACCACCGCGAGATCGTGACTTGAGCCAAAGTCAGACGCTTAGCCGACTGAACCACCCAGGCGCCCCTAATAGCATCTACCTCTTAAGGTTCTTGTAAAGATGTCCTGAGAGAATATAAATGCATGGGGCTTTCACATACTATATGCTCAGGAAATATTTACTGCTATCACTATTATTACTGGCCCAAGTAACAGCCCATCCTATTTACTTGGTCCCAAGATAGTGGGTGAAGGAGGGGCAAGGAGAGTCCTAATGCTTGCTAACCCTCATCCACAGTCTTTCAAGGAAAGAGACTTCTTCTGTGGTGCCATTGATAGCGTGAGGACAGGTCCCAGGGAGGTAGAATCTGTTTGAACAGGAGCAAGAACACCCTGACGATCAAGCTGCCCAGGAAAAGAGTGGGCTGTTCTGAGGGTGTGAATTCCCCAGCGCTTCCCAAGTGCAGACAAGAGTGACTGACTTTGGCAGGGAAGCTGTAGCGGGGCCTCCTGCTCTCCGTTTGGAGGGTAAACTAGATGCTCCCCAAAGCCCCTCATGGTTTTAAGACTCTGCGGATCGAACTTGGGGGCTTTATGAGGCTTAGCTGCCAGATCACAGGTTGCAAATCGGTAGCCCAGGGGCCAATCCAGGCTGAGGATGTGTTTGTTTGGCCCACACAGTATTTTCTCCCTACTGCTTGATGATACTGTTTATTATGGAAAATTTTTAGATATACAAAAGTAGAGAGAGCAGGATAATGATCCCTTGTGTGCCACCATCCTGCTTCAACATTTAACTCGTGCCCAACCTTGCTTTACCGAGGCCAGCAGCGGCCGACAGAACTTTCTGCTATGATGGAACCACTCTACATTTGCCCTCTTCAATACGGTAGCCACTAGCCATGCATGACTATTGAGCATTTGAAGTGTGCTGGGTGTGACTGAGAAACTGAGTTTTAAATCCTATTTAATTTTCATTAATTTAAATGTCAATAACCGTATGTAGCTATGTCCCAACATAGGGACATGCTGATGTTGGAGAACACAGGTCTAGACCCCACCCTGTGTCTTTCCCTTCCATGTTATTTTGAAGCAAACCTCAGACATCATATCACCGCATCCATAAATATTTCAGAACATCTGTAAAAAGAGAGATTCTCAAAAGTATAACTAAAATACGTAATACTGTTATCACACCTTAAAAGAGGAATAATAATTTCTTTAAAATTCATATGGTATTTTAAAAAAATTAGTTGCCAACGTTTCCAGGTTGGATTTTTGTTTTTTTTTTTTTTTTTGCATAAATATCCCATTTTTCCATCTATTCTTGAAAAACTGAAAGTCCGTCTATGCAGGGTTCATACTTTCCCAGGGCAGCAGTCAGCTAGAGCTGTTCTGCTCTCTAGACAAGGCACCCATCTATCCTTTCCCAGAGTCCCCCATAATATCAGCTTGGTCTCTCTATAAGTTAGGGTCCCCCCAGGCCAGGGACAGAAAGAAATGGTGCTTTCTCCCTGCCTGGGCCTCCAAGTACTTTCAGATGCCACCAGGAGACTTGACCCTGCCCCCTTGCCCCCACTGGCTCATCCCTTCCCTAACAGGGATGACTCTGCCCAGAGAGAGATATCAGGAAAAGAGAGAAGGGGGAGGGGGGTGCAAAGACCCCTAGGCTAGAGTATAGGGTCCTGAGTTTTAGTCTCTGCTCTGCACACATTTCACAGATGGGGAAAGTAAGGCTCAGACAGAGGAGGAGATCTGGCTGCAGGCAGACAGTGAAGGACGAACGAAGGAGGTGGGAAGGTGGGAAACATCCCAAATGCTTTGCTCGAGAGAGGGGCTGCCTACTTCCTGCTGAGTGAAAAGATGAGCTGATAGCAGTGGGTGGGAGGGGAGAGGGTCTCAGCTTTTCAGGCAGAGCCTAAAATTAGTGGCAGGGAAATGTTTGGCCTTAGCCCAGCAAAAAGAGAGAGAGAGAGAGAGAGAGAGAGAGAGGGAGGGAGAGGTGCTGTGACTCTGCAGAAGGCTGCAAGGAGGAGGGAAACAGCCCAGCTCTCAGCACCACACGAAACGGGAGCCAAACGTGTAAAATCACATTCTTTTCTGACATTTATGACTCATTTGGCTGCCAACCCCAGGAAGGTCCCATTTTGCATCCTTACAGGAGTGCTCAGCATTGAGGGGTAGACAGATGGGGAGCAAGCCTCAGGGCCGTTCCAGAGCTTCCTGGGCCCCGCTGCAGGTAAGGTGGCTGTATGAGCGGGGGCCCAGTGTTTCCCAGAGAACCCAGAGACTGTAGCTGAGTCCACAGGGCCTGACTCAGCCTACTCTGCCCTGATTTGAGACGAGATACAACCCTGATGCTTCTGGCTATTGACCTTGGGCCAGTCACTTCTCCAAATGCCTGCTACTTGCATCTGCAGTCCATGCCCTTTTGTGGGGGGCCACACTCCACTCTCACCTGTAACTCGTCTCCCACCTTCTACCCTTTCCTCTCTCCCCTCTGTTCCCCACAGAGTGTTCCCTCTAAAATGCAGGAGTGCTGGTTACCTCTACCATTGCTCCCTTGTTTTAAACCTCTCCATGGCTCCCCATCAATGCTTCACCGTGGCGCACCTCACCTCTCACTTTCTCATCTCCTTCTCTGAGCTCTAGCCATTCTGACCACTTACTGCTTCCTTGCAACTCAGGGCCTTTGCTCAGGTCGCTCCTCTGCCAGAAATTCCCTTTCCTCCCTCTGTCACCTGGTTAATTCGGATGATGGCCCAGGAGCCACCTCCTTCAGAAGCCATCCCTGACTGCCACACCTTTACAAGCAGGGTCAGGAGCACAGAATCCTGCTCAAAGCATGCCTGGAACCTTCGGAATGTTTGTCGTTACAAGTTTACACGATGAGTTAAACAACGTCCCGGTCTCCCATGGGGCAACACCGCATGGGCTGGGTCTGTCTTCCTCACTGTCATGTCCACCAGCACTTTAGCACAGTTTCTGGTGCCAAGTAGGTGGTCACAAATGCAGGCAGAGTAAATGTCAAATAAACCTCCTCTCTTCTGAGACTCCATTTCCTCATCTGGAAAACGGGAATCATGCCTATGAAATCTTACAGGGCTGCAACGAGGATTTTAGCAAAGCACATTCAGAAGGTCTCTTTGATGAGCTGCAGTTATTTTTAAGACCCAAAGCAGATCCTGCCCTATGAATTTTCTCCAAGGGGACTTCTCTGACCCTCTGCCTCCTGGGAAAGCCAACCTAGGAACAAATCTCAGGTCTACCAGGCACTAAACTGGAAACTACAAAGCCTCTCCTTCTTTCTGGGGTGTCCGAGCCAGACAACTCCTAAAGCCTCCCATAGGTCAAGTGCCCAGCACTGGGCTCTGTGCTTATCACCGCTTTCTCATTTCATAGATACCCCATGAAGTGGGCATTGAGCTGAGGGGCTCAGAGAAGGAAGCAACTTGCCCAAGGCTATACAGACCGTAAATGATGGGTCCAGAATCTGAACCCAGGTCTCCCTGACGCCCAAGGATTCTTCCTCTCTGCACTTGACCGCCTTTACTTGGAGGAGCTCATAAAGCAGAGTTTATAAAGTACATTCACAGGACCCCTTGATATCAGGGTCATGAGTTCGAGCCCCACGTTGAGTGTGGAGCCTACTTAAAAATATATGGATAATCATATATACATATAAAGTACATAATACATAAAGTACATTTACACATTCACTCTTTCAAGAAACAAATATATATTGAACATTAACTCTCTGCCAGGCACTAGGGACATAGCAAAAACCAGGACAACCATGGTACCCACCATCGGAGAGACAGGCAGCAAATATGTAAGCAAGAAATTAGACCACTTCAAATTGTGACATGTGTCCTTAAGAAATCAGGGGCGCTCCGTCGGGTAAGCGTCTGACTCCTGATTTCGGCTCAGGTCATGAGCTCAGGGTTCATGAGATGGAGCCCCACGTTGTCAGAGCAGAGCCCTCTTGGGATTTTCTCTCTCCCTCTTTCTCTGCCCCTCCCCCACTTGTGTTCCCGCCCCCCCCCCCTTTCTCAAAATAAATAAATAAACTTAAAAAAAGGAAACAGGGTGACAGGACAGAAAGTAGCCAAAGGGTGGGTAGAAATGCTTTGGAAGTGGGGTAAGGGGGATCTGGGCAGGCCTCTCTGAGGGAGGTGACCCTGAGCTGAGATGGAAAGACTGAGAATCTGCCAGGCATTTGTGGATCCCCCTCCCCCCCACATCCAGGCAGAGGTCCTGAGGCTGGAATGGGCTCGGAATCTTCAGGAAACTGCTGGAGAGGCATGAGAGGGGAAGGGGGAGGAAGATGAGGTCCCAAAGGTGGACAAACCTGGGTCACACTGGGCCCCCAAGGTCATGGTGAGGATTTTATTCTAAGATAGGGAGGGTGTGGCACGACCTGATCAGGATTTCACAGGATCCCTCAGGCAGCTGTGTTAAAGATAAGCTCAAAGGCAAAGAAGGAAGGCAGGAGACCTCGGCCACCACTTGGAGTTCAGTGGCCTGCACCAGAATGGTGCCACCTGGTGGAAGGAAGTGCTTGGGTTCAGGACACCGCTGTTGGGCCCTACTGTTACCAGAGCTGGATGGGTGGGCGATGGGCCTGACGGCTGCCCCCTCTGCAGTAGGCAAGGACTCGGTTATAGGGCCCATTTTTGCAGAGGAGGACCGAGGTTCCCAGAGGGGTTGGACTTTCCCAGAAAGTCCAGTGAAGGATTGAGCCTGAGTCCTCTGACTCCAATTACTAGTGTCACCTCTCCGTTTTCTCTGAACCCATGTCATTCCAGGCAAAGCTTGTAGGTCCATCCCTGTCCAACACAGGTCTTCCCTTCCATACGGCACAGCCCCCAGGGAACCGAATCACGTCCGAGGCGGGCGCCCATGGAGAGCCAAGCCTCAGTCCTAGGTCTGGCACTAACTTGCTGTGTGACTTCATACAAGCCACACTCCCTTTCTGGCTCTCCCTTTCTTCATCTGTAAAATACGCGTAATAATAGTACCCACCTCAAAGCTCTGCCCTGAGGAACCCACGATCTGTATAACAAGGCTTAGCGTACAGTTGGCACTCAATAAATGTGAGCTATTATCATTATTATTAACACCTGAGCTATTATCATTATTATTAACACCCGCACACCATCCCCCTACATACCTACAGAACAGTAATGGGCTCAGCTCTTGTGGGGGGTTCCTGCACCTTCCCATCAGTCCCACCTGCTCACCTTCCAGAATCTGCAGGCCTGGCCCGTGTGGGAGACCAGAGAGCCAGCCATGTGGGGGGGTGGTTCCTGGATGGAGCCCGAGTGGGGGAGCCGCGGGAAGCTGCTGTGTTTTTGGCCCGGAGCCGTGAGGGGGAGTGGAAAGGGGCGAGAACACACACTCAGAAACGCCGAGACCGACAGATGGAGGAGCTGAGGATGTGAGAGACGCAGACAGACAGAAACCCAGAGTCGGGAAGGGAGGAGCAGGCAGGGAGGACGTCAGGAACGCTGGCAGTCATGTCGAGCCACGAGCTGAGCAACAGACCACCAGACGGACCAAGCAGCCAAGAGACTGACAGACAGGCAGACAGACCAACAGGCAGACTGAGGATCCTAGAAACAGATAGACAGACACACAGAAAAGCAGGCTCAGGATCCAAAGGGACAGACAAGCTATCCTGATGTCTAATGGACAGACGGACTGATGTTCCCAGCCTCTAAGGGCAGACAGATAGGCTGACCCAGGTCCCTAAGGTCAGTCTAACAGACGAACACAGATTTGAGAGGCAGCAGGACCCACAGTCTACGGGACAGACAGGTGGTCTGACCCAGGGTCCCCGGGTGGGACTCGCTAACAGACAGATTGACTGACTGACAGAAACTGAGGAACAGATCAATAAATAAGCTAACCCCGCTTTCAAGGGAGAGACACACAACAGGCCGATCTGGATCATAGACAGAGACAAGGACTCAGACCTGGTCTGAGGGCAGACGAAAGGATGGGGCCAAGCTGGCCGTCTGCACGGAGACGGAGGCCCGGGCCAGAAATCCTGGCTACTTCCGGAGGCTCCTGGTGATACAAGAACAAAAAACAAGAGAGACAGGGTGACCCAGGCACTGGGCCCAGGAGCTTCCTGGCTTCTCAGGGGCACGGAATCCCTTGAGCCTTCCTCCTCCCTTCCGCCCACTGAGTAGAAGCTCCCCACGTCTGGGGGACCCTGGGATGTTCCTGGGTCACAATAGCAATTAGACCCAGGAAGCCGGGAGTGAGCTCCGTCCATCTCTTGACCCTGCTCTCAGGGGCCCTGGGGTCTAGAAGAGATAGGTTTTTGCATCCCTGAGTAAGCGATTTCATTCCCCACCTGCTGGCTTCTCTCTTCCCTAGGATTGTGTGGGTTCCCCCCACCCAAACCATCCTCAACAATACACACTTATCTGCTCTTCCAATTTCCTCCCAGACAGGCTTCTTCTTCTCTGAGCACAAGATGGGCAGTCAGCAAATGAACCCAAAATAGATCTCCGAGCACCTGTTTCCACGCTGTAAAATGGGTGGCCGTAAACCTGTTAGGTTCTGGTTCACACCGGTCTCGAGCAGTTTAAGTCAACGTTGTGTGGGGTCCAGCCAGGCTTAGAAATATCAGGGAAGCCTTCCTGGAGGAGGAAAGACAGACATGAGTCAGCGAGGACAGGAGTTGCCCACAAGGTGTCCTGGCAATAACAAAACTCAGGCAAAGAGCCCCTCCAGGGTCAGGAGAAAGACACAGGCGAACATTCTCTCACCTTTCTCCATGCAACAAATATTTATTGAGTGCCTACTACAGGTGCCAATGCTGAGAACAGTGCTGGGAAGACCCAAGACAGAGTCCCCACCGTCAGAGAGGCCAGTGGTAAAACAGAAAATAAATGTGTCAAGTAACCAACCAGATTGTTTGATAGATTATACTAAGAAGATCAGACAGGGCAATGTGAGGGATGAGACTGGTGTGGTGAGGGCAGAGGGCCCCCCTGGGATGGCCGACCTGGGAGGCCTCTCTGACAAGGTGACATGGGAGCCGAGGACGACTCAGCCACCGGGAGGGTCTGGAGAAGCGTGTTCCGGTCAGAGCAAGTAGGAAGTGCAAAGGTCCTGAGTCAGGAACAGGCTCAGCTGGGTCTGCGGGACCTCGAGGCACCTGGGATGCCGGCAACAGACGTAACAGTGGTTTGAGAGGAGAGAAAGGTGGGGCCAGATGGTTCAGGGCCCACAAGCCAAGGGGAAACCGCTGGACTTTATTCCAAGTGTGATGAGAAGCCCCTGGAAGGTTTGGAGAAGGGGAACGATGTGATCTGACTGGGTTTCAAAGTATCCCAACGGTTGCCACGTGGAGAGTGGACTACAGGGGGCAGGGGGGGACGCAGGGAACCCACCCAGAAGGCAAAGGCTGATGGTGGCCCTGGACCGGGGTGGTGGCAGTGGAGAGAATGGGTGGACCCGAGATGCCTTTAGTTAGAGACCAGATGCGCCCCACCCCCCAGGTTGGATTCCTTTCCGAGATGGGGCAGCCTTCTCTGGGGGTGGTGTTGGTCCCATTTGTGGTGAAAATCAGCTTCTTCCAACTTCCCTTCCAATAGGGTGAAACAGGGTGAGCTTCCCGGAGGAGGTTTCAAGAGAGGCGGCTTAGTGATCAGGAGCCAGAGGCCCCCACCTAACACGTGCTCCCTCTCTCTCTCTGTGCACACCCTCTTAGCGAATGAATTACTTTCCAACCCATCACCTCATTCAGTGCTCACAACAAAGAGGAAAATGAGGCTCAGAGAGGCAAAGAGACTGCCCAAGGCCACACAGCATCCAGGCCAGGGCTGGGAAGCAAACGCACAAGCCCAGCATTTTGCCACCTTGCCCTTCTGATCCCCACCCCAGGGGCTGTGACACAGGCAGGACTGTGAGTGCCGGCCCCTTCTGAAAGAAGGTAAACCTGAGGCACAGGGAAATGAGGTTGCATGTCCTGGGCAGGGCTGTTTTAAAACCTTTGTGGGCCCCACATCTATCAGGCATATTAAAATGCAGCTACATCAAACACCAAATGTAAATTATATATAACCAGATAAGAGCCAAATTGCAGTCGACTGGCTGATACCATGTTCTGTTTTGCAGACATTTAATTAAACATTTATTAATTTTGATTCTGCAGTTTTTCCCTGTGTTTTAGAGCCAATTTTTTTCCCCCAGGCCTCCAACATTTTGCTAGGCCCATGAAAACCTCACAGGGTCTTGGCGGCGACCATTTAGTGCCGGCTGAAACAAACAGCCACGGTTTCGGATCCTGTTGCCAAAAGAGCAGAGTGAGGTTGAACCCATGTCCATTCCTCCCCAGAATGCAGCAGGGTCCCTCCACACCCCCTGCCCAGCACCACGTTTTCGGGACTCAGAGGCCTCCTTCTTTCCCCTCTCCCTTCCCTGCTCAGCCCACAGCAGCCCTGGGCTGGGGGAGCCCTTTGTCTGCCATTATCTGGGAAGAGGGGCCTTGGGAGCTGGCAGAGGAGGGGGCGGGGAGGTGGGCAGGCGGCCTGTCAGGTGGTGAGGGATGCTGGCCAGGCCAGGGCCTCCCTCATGCTGACCCGGGCCAGGAAACAGATGGTCCTCCAGCCTGAGAGAAACTTCCAGGGTGTCGCCCTCCCCCAACTCCCCAGGCCCCTTCATGTTGGACCAGCTGGTCTCTCCTCTCTGTTCAAAGCCAGAGCCACAGGAACGGGGAAGGGAATAGGTCTGGGGGTAGATGGAGGCTGTGTTCTGGGCTCCCCAGGAGTTCTGGAGGCCATCTTGCTCTCTCTCTCCGGTAGCCTCCTGCCACCCCCCACCCCTGCCCATCTCTCCTCTACTCTCTGCCCCTCCTCTGTGCCCTGCCTTAGCTCAGCCTGTCATCGCAGGCCTGGACCAAACCCTAGCCTCTCCTGGCTGTCCTCCAAGCCAGCCTCCAGAGCGAGCTTTCTAAGCCAGCAAGCCGATCACATCGCGCTGACTGTGGGATAGAACGCAGATTTAAAATAAAATATGAACCTTTCAGTCTGGAGTTTGGTGCCCTCCACAATTTGAGTTCCCCTCCGGCCCCAGCAAACCACTGGCCATTCCCCTAAAAGGCCATGCCCTCTCATGCCTCTATGCCTTTGCCTCGGCTGGTTCTCCTGACTGGAATGCCTTTCTGCCTCCTGCGTGCCATTAAATCCTACCCATGCTTTAAAACTAAGATGAAATGTTTCTTCTTTGGGAAGTCTTTCCTGATCTCCTCTCTGCTGAAGCTAAAGTTACCCATCTCTTCTCTGGGCTCCAAAGCATCTTAGAGCATCTATTTCAGATCATAATCTTATCTCTGTCCCTTGGCTACAGGGCCTGGCACATAACAAGCGATCAGAAGATACTTGGTAAGGGAATGAATGAGTCTGGCTGCAGGGATCCTTAAGCGGTGGGGAAGGCAGGGGCCTAGAGAATGGGAGGTACAGGGAGACAAATTTCTGCTCATCAGAAGAAACAGTCCAGTCTTGACGGTGCTCAGAAGGCAAGGGCCCTGTCTCAAGAGGTAGGGACTTCCCCTCAAGCAGAAGGTATAAACACATGGGGCTGGGAATTGCCGAAGGAATTCTAGCATTGCATGGGGGAGTTAGACTGAGGGCCTCTGCATTTGTTGAGTCTGTTTCTGAGGGACCAGCCCTTTTCCCCTTCCCAGCTGCTGGTCCCCCACTGTGTCACACTGAGGGTGTGTCTACACCATTGATTGGTACTGGAAAGACCCAAGGATGGGAAGGATAGCCCTGAATGGGATGCTTCTGGCCACATTTTGGGAGAGGAGAGTTTGAGTCCCAGAATGTTAGCTCTAAAAGGATCTCCAGTCATCAGGCCCATCCTTCTTGTTGGTAGATAGGGAAACTGAGGCCCGGGGAGGGCCACACCATTTCTCTGACTGGGATACTCATTTGGAGAAACTCTGGGTATCAGCTGATCCCAAATCCCAGGGAGTACTGTGATTCCCGCCTTGGGCTGGCAACACACACCTGAATACAGCTGGTCCCCAGGTTCCCGAACAACATCTTCAAAATGCCAGCACTTCACATCTGAGAGTAGACCCCCCAAATACCTGTTCCTCAATTTCAGATTCAAGTAATAGGATCACTGGATCTGTGTTGGGATTTTCTTCCCTGATTTCTGGAGAGAGAACATCTAGAGGAGCACTCTCTGGTTTCAGCAAAGGGTGTGGCTGCCCCATGAGTCAGAGAACTGGGGGGCTTAGGGAACTTGGGGGGCAGGGTCTATGGCTGCAACAACCCAGGGCAGGGCTGCTAGGCAAAGAATAAGGGCAAAGAGGAGAAAACACATCCAGAGATCTGGGTGGCGGGCCCCTCCTTTCTCTTCCGACACGGGCCCTGCACTTCATAGGTGCAGACTATATTCTCATCCATTTCATCCTCACAGCCACTTTGGGAGGGATTCACTAGGACTCAGAGAGGGTCTGGCTCAAGATCACGCGGTATATTAGAAGCAAAGTCAGGACTTACACTCAGGACTTCAGGACCATACCCCCTACTGGGTGACCTGAGTTCCATTCAATTAAACAAACTTCCAACACAAAAGCAAGCAAACAAACAAACAAAAAAACCCTTGCAATTATGCATGCGTTCATTCTTTGAGCCAACACAGATGGAGCACCTACTGTGTGCTAAGAACTGAGGGTACAGCAGTTAGCAAGCTGACCTAGTCATCCTTACCGAGTTCTCAGCCTGGGGGAGATGGGTGCCTAACCAGGCAGTTACAACCCACTGTGGGTTTGACAGGAGCCTGGGAGAGGTCCCTGCCCCTGGAGGAAAGTGGTTAGCAGAGGCTTCCTGGAAGAGTTCATGTTTAAGGGCTGAGCCTCAGAAGAAGAGCAGGAGTTGCCAGGTTTGGGGCTGGTGTGGGGCTGGAGAACGGAGGACGGGGGCGGGGGGGGGAGGGGGGGGGCAGGGGGAACAGCAAGGGCAAAAGCCCAGCAGTGAGGGAGAACACGGAGAGCTGGGGGTCTGTGACCTGGGCAGACCAGTTGGAGCCATGACGTTTGTTGGGAGAAATGGCTCAAGAGGAAGCAACAAAGTCTCATGCCTTGAGATCTATGAGCAGCTTCCTTGTGTCCCGCGGGGGGGAAACCTGGGCACCTAGAGGTAGGGTTGGGAAACAGGCCCGGAAGCTGGGGGCTGGCACCAGGGTGTGCTCCTGAAGGAACCAGGCTGCCTGGGTTTGAATCCCAGTTCCACTGCTTCCTAGTCCTGTGACCTTGGACACGTGGCATACCTCTCTGGGCCTCAAGTTTCCTCGCCTATAAAATGACGATAATAACGAGGCTACTAGAACCTCAGTGCACACTGTAAAGTGTCAGGAATCCTGCAAAGGGAGCGGGTCCCAGAGCAATAATGATGATGAGAATGCTGAATTAAGGGCTTACTTTGTGCCAAGTGCTTTAAGCTAATGAGCGCGCATTCGGAGTTCCCCGACGACAGCCTGGCGAGGCGATCCTTCCCTTATGCCCACGTTACAGCCTTGGAAGCAGGTCGGGCTCGGCGCACTTTACAGATTGCACACGGCGCACTTGGCGCTGGGTGCTCACGGCCCGGAGAGGGGAGGACAACGGTGGCGTGGCTCGGGGTGGGGGGGGTGTGGAGGGGGGCGAGGTGAGAGCTGCTATCCGGACGAGTGCGCGGGCGGGGAGGGGGAGGGGGGCTGAGCACCGCGTCCCTCCCGCAGGTACCTGCGCACCATGTACCTGGGGCTGCAGAGCCGCTGGCGCGGGGAGCGGCTGCGGCGCCACTTCTACTGGCGGATGCTGTTCGAGAGCGCCGACGTGAGCATGCTGCGCCTGCTGGAGACGTTTCTGCGCAGCGCGCCGCAGCTCGTGCTGCAGCTCAGCCTCCTGGTGCACCGCGGCGGCGAGCCTGACCTGCTGCCCGGTGAGCCCCGCCCCGCCCCGCCCCCTCCCTCGGGGCCCGCTCTCCTTCCGTAGTCCCGCCCTTCCTACCACCCCCACTCCTGCGCACTCCCAGTCTCGGATCTGGAGGCCCCGCCCCGGCTGCTCTCACCACCCTCCTGGCCCTCGGAGACCCCCTCCCCCCCACCCCTTCCCCCCCCCGCCCCTTCCCCCCCCCGCCCACTCACCCAGCGTGTTGGGAGAAGCCTGGCCGCTGCACCCTCTCGCCTCCCTTTGGCACCCCTGGGTGCTGCCCGCTCTCGCCCTCCTCCCTTCCCCCTTGCCAGGGCAGAGCGGCCCCCATTTCTGCTCAGTCCGGAGAGGCCCTTGACCCCGCCACCACCCCTCGGACCCTTTCCGGAGTTCCCTGCCCTTCTTTCCCAACGTGTCCTGATCCCAGATTGCATCCCCTGGGGACACGCCTGACCCACGGATCTGCGCAGCCACCCTCAGTCTCCAGAGAGGCTGTTTACCTACCCCCTCACTGGCCTTCACTCCCTGGGGACCCTTCCCAGGCTTACCTGGCCCCCATGCACTCACCCCCAACCTTGCCCCTTCCTTAACTCTGGTGGACCATGCCAACCCCTTCAGGGTGAGACAAAAACACCTGGGCAGCGCCTGCCCTCCACCCCCACCCGTGCTCCTCCCACCCAGACACCTCCCATCCCACTTTCAATGACCCGAAGGGTTTCTGTCACCACCCTCAGGCCCCTGGGAACCCCTTGCCTAGGGTGCTGGGCCCCAGTCAAAACTTCCCACCGCAGATTTCTTCCCATGCCCTCAGCTGTGCTCAGCTTAGATGCCCCTCCACACACCCCGGCTTCACCCTGGTGGCCTATAGCTACTAACAGTCCCCTCCTGGCTCCTCTGTGCCCTAATCATGACCCGCCCCTCCAACTCTTCACCTCCCTTTTCACTCCCAGAATCCCGGACCCTAACCTCCCACTCTCCCACCAAGACTCCTGATCCCTGATGATCCTATTCTAGAGACCTGGCCCTGACCTTCACGGAGACCAAAGTCACCCGCCTTCCCTCTCCCTTTGTGCTCCCACTCCTCCAGAAGTACCAGCCCCATCCACTCTACCTTCCCCCAACACTGCTCTTGAAGACCACCCCCCAGACCCTCCCCGCAGCCCTCCTGACTCCTAGCCCCTTGCCTCCCGCCTCCTCAGAACCCAGCTCCTGACCCAGAACCCTCCCCCTCTCCCCAGACCCCAACCCGGACCCACCCCCTAACCCAGCCCGCCCTGCCCTCACCCTGTCTCTGCAGCCCTGTCCACCTCTGCCTCGCTCGTGTCCCTGGCCTGGACACTCGCCTCCTACCAGAAGGTGCTGCGGGACTCACGGGACGACAAGCGGCCGCTGTCCTACAAGGGTGCCGTGGCCCAGGTGCTGTGGCACCTGTTCACCATCGCGGCCCGCAGCCTGGCCTTCGCGCTCTTTGCCAGCGTCTACAAGCTCTACTTCGGCATCTTCATCGTGGCCCACTGGTGCGTCATGACCTTCTGGGTCATCCAGGGCGAGACGGACTTCTGCATGTCCAAGTGGGAGGAGATCATCTACAACATGGTGGTGGGCATCATCTACATCTTCTGCTGGTTCAACGTCAAGGAGGGCCGCAGCCGCCGCCGCATGACCCTCTACTACTGCATCGTCCTGCTCGAGAACGCGGCGCTCACTGGCTTCTGGTACTCCAGCCGCAACTTCTCCACCGACTTCCACTCGCTCATCCTGGTCTGCGTGGTGGCCTCCAGCTTCGCGCTGGGCATCTTCTTCATGTGTGTCTACTACTGCCTCCTGCACCCCAACGGGCCCATGCTGGGTCCCCAGACGCCCGGCTGCATCTGCCCTGAGGCCCCAGGACCCTGTGGCCCGCCGGCCGACGCGGTCACAAGCCCCCCGAGGTCCCTGCCGAGGACTACAGGCACTGAGCGGGATGGGGCCTCAGCGGGGGGTGAGCGTGCAGGGACCCCCACGCCGCCTGTCTTCCAGGTGCGGCCTGGCCTGCCTCCCACACCAGTGACCCGCACCTTGCGGACAGAGGGGCCTGTCATTCGGATTGACCTGCCCCGTAAGAAGTACCCTGCATGGGATGCTCATTTTATTGACCGCCGGCTCCGGAAGACCATTCTGGCGCTGGAGTACTCGTCTCCTGCCACGCCCCGGTTGCAGTACCGGAGCGTGGGGACCTCCCAGGAGCTGCTGGAGTATGAGACCACAGTGTAGGCCACGGTGTCCCCCACAAAGAGGGACAGGCTTGGCCGACCCCACATCGACCACAGATGTGTTGAGCCTGGAATTTCAGGGCCACCCAGCTAAAGGGGTGTGGATCTGTCGGTCCAAGTGCAGCGTGGCCCACCATGGGTTCTTGCTGGTGGGGGGCAGCCTGTGGAGGCCCCAGCCCTAGGCCTGTTTGCGGCCCTGTGGCCCATTTCCTAAACTCCCCTGAACCGGGGCCCAGGGAATCAACTGGTGCTACACTCCTCCTGAGCTGCCCCACTTCCACGGAGCCCTCCAGGCCACGTCGGGTGCCAGGGCCGCGCACCCTCTCCCCTGCCCGGAGTCGCCCACATGTCGCTCCTGGCGGACCTGCCAGAGAAGACGCACTGTCTGGCGTCCATGACCTAGGCCCTGTGCTCCTCTGGGGGTGTCGGGGGTGGGCGACACCTCTGAAGAGGGGAGATCTCTGAGAGGGACGGAGGAGGCCATGGAAGTGAGGTCCGGAGCCTGGACAAGAGGGGGATTAAAGGAGGGAGTTGGGGTGGAGGGTGACAGGAAAAGAAGCCCTGAGGCAACTGACGGGGTCCAGGCCCACAGAAGCAGGAAGAGATGACAGGTTGGGGGGAGGGGAACCCTCAATGCACAGCGGAGAGAAGGTTTCCAAAGCAAGCTCATCAGGAGCCACTCGTTGTCGTGGGCACTGTCGTGCGTGAGGTTGCAGACACCTCAGGTGAGATGTTTCAAGGAGCCATTCTTTGTTCTAGATGAGTATCTAGAACAGTTCTAGATAAAGGTCTTGAATATAACAGATACTCTGTCTGGTGAGGTCCTGGCACACTTAGCAGGGGGACATTCTTAATTCTGGATTAAGTTTTCACGCACTTAGATGATAAAATGTCCTAAGGGGTCATTCTGATCTGGATTCTGTGATGAGGGTGAAGGCACTGGAGCCCTGCTACTCTGCTTTGGGGGTGGTGGGGAGGGCAGTTTTAGCCCCTGTCAAGGTGGCGGGGGAGGGGGCTCTAGAACCCCATGCAAGTGGAATATTCACGGAAGGGGTACTCCAGTTCTAGATTTCTGGAATTTATAGGAGTTCTGTGCCCCACCCCCACCCCCCTTGGTCCATAGCCACCTTCCCCAGAGGAAACTGCCCTCACAACCCTTGAGACGTTTCAACTGCCAACTGGTTTCCAACTGGAAAAAATTAGCTCTGGGGACATGACATAAATGTTGGCTCTCAGCCGCCCTGCAGATGCAGCTCCTTGGGATGTCAGTTTTCCAGCTGACTTGTTTTGCCTCCGATCTGACAAATCTCTAGGACCCGTAGTCCATTCTCGAACATCCCTGGATGCCCATGGGACCCCTTGCCCACGGCCCCTCCTCTCTAGCTGGGACAGCCAGTCCTGCGTATGGTGGGGGAGTATGGATGCAGAGAAGTAGGCAGTTCTGTGGGGTGAGGGGACAGAGCCTCTAAGCTGAGCTTGGAACCCCCCCCCCAACTACTGTGTCCCCACTCCCCCCTGCCAGCAAAGGTGCGTTCACTGCAAGGGCCCAGCAGATGATATTAAGGACAGATGCAGACCTGGGCTGGGGGTGAGGAGGCACATGAGAATCCTAGACTATGCAAATTAGAGAGGCACTTTGCCCTCTCTGGTTCAGCCTCCCTTGGGTTAAAAATGGGAAACTGAGGCCCAGAGCGGCAGCTAGCCCCACAGGTCCCAGACTCCTGCTGCCCCATCAGATAGTGACAAGTGAGGGTGAATGTGCTGAGGATATAAGGAGAGGACCACATTCAGCACGCAGGGTGGCCCCAAAGGCAGAGAGAGCAGGACTGCCCACATACACGTATACACAAGCACACACCACACCTGTGATGCAAGTCACCTCAAGCCCCCCCCCCCCGGCACACAGATGACTGCATAGACATCCACACAGGCCCAGATGGTGAGTGTGTCCCTCCCACACATAAAGAATGCTTTTTCCACTTTCTTCTACTTCCCCAATCCCTAAGAAGCCTCAGGAACCAGGCCTGAAGGGGATGGGCGGGGGGAGGTCGGGGCTGACCCAGATCCCCTCCGGTGGGTTCACCCATTGGGGAGGTGGACACAGGTCCTGCCGACTGCTTCCCCAGGGCTGAGTGTCTTTTTCACTTCAACTTGCCCCTGTTTGCTCTACAAGGGAGCTGTTATCAACCCATCTTAAAAAAGAATAAACTGAGGCTCAGAGCAGTGACCTGAGGGTCTGCCTTGGTGAGTTGTTTTACTCCCCAGGGTCCTAGAATGGCCCATCTGGCTGCCCCATTATCCAGCATCTTAGAAGGAAGAGTTGGATGCCCTCCCCGGGAGCTGTAAGTCACAGCTCCAGAAGGCACCGGAGAACTGGGGACAGGGGGGCCGAGGAACAAGCCGGCAGTGCTAAGAGGCGGCATGAGGCTCTCAGGGAACCCAGGGCCACGGTTTTGGACCGCGCTCCATCCCCACCCCTACATCTCTCTCCCACGAAACTGCCTTCAGAGCTTCTGCGAGGACAACCGAGCACTGGAAATGGCCACAGTCAGAGGGCCCTGGAGCCGCCTTCTCCTGCTTCTCACCCTCAGGAAAGAGCTTAGCCTCTCAAGGACCACGCTCCACCCCACCCCCCAAGGAGCCTGGAACTCCATCCCTTCCTGTCCTGAGGTCATGCTCTCCACTGGCCTGTCCCCTACTTCATCTGGTCCCTGTGAGTCCTCTTGTTTTACTGGGATAGAGGAGTCAGAGTGGATAAGGGACATCATCCCATTCATTGTGGTTTTGGTTTGTTTTGTTTTTCTGTGACACAATCTACCTCAGCCCGTCCCTCTCTTCCTTGCCAGAATTGGACCCCCTGGGTCCCTGCCTCCTGCTTCCCAGTCTCTGTCCTGCACCCCAGCCTGGCTGCTTCGTCCTTCCTAGAATCCCTACAGGGCCCTCACAGTGAGAGAATATTTCAGAACCACAGCCCAGAGGGACTTTAGGGTCCCCTAAGCTACCTGCCCTCCACATGTATTATAGAAGAGAGATGGAGGCCCAGAGAGGGCCAGGGGCTTGCCCAAGATCACACAGAAAGTCAGTGGCAGAGTTAGGCCTTTCCTGGAGCTGAGAGGTAGTTGGGTCCCTCTTAATTTTGCCAGGAAGAGAACGGGGCACTGAGAACCAAATTCGCCCTCAGTATCTCTACCCCCAGGAGACCACGTCACCACTTCCAGGATAGACTTCTGTCTCCTAGTTTTCTGGAACTGATCCCCCAGCGTGTTGACTGTGCCCCTGAACCTCTCCAGGCACAACAAACCCCTTGTCACACCTCCATGTGCTGATGTACCACGTGCCTTGTAACTGTCACCCCAGTTAGACAGCACAGACCTCCACCCCTCCCCAGCGCGGGGGGGGCGGTCCTCAACGAAAGGCTTTCTTGGTCTCCTCCTCTCATCTGTCCCATCCTGTGTCTCCCCCAGATCTGCCTCACCCCCTGCCGCTCCCTGCGGCACTGAGTCCCACAGAGGCATGTCACCAGAAGAGTTGGCGAAAGCGAAGGCCAGGGAGGGCAAAGCCTGGTGAGGGCCAAGGGCACTGGAAGTATCCAGGGAAGACCTTCCCTGGCAGCCCCAATGCCCTCTGAAGGGCTCAAGTCCCACAGGTCCTTCCCTTGAGCGCACCTGGGGGCTTGGAGTTCACAGACACCTTAGGCAGTGGGGAGGTCTTCCCAGATAAGGGTGTATGGGTTGCAAGTTCAAATGCCTTCAGGTAATGAAGAAAAGGAGAGAAGGGCAAGTGCTATACAATAGGGAGTGGTGGGGAGTCTGGAAAACACTGGGAGGGGGGCGGTACATGCCCTGCCTATTGGACCTAGAACTCAAATGTTTAAAAAACCCTGTGCTGGCCAAACTAATCTCAGGCTTGGCCCATGGGCTGCCTGTTGGAAATCTCTGGTTCAAAATGTTGAGAATGCTCGGGGAAGCCATGCGGGGTCTGGAAACCCTTCTGGGAAAGTCAAGGACAGAAGCCCGGGCACCCTCTGAGATTTTTCTAAACCACCCACCAAACGGGCCCCCTGAGAAATGTCTCCGCTTCCCCCCCTCATCTGAAAAGTGGAAAGGGGAGGGAGACCTGGGTGTTCACAGGGCCCCTGCCTGGGAACCATCATCTATCTGATTAGGGCTACAGGCCTCTCCATATCTGAAGGGGACAGTTCAGAGTCTGGGGTCTTCTCCAGTGTTGGGGAGCCTGGTTAGGAGGAACCTGCATTGGGTGAAGGGAGAGTCCAGGGAGAGGATGAGGACCAAAAGCCAAGCCCCAACTGCCCCCATCTTGTGCTGGCCCCCGCCACCCGTTGGCACGTAGCTCTGTCCCGGATAAAGCTAGAGGAGGGGCTGCAGGGGAGGAGCTCCCAATTCCTATACTGATACCCATTGTGAGGTCTCCTTGGAAGGGACTGAAGGAGCGCCAAGCCATGTGGGCGGCAGTGGGCAAGGGGGCTGAGTCCCCTCTCCCCAACCAGAGGGCCTTCTAAGACCTCGGGCCTGGGGGGCAAAGGGACTATAACATGTCATTCTGGTTGGGGACAAGCTAGGACACTCCTGGGTCCTTGGCTGCTGCAGGTGGAGGCAAGGGGAGGAAGAGCAGGCAATTCTGGAAATGGGAAAGGAAGGCCCCTTCCAGGGATGGCCTGGTTCCTGGAGGCAGAAACCTCCCCAGTGGGAAGAGGGCTGGTCCTCCAATGCCCGGCCTTATCCACCCTTCCCTTATCACAGCAAGGCAGGGTCCCCCTCTCCGCAGCAATCCTGGCCTTTTTTCTATGCACAATCATTCTAAGGGCACCTTCAGGCCAGGCTGAAGGGGTGGGGGCCCCTGAGTACCTGCAATAATCCCAGAGTGGAGGGTAGCCTGAGACAAAAGGTGCAGAGAAGGGCATCAGGGGGGAAAGGGTATTCCTCCATCTCTCTCTCACCCGAATAGCCCAGAACCCAAACCAGACCTGTCTCCACTGGGCTAGCCCACCAAACTTGGTAGGGGGAGGGAGGGTGCGCTCACCTGAACGCAGCACCCAACCCCCTTGGTTTTCCAAACTCATAAAATAGCTAGAAAGGACCCAAACATTTCCTAGAGCTCCCCTCCCCCCCGATTATTTTCACCCCTTGGGAGCCTGTAGTTTGGAAGACTTTTCTCCCAAACAAATCTCACTTCTTAAAGAATAATTCATCTTCCCACATTAAATTAACTCAAGCTGAGCTTCTGATCACAGGTAAATGCTACCAAGGCCTCACGTTAGCTTTTAGGGCTCAAGGGTTGGGGAATATCTGTATTATATTCGAGTGTTTAATACACTGAAGAGCACTCATGGGCCCCCATTCCTGCCTCCAGGGATCTTTAGGGCCTGGGACCCCAAGTTGGGAATCTATTTATCCAGCCTTCTGTTTTATGAAAGGGGGAAGGCCCATGGAGGCAGCCAGCCCAAGGTCACTGGGCAGTTGGTGGCAGGGTGGGACCAGAGCCCAGGTCATTTGAGGTCCCACCAGAACACTCCCAGCACTGATGCTCCCCCTTCCACTCTGTCCCCAACTCCAGGAACCACTAGCCATGCCTGAGGGGCTCATCCACCCCCCACCCAGCCCCCACTTCTGGTGATTCTCCCCTCTGGGCTCTCTCTGCGCTCCCTAGTAGGGTGGCTCTGGCCCACACCCCTGTTTCCTATTCCTTCCTGGTCCCACCTCCTGGTATTTACTACATCTGTGCCATCCTCAGTCCCCCGCCCCCACTCACCCCTCTGCGCTTCCCCCAGGAGGGCGAGGAGACCCCATTGCTGGGGCTTCTGTACTGAGACTCTTTTATACACCACAAACTTTTTGTATATTTTTAATTTTGCTGCGACATGAGATATTAAAAGTCATTTCAGTACGTGCTGCTTGTGTCCTATTGTTTTGGTTGTTCTGGGCCAGAGGAAGGTAAAGAGGAAGGAGGAAGAAGGAAGGAAGGATATCTTCTGCCACAATCCCTCAGGTTCCCTTAAGAGACAAAGGCAGTTGTCTGGGAGAGGAACTGAGAGTACTTTGAGGGATCATCTCCAAACTCTTCATTTTATAGATAAGGGATAAAAAAGAGACGTGGCTGGGGACAGACTTGCTTGGGGTCTCAGAATGAATCCAAGACAAAATCAGGACCCAGACTGAAGTTCCTAACACCACTAAATCAAATACTAATTGAGCACCTAGTATGCACCAGGCACTCTTCTAGGCACCGTGAATAAGAAAGATAAAAAAAAAAAACAAAAACAAACAAAAACAAAAAACAGGCATGGTCTCTGCCCTCACAGAGCTTACTTTCTAGTGAGTATTGCCCCTAAAAGATTTCCCTGTCTCCCCTCTATGTAGTGGTTCTCTAACTTCAAGGTGCATCAGAATCACCTGGGTAGAGGGGGGTCTATTTTAAATGCAGATTTCCATCTCCTGAATGGGAAGTGGATAGAGTTTGCCTAGAAGTCTGCAATTAAAAAAAATTTTTTTTAATGTTTATTTACTTTTAAGAGAGACAGACAGCATGAGCAGGAGAGGGGCAGGGAGAGAGGGAGACACAGAATCCTAAGATTCTGTGCTGTCAGCACAGAGCCTGATGCGGGGCTAGAACTCAGGAACTGTGAGATCATGGCCTGAGCCGAAGTCAGACGCTCAACCAACTGAACCACCCAGGTGCCCTGAAAGCCTGCATTTTAAAGGTTCTCCAGGGGATTCTGGTGCAAGGGGTTTGAGAGCCATGGCTTTAATGCATCCTCATTCTCTTACAAATCTGATCACGACAGCTCCTTGCGGTAGAATCTCCATGGCTCCCCAGGACCCTTTGTATGATGCTGACTTTTCACTACTGGGGCCCAAATACTTCTTGATCCTCATCTCCAACATTACCCCACCTAGCCTCTTCAAACCATTCACTTTCCTGTTTTTGTGAGCCTCTCCTGGCTCCCACCCAACAGCCTTTCTCACCTTGCTTTTACGCAGGTGGAGCCTCACTTCCTAGGGACCCCATCCCAAATGCTCCGGGAATGTAGCCCCTACCTGGCCCCAGGAAGCAAGTCAGAATTGTCCCAAGACAGTGCTTCTCACTTAAGTGACTGAGCCACCCAGGCCCCCCAAGACAGTGCTTCTCAAAAGGTGGTCCCTAGACCAGGATTTCTGGGAAATTTGTTAGAAATGTGATTCTCAGGCCCCACCCAGACCTACCTAATCAGCCACTCTGGGGTTGGCTGGGAGCAGCTGGTTTTTATAAGTCTTTCATGTAATTCTGATGCTCACTCAAGTTTGAGGACCATTGATCCAAAATGATTTCCCGACTGAGGACTGGTGGGGGCAAGGGCATATGACTCAATTCTGTGAGGCAGAGGCTTCTATGTGCCCCCCGGTATCCATGCTCCCTTTTGTCTGTAAAGGAACTTTTTTAGTTGGGCCCGTGGCCACCTGGGAGACTACATTTCCCAGTCTCCTTTGCAGGTGGGTGTGGCTAAGGGAACAAGTTCTGGCCAATGGGATGTGAGCAGTAGAATTTTTGTAAGACTTGCAGGCCATCCCTTTAAAGGGAGGGGTTGTGCTCTCCTCTGGCTAGGTTTACCTTTCCTATCCGCTGGACCAGAGCTGTGCTGAAGGTGAGAACAAAATCCTGGTACAGTGAAGCAGCAAGATAGGAAGCCCCCAGGTCCCACACGCATGGAGCTGCCATACCTGCACTGGACTGCTTCGGTGACAGAAGAGAGAAACGTCTCCTGTGTTTAGACCACTGTTATTTGTGTCTTTGTTACAGCCAAAATATAGCCTGGCTAATACATCTGGCTCCTAGACTCCTAACGGAAGTCTTTAGAAGAATCTGTGGGACAGGTGTTCCTTCACAATAAAAGAAGGGGAAACCCTTCAGCCTTATCAGGGGTTGATGGCCTCATAAACTGGGGCAGCCGCTCTGGGAAATAGTATGGAGGTCCCTTAAAAAGTGAAAAATAGAACTACCCTATGGCTCAGCAATTGCACTACTAGGTATTTACTCAAAGGGCACAAAAATGCTGATACCTAGGGGCACATGCACCCCAATGTTTACAGCAACACTGTCAGCAATAGCCAAATTATGGAAAGAGCCTAAATGTCTATTGACTGATGAATGGATAAAGAAGGTATGGTGTATACACACACACACACACACACACACACACACACACACACACACACACTGGAATATTACTCAGCTATCAAAAAGAATGAAATCTTGCCATTTGCAATGACATGGATAGAGCTAGAGTGTATTATGCTAAGTGACATAAGCCAGTCAGAGAAAGACAAATACCGTGTGATTTCCCTAACATGTGGAATTTAAGAAACAAAACAGATGAACATAGCAGAAAGGAGGGGGGGAAGAGAGAGAGAGGGAAGCAAACCATAGAGAACAAACTGAGGGTTGATGGAGGGAGGTGGGGGGGTGGGCTAAGTGGATGATGGGAATTAAGGAGGGTACTTGTTGTGATGAGCACTGGGTGTTACACGCAAGTGATGAATCATTAAAGTCTACACCTCAAACCAGCTTTACCATATATGTTAACTAACTAGAATTTATATAAAAATTGAATAAAAAGGGGGGAGTTGATAGCATCAAAAGCAGGACAGTGACAGATGGCTTCATGTCTGTATTATGGCAAAGGCCGCTGCAGCCATCTGGCCCCCTGTGTCAGTCTGCAGGGACCTTAGTAACAAAGTCCCACAGACTAGGGGGCTCCAACAACAGAACTGTATTTTCTCCCGGGTCTGGGGGCCGGAGGCCTGAGATCAGGGTACTGGCAGGGCTGGTTTCTTCTGAGGCCGCTCTCATTGGCTTGCGGTCGGCTGCCTTCTCGCTCTGCCCTCCTGTGGTCTTTCCTCAGTGTGTGCGCCGCTTGTGTCTCTCTGTGTATCTGAAGCTTCTATTCTCAGGAGGACCCCAGTCCAATGAGATTGGAGCCCACTCGACAGCCTCATTTTTAACTTAATCACCACTTTAAAGGCCTTATTTCCCAACATAGCCACACTCTGAGGTACTTCAGAGTTAGGGCTTCAACGTACAAATGTGGGGGCACATAATTCAGCCCATAACAGCAGCACAGTAGGAAACGTACGGAACTTGGTGCCATTTCGGGTCAATTAACCAGCCCTGAAATCAATCGCCTTTGGACTTCTCATCTTGAGAGGTAATACATTTTCCTTACTGCCAAAGCCATCTTTGGTTGGGCAGTCTGTTCTTCACGGCCCAAAGCATCACGAGCCAGGCACTGTGTGTTTGTGTGGGCTGTTTCCCCTGCCTAGAGGGACCGTCTTTCTATATGTCCTTCAAGGCTCAGCTTGAACGCAACGGAGCTTGCTGAATGGCCCCTGATTCTGCCTTTTCCCCAAATGCTTGGCCTGTGTCAGAGTTTTTGCTTATGTGTGTGTCTAGCCAGACCAGGGTCAGCGTATGCTGCCACACCCCCACCTCCCGTCCCGTGGCAGGCATTGATAATCAATCTCTTTTTCGTTCTGAGAGTAGATCTGGTTTTCATAACCTTCTACACAGAGCTCTAGGCAGCCCCTGCCAGTCAACCGGAGGTGGCTCACAAGACATGAATCCTATTTGCTATAACTGATAAGTCTTTGAGAACAAGACTTTGTTTTACTTGTCTTTTTTGACTCACAAGCTAATTTTAATAATCAGTGCTAAACTTGTAGGCTTCTGTTCCCATGTAATCCCTGTAGCAGTCTTAT
This sequence comes from Hyaena hyaena, assembly GCF_003009895.1. NCBI lineage: Eukaryota > Metazoa > Chordata > Mammalia > Carnivora > Hyaenidae > Hyaena > Hyaena hyaena. Next base: position 2,672,223 of record NW_024080761.1, read on the forward strand.
GAGGCAAGCGCCATCATTATCTTGCTTTGACACTTGAGAGTCTGGGGCTCTGAGAAATGACCCGTTCAAGGTCATACCCATTTGAACCTAAGTCCACCTGTCTCCTGATGTTTACTGAGCACTTGACCTGTTTGTGGCCTGGGGGTGAGCATTGCAGGAAATGCAAAGATAGTTTGCTATTTCTAGCAGCATCAAGAACACTCCTTCTCCTATTTGATATTCCCAGCAGTTTGGTGATACTTGGAGTTCGTTCAGGAATAATGAAAGTCCTAATTTTACCGATAGGGAAACTGAGGAATTCGAGACCTACTCGAGGGGCAAAGTGGGAGTTTGGGTGTCCTGGGTGTCCAGAGCAGATAGGGATTGGTTTGCACATCCCAGCCTCTTCCTGTGGGTCTAGCAGGCTGATGGACATCTCACTTCCTGCTGCTGGGACTTGACAGCCGGATATAGGGGAGCAGGAGGGAGGGGCTGTGTGAGCCAGCACTCAGCACCCTGGACCATTTCTCCTCCTCCCAAAAGGGAGGGAAGGGGGAAGGCTACTGGTTGGACAGTCCGTGGCCCTCACACCCAGAGGCAGCCGGGAGCTCTCTCTCACTCCTGTGAGCACTGATGTGTCACACTAGAGCTTTCAGAAGAAACTTTCAGAACACTCCAATGCATCAGCCCCTGCACTTCATGATTTCCAACTGCTCTGTCTCATTCATAGCCAGATGTCTTTCTTGCCACACCTCTGGCTGCAGGGCAGGGCATTTGGGATCATTGCTTCCATTGGAAAGATGAGGAAGTGAGACCCACAGAGGCCGCAATAAGCAATCTGTCCTAGATCGTACAGCAAACTAGGAGCTCCAGAACCCAGGTGTGATGGAGGTGTGGATGGGTCGGTCAGAACCCTCCCAACCATCCTGGGTGGGACATGCTGAGCACACTGGCCGTAGAGGCAAGGAACTAGGATTCAGCTCAGGACTCGCCAGAAATCCCAGGTCCTCCTCTTATAAACTTCATGATGGTTTTGGGTCAGCCTCTGTGGCTGATGTTTTTAAACAGCCTGATGTATAAATCTGTATAAATGGGTATAATGATACCCCAACATCGTAAAGAATAACAGAGATGAAATATGTAAAGGGCTCAGCCCAGAACCACAAAGGAAAATTTGCCTCACTCCCAAGAGACAGAAAAACAGCCCGGGACACACAGACACATAGCTAGGTAAATAGTTAATATTCACTAAGCACTTATATGTGTGTCAGGAGCTCTTCTAAGTACATTTAATCCTTACGAGGTCACCATGAGGTCAGACTGGTATGATGCCCATCTTATAGATGGGGAAACAAGTGGATAAAGGACTTGCCCAAGGTCATCACCCTAGCAAGTGGCAAAATCAGGATTCAAACTCAGGCAGCCTGTCCTCAAAGCTCATGAGTACTGCCTCCCTTAATAGTAACAATTAATTTTAAAATCCTAAGTTGGACACAGTATTCTATAGTTTAGGAAGCATTTTTCTATCCACTCTTACACATATTTCTCACCCCAGCAGCCAGAGAGAGAGGCAATGTTTATTCTTAATTTAGAGAGAGGAGGGGGCAACTGAGGCTGTGAAAGTGGGAACGGACTTGCTTTGCCAAGGTCACACAAGGTCAGTGGCAGAAGTAGGGTTGGGGTTTGGGATTTTCTGACTCCAAATCAGGGGACCCTTCCCCAGTCTTACTGAGTCCCTAGGTGCCCCTCAACAGCTGACCTTCTGGCCGGAGGCTTGCGTCCTTCTCCCCAGAACAGTTGCTCTGGCTGGGTTTCCTTCCACTCTTCAGCTGGAGGGGCCCAAGGCTGTGTCCTCCACCAGCCTCCGTCCTTCCCCCCCCACCCCCCCACTTGCTATCGGGAGGGAGAGGCAGGAACTCCAGGGCTGGTGGAGTTTCCGACCAGGCAGGAAAAAGAACAAAGGAACTGCATGGGGGGAGAGAGTGGAGGGGGTGGCCAGGAGGGTGGCAGAAGTGGAGGGGACGCTTCACCATGGAATATGAAGTCAAGAAAGGAAAAAAGGTAGGTGGGAGGTTGGGGGGGGGGTGTCAGGTAGAGAAATGTCCCAGGAGGGAGTGAAGTGGGAAGTCCGGGTGGGGGTGATCGGCAGCGAGTGGCACAAGTAGAGTCTTTCTTCTCATTCGGAAGGACCGTCTTTCCCACCTTTGGGCAGCCAGACATTTGGGCTCAAACTCCCTAACCTGTCTCCCCACTCTCAATGGCCTCTGCCACGCTGGAAGGGACGGACACGCAGGCACCTTCCGGGGAAATCCAGCCAGCCAGATTACTTTGGGAGATACTCCCAAAACTGCTGCCACAGTTTTCCTAGGGGTTCCTCAGACGAGGGACAGACAGACACTCAACAGACCCATTCCTCTTCTCCTTACCTCCCCAGAGAGAAGGGCCTCAGCCAGGGCACCTCTGTGCTGTCCATCCAGGTTGAGACACCTATCGGCTCCCCCGCTGGGTTCCAGCCTAGCCTGCCCACCCCCGGCCCCACCCCGCAGATCCTCACTCCTCCTTACTGTCAGAAGTTCTCTAGTCTGGTTCCCTGGGTGCCTCACCTGGTCATCATTGCCATTCAGGGAGTTCCTCAGATTCCAGCCCCCACCCCCACCCATCCCTCTCCCCCCAAAAAACCTAGGTCAGGCTATGTGAATTGTGAGGGCCCAGAAGGGAGCCAAGACATAGGTGCTTGATCTCTTTTGGCTCGTTCCATCTTTAGACGTGTGCTGAGCACTTATTTTGTGCCCCACACCGTGCCTGGTGCTGGTGAAGATGTAGTGGTGAGTGAAGTCAGACAAGGTCTCTGCTCCCTCCCTGGAGCTCAGAGCCTACTGCGGAAGGCAACTTTGAAGAAAAGCAATTTATATAAAGTTGCATAAGAGATTTCATACATAGGTGCTGGGGTGTAGAATATTAGGGGATCCAGCCCTAGACTGGTCAGCTTGAGCTGAGATCTGATGGGTGGAAGGGGAGAGGGCAGGGAGGAACAGCATGTACAAAAGCTCTCGGGGGGAGGGAATGTAGCAAGTAGGAAGGGCCGCAAGATGGCCCTGTAGCTGGAAGGCAGGAGTGACCGGCAGTAAGATGAGGCTGGAGAGGTACGCAGGGCTGGACCATTAAGGGCCACAGACGAAACGTTTACCTTTCCACTCCGCTCACACACACATATTCACACACAGAATAAAGTCCCAACTCCATGGCTGACATTCAAGCCCTCTATGACTTGTTCAACAGACCACACACATCGTCTCCAGGCTCATGCTCAGCCAGCCCTTCCACCCTCCAGGGGGTGCCCTCTGCCTGGAACGCCCTGTCCCAGATCGTTTGCTCTCATTTATCAGAGCTTCCCTATATTTCATGCAGGCTCCATGATACTGGTTTTAAAATCTGAGCTGGGCGTGCATCAGAATCACCTGGAGTGGTTATCAAAACATACATTATTGGGTCTCTGCCGCAAGCTCTGATCCAATAGGTCTGGGATGGAAAGTGAGAAGAGGTGTTTCTCGTAAGTTCCTTGGTGCTGCTGCTGATCCAGGAACCGTACGCCGCGAACTAACTGCTCTAGAGCGGTGCTCACACTCTCCTGTGAGATTTAGATTCTGTGGGGCTGGGCTGGAGTCCTGGAATTCGCTTCTTTAACCTTGCTGTAGGCCATTTTTATGCAGGTGACTGCTGGATTCTACTTAAACATACTTATCAACTATTCCTTTTTTTTAAGTTTATTTTTGCTTATTTTGAGAAAGAGAGAGAATGAGTGGGGGAAAAGCAGAGAGAAAGGGAGACAGAAGATCTGAAGCGAGCTCTGCACTGACAGCAGCGAGCCCAGTGCGGGGCTCCAACTCACAAACCACAAGATCATGACCCAAGTCATGACGCTTAACCGACTAAGCCACCCAGGCACCCCTCGGCCACAGTGAATCTTATTATTTTTCTTCCTTGCCCCAGCCAGGACCCACCCCTTACGCCTGGGGCCTGGGCCTTAGGAGGGCCTCCACCCCCATCTGGGTGTTTAGAATGGAGGTTTTAGAGCCAGACTATTGGTTTTACTGCTAATAGCTGGTGATCTCAGCTAGTTCCCCCTCTGAGGCTTGGTCTCTCCATCCATAAAATGCGGGTCACAGAGTTACCCCTTCTGCAGAGTCTATGAGAATTAAATTAGGTAATAGGTAAATAATTAAGATGCTGAATGTGGACATGCTTGATAAAGTCCGTTGCTTTTATTACTGTTATTCCCCTCTCAACACCCCCCCCCCAACCCAGGGCTTTGTATCCCCCATCCGGAGGCTCGTGTTCCCCAAGGCCGCACGCCGGGCAGCCTTTCGGACCAGTGTGAGTCGCCGGCCTCTGCACTCGATGCCCCTTTATCCCCCTGACTACCTCATCGACCCCCAGATTCTGCTGTGTGACTATCTGGAGAAAGAGGTCAAGGTGCGTGTGGGATGAGGAGAAGGGTAGGCAGACTCTTGGGGTGAGGGGTAAAGATGGGGTAAGGGTTTCCTCAACTTTCTTAAGGGTCCCTGGCAGGGTCTGAAAATGAAGCTGACAAACTGATTAACAGGGAGAAAAGCATATACATTTTATTAAATGTTTACATGTCCATGAGAGCCTTCCCGAGAGAATGAAGACCCAAAGAAGTGACCAGAGCAGGAAGCTTTTCAATCTTTTTTACAATCAATTAATTTGTGAAGACCTGACAAAGCAGAGGGGTTGGGGCCAGGGGTAATAAAAGGTGAAGAAATAACAAGGTTTGTTTATACAGCCTTCTCAGCCCTAAATTCCCTGGTGAGAAGGAGGTCTTCTCCCTTCCGGTACAGGGAGGGTAGCTTTTATGTGGGAAATTTCATCTCCTGCTTTCAGGGAAGAAGGGTAGGGGTGGGGGCAGGTCAGAGTGACCTTCCTGCTTCTACCATTTTCTTCAGCTTCTTCAAGCTTAAGATATTCAGCAGGCCAAGGTGCCCCGTTTTGGGGTGGCGTGTTCTGGGTCCCATCAGGAGAGACTGCACGTGTCCCTCACTTCAAGCCCTGACCAGCCCACTCTCACTCAGGGGAGGCTCAAAAGAAAGAGACCTGGGTTCAAGGTAGCCTAGCTCCTGCCTTATGCTGCAGACCTTCAGCAAACGACGCCCACCTGCTCGGTCTCAGTGTTCCCATTCCAACATGAGGCTCAAAACCCACCCACAGGGGAGGGCAGATGGCAAAAGCCATAGCTTCCTGTGAGATCTTACTGCAGTAACGTTGTTGGTACTCAGTCAGTTTCCAGGGTAAAGGAACCCAGTTCAGCGAGCCACAGAGGACTTCGATCACTCAAGGCCCTGCTTTACTTCTATTTCATGAGCTCCGTGAAGGAGCAGTGGAGAATCCTCATTATCCAAGGAAGATTGCTATGGGGGTAGGAGTGTCAGGTTTGACAAAAACAGGCTACTCAATTAAATGTGAATTTCAGATAAGCAATAATACTCGTTTCATATTAGCATGTCCCAAATATTGCATAGGGCTAAAAATACTTTATTTATTTTTTTAAATATTTTTATTTATTTCTAGGAGAGAGAGAGAGAGCATGAGCAGGGGAGGGTCAGAGAGAGAGGGAGACACAGACTCCGAAATAGGCTCCAGGCTCTGAGCTGGCAGTCAGCACAGAGCCCGACGCGGGGCTCGAACCCACGAACCGCGAGATCATGACCTAAGCGAAAGTCGGACGCTTAACCGACTAAGCCACCCAGGCGCCCCTAAAAATACTTTAAACAATGTTTGTAGTAGTCACTGTTTATGTGAAATTCAAATTTAACTGGCATCTTGTATTTTACTTGGCAACCATACACGGAGGGTAAAGCTAACAAATCCACATAAAAACTGGGGACCAAAATTTCATAGAGAATAAAAGAAGAAAAAAGTTTGGTGGAATTCACCTAGAAGAACAAAACGAAAAATAATGGAAAAGGTTAATTCTTGCATTGAGTAACTTAAAGTTTGTGGTAACATAAGTTAAAACTAAGAATGAATGGAGAATTATTGTATTGATTTGGGGCATCGTTTTGGGCCTGGTGTCTGTGACCACCTTAACAGTTATTATCAGGTTATTTTTTTTAATGTTTTATTTATTTCTGAGAGAGAGAGAGAGAGACAGCATGAGCAGGGGAGGGTCAGAGAGAGAGGGAGATACAGAGTCTGAAACAGGCTCCAGGCTCTGAGCTGGCTGTCAGCACAGAGCCGGACCCGGGGCTCAAACCCATGAACTGTGAGATCATGACCTGAGCGAAAGTCGGACGCTTAACCGACTGAGCCACCCAGGCACCCCTATCAGGTTATTATTAATTCAAAGATATATACCTCAGTCTACACATTGCCTCAGTGAGGAGGTCTGGGTCCTCTGAGTGACTTCTCTCTGCCCTTCTCCCACCCACTCCCCCATTTCCTATCCAGTTCCTGGGCCACCTCACCTGGGTCACCTCCTCACTGAACCCCTCCAGCCGGGACGAGCTCCTGCAGCTGCTGGACACAGCCAGGGTGAGGCCCTGGAGAGGAGGGGAGGGCAGGGTCTTGTCCCCTTCTTCCTCTCCCATCGGAGTTCCTCCGGGACCCAGGAGATCCGACCCACCCGCAGCAGTTGAAGGAGCTGCCGCTGAAGACCACGGCGGAGCAGGACAGCATCCTGAGCCTGTCGGCCCGCTGCCTGCTGCTCACCTGGCGCGACAACGAAGAGCTAATCCTGCGCATCCCCACGCATGAGATCGCCGCCGCCTCCTACCTGCAGGACGACGCGCTGCACCTGCTGGTGCTTAAGACCGGTACAGCTGCCGCGGCCTGTCCCGGGGCAGGGCGGGGGGGTGAACAGGGAGAGAAAAGTCCCAGCGTCTGTTCTTGGGAAAGGCGGGGGCGGGCAGCTGGGGGTGCTGAGGATGGATGGTGCATGATGGACAAGGCCCGACCCCCCTACCGTGAGACTAAGGGCAGCCCATGGCTATAGGCAAGAAGGCGCGGCCCAAGATTGAGGTTGAAGGGTGGAAGGCTACCAGCCTGAGGCCAGGCGGTGGGGCCTGGGAGGGTTGCAGGAGCCCACGTTCTGAGACCTGAAGTTAAAGCGCTTGCTGAAATAGAGCGAGAGGGCCGCGCTCTGGGAGAGCTGGGGCTAGGACGGGGGTCTGATCTGGGGGCGTGGCCATACGCCAGGGAGGCGGAGCTCGCGGCTGGGGCGGTGGAGGGACAGGTCAGACCCCGCCAACCTGGGGGCGGGGCCTGAGGCCAGAGGCGGGCTTGAGGGGAACCCGGAGTCCGAGAAGGGGTCTCCGAAACCACGGGGTCCGAGGTGGAGCCACAGAGAGAGGAGACAGCCTGATCTCTGCCCTCAGACCATGCGCGAAGTGAGATGTAGAGGGAGAAAAGGCCTGCGGGACAAGACCAGGGTGGAGCCGAGGCCGGGGGGTGGGCCCGAAAGTAAGGGCGCCGAGCCGGGCGGGTCCGGCCTCCAGACTTGGACGGCGGAGGAGGGGCCACGCGCCGCTCGTCCCCAGCCGGCCTCGGGAGGGGGTTCTTAGCCCGGAGCTCCTGACCGCCATCCCGCCACTCCTAGGTCTGGGCGTGGACCCGGTGCCCGCCGGCGTAGACGCCAGCCCGGGCGGCGCGGGGCGCGACCCCGGCCCGCCGGGCGCGGCGCCCGAGAAGCGGCGGGTGGGGACCGCGGAGCGGCGCCACACCATCTGCAGCCTGGACTGGCGGATGGCGTGGGGCGGGGGCGCGGGCGCCGAGGCGCGGGCCGGGGGCGGCGGCGGCGGCGGCGGCGGCGGCAGCCTGGAGCGCCAGCGCGCCGGGGCGCGGGCGTCGGGCAGCTGGGAGCGGCGGCAGACGTTCAGCGGCAGCTGGGAGCGGCGGCACGGCGGCGGCGGCGGCGGCGCGGGCAAGCCGGGCGGCAGCTGGGAGCGGAGGCAGGCGGGCGGCGGCGGCGGCGGCAGCTGGGAGCGGCGCCACCCGGGCTCCAACCCCCTCGACCCGCAGGACCCCAGCCCCGACGCCTACTGCAACCTTGTCATCCTGGCTGTGGCCAACAGGGTGAGCCCGAGGGCACGCGGAGCCCCAGCGCCGTGCCCCCGGGCACGTCCGGCGCTGGAGGGCGCTGCTCTCCCCCCACCCCCACCCCGCCCACACACCCCGTTGGGTCCCCGGGGTCTACGCCGGCCTCTTTTCCTTTTCCCTCGTGTGACCCTACGTAGGACTTCAGGCACTACCTGTGTGCCCACGACGCCAAAGGGCTTCTAAATCTCCAGCCTGGACACCTCCAGGACAGTAGCCCCTTGCTGTCCCAGTGAGACGAAAACCCAAAAAAGCCAAAACAGACCCCGTCCTCCAGGCATGCCCCGAGTTCTCCCACGTCTTCAGTGTCAGCACTACCACAGTAACAATCATGAGGACACTAATCACCAGCACGAATGGAATGCCAGCCCATGCCAGACAAGGAGCCAGCACAAACACATTGCATTCTTTGACTAACCTCTAGAGGCAAAGTATTACAGCCATCCCCATTCTATAGAGAAGGAAACTGAGGCTAAGTAATTTGTGCAACCTCACACAGGAAGCAGGTGGTGGTTTCGACACTGGGATCCAGGAAGTTCAGAGCCTATGCTCTTGTTAACTATGGCAGTCACCCAAGGCAGAAGGCTTCCATTCTCGCCTTCCCTCCCCTCCCTTCTCCATATTCTTCCTTGCTTTCATCCGTTTGACCATCTTTATTGAGCGGTAGCTTTGTCCTAGGCTAGGCGTTGGGCTGGGTGCTACAAAGATGAACAAGACATATTTGGTGGTTTCCCTCCCTTAGGGAGCTCACAATCTAGCAGACACCTTCAAGCCCTAGGCTGTCTAAACTTTTCCTCTGACCCACCGCCCCCAACCCTCTCCCCTGCCCCAGGCCCAGCTCCCTTATATACCTTAGTGAACAAAACAGTCTCGGTGGCGTTTAAAACAGAGAACTCCCCGAATTGTATCTCTCACCAAATCTCCAGGCATGTTTCTCCATTCAGTGAGCTAATGCCCATCACAAACTTAGCACATCCGAAGCTAAGCACCCAATCTTCTCCCCCAGACCTGCTCCTCCCTTGGTTTCCTTGTTTTGATTCATGGCAGCTCTGTCCTTCCATTGTTCAGACCAAACCCTTGCCGTGATCTGTGGCTGCTCTCGCTCTCACACCACCCATGTCCATTCGGTCAATCCTATTGGCCCTAGTTTTAAAATATATCCCAAACCTATGTACGTTTCCCCACCCTCCACTGCCCCTACCCAGGTACATGGCCCATCTTCAGTCATCGAGATCATGCCTCCGGATCCCAGATTTGCCTCTTGCTTACAATCTGCACCCCCCACAATCAGAGCAGTCCTGTTAACACATAAGTCACATCTTACCGCTGCTCAAAATCTTCCTGGGGCTCCCCATTTCACGCCAAGGAAAAGTTAGTGTCCTTACAACTGCTTCTGAGACCACCCACGTTATAGTGGTGGCTGAAGCCCATTTCCTCTCTGGCCTCCTCTCTTTCTGTGCCCCCTTTATACACGCTACTCCAGCCGGGCAGGTCTTCTTGTAAAGTGCAAGAGACCTGTGCATTCTGTATGGTTCACCACAATATCTGTGGCACCTAAAACGGTACCTGGCACACAATAAATATTGAATGAATGGGCGAAATAATGCATATTATATTGTTATGTCTTCCGATGGGAACCAAAAAGAAAACGAGCAGATTGCAGTGATAATGGCGGAGGAGACCCAGTTTGCATAGGGAGAGTGAGTTTGTGCCTTTTAAACTGAAAGGTGAAGGAGAGCAAGGAGTCAGCAAGGCGAAAAGCAATGAAAATGAATTCCAGGGAACAGTGTGCCTTGCTTATCGCACTGGATTGTGAGGGCTTTAGGGTACAGACCTCATCTGAGACCCCAGAGCCTGGCCCAGTACCAACATGAGAATTTGCAAAGTGAGTAAATAAACAAAGAGTTGCATTCCAGGAGTATCTGATTCTCTGGCCCCCTATGCAAGTCCTTGTGGTCCCAAGGAGGGTACAGGAGTTAGGGTAAAAAAAAAAAAAAAAAAAAAAAAAAGCCTGAATGCTGTTAGTAACTAATGCTGTGAACTTGCTCTATGGTCTGAGCAAGTCATAATCTTCTAAGCCCCAGTGCCTGAATAAAGATACTCTCTTCCCTGCCTATTTTATAGGGTTATTGTAAGGATCAATCCTGCCTATCTTGGCTTATATTTTAATATATACCCTGGGCTTTTTTAGAGGCACAAAATAGGAAATGGCATCATGAAGATGGCCTCATCAGTTACTGTCTTTCTGTGTCTCTTGCTTAAAGACCTAAAGAATTAAAGTAGAGAGGCAAATTCCCCTTCCAATTTGCAGTCTCAAAAAAGTTACACCCAAGAATTGAAATTCCTGCCTTCTCTCAGGAGACTGAGGTTTGTGTATTCATCCCACTTCCATTTTTGCCCTGGGTGCCAGGAAGCTCGTAACTAAATATGGCATCCAGTAGCAGTAACTGCGTTGAGCCTAAAATTTTCACACGTGTGATTCTTCTTCCTTCTGGTAGGTATTAGGAGACCTGAGTTCTAGTGCTGGCTAATCACTTCATCTCTCTGAGCCTCAGCTTCCTACTGGTAAATTTAAACTAGGGCTTATTTTTGAATAGGCTTCAGGAGGCCCTATGAATCCCCCAGAAATTTGAGGTCGCATTTTTCAGAGCAGAAGACTTAGAGTTGCTACTGGACTCTATAAAGGAGTCTAAGACCCAGAGGGTGGCCGTATAATTTTGCTAGGAAATGTTCTGCACGGCGATGTAAAGGTGCCCATAGGTGCGGGTGTGGCCTGTGAGCCTCCTCACACTGTTCGAGGAAGCAGGGGCGTCCGGGGCACTGGAGAGGCCCTGAGAGCTCTGTCCTCCTCCCCGGGCCAGGATGCGGCCGAGGAGTCCTGTGCCCTCATCTGTCAGGTCTTCCAGATCATCTATGGAGACCAGAGTATCGAGTGCGTGGACCGGGCCGGCTACCACTACACATCAACGCCCGAGAGGCCGTGGCTCTGCAGTCGCAGTGAGTACTGGAATTCCTGGCCACGCCTCCTGTAAAACATCCCCAAAGGCCAGGGAGGACTTGGGGACTCGGAGCCAATGAAAGCCTTTGGGGTCCTGCTCTACCATGATTATAGTGTACTCCCCCCCTCCTTATGTAGTTAAAATAAAATGTCAGTTTTCATGATGACCTCAAACTTAGCTTCTTCACAAGGTTCTGGCTACCAGATTTGGAATGAGCCCCTCGGAGCTGAACTTGCCTCTCTCCCTCCCGTTTCTGATGTCCCTTCTTTGCAGAAATGCAAGCACATGCGTTGTCTGTTTACTGAGCTGTCTAGCTGCACTAGGATTCTAGGTTAAAGCCAAGATGTCCAGACCCACCCTTGAATGCAATCAAAGGCTAGAAGGAGAATGAGACTAGGAGAGGCATTTATTGAGCACCAACTATGTGCTGAGTCTTATTTAATCCTTAAAGCAGCCTTGTCGGTCCTATTTGCCACTATATCCCCTGGGCCTAGCAGAGGATGGGGACATCACAGGTACTCATAGATGAAAGACCTCCTTGAGACCTTATGATTCTAATTTTACAGATGAGGCCATTAAGGCTCAGAGTAGTTAGTACATTGTTCAAAGTCACACAGCTGGTAAATGGCAGAGTCAAGATTCAAACCTGGGTGTGTCTGATTTCTTTTTATTTTATTTTTTTAAATGTTAATGTTTATTTACTTCTTGAGAGAGAAAGAATGCAAGCAAGGGAGGGACAGAAAGAGAGGGCAGAATCCAAAACAGGTTCCAGGTTCTGAGCTGTCAGCACAGAGCCCGACCTGGGGCTCAAACCCACAAACTGCGAGATCATCACCTGAGTTGAAGTCAGACACTTAGCCAACTGAGCCGCCCAGGCGTCCCGGTGTGTCTGATTTCCAAAGCTTCTATCTGCAACAGCCTTACTCCCATGCTGCCTTCAAGGCTGCTACTTGAAATTCCTCAGGCACAGCCCCCTCAACGTGGCCCCAGTCTGCATAGCTCCAGGAACAGAGAGACACCTCATTACTTCTGGAGGTAACCCCATCTGGGGGAACTGAGGTTATTAGATGTTGGGATCGTTCATCAACACTCACAGGATGAGATAAACAAATGAGTAAATGTTGGATAACTAAACGAGTCAACAAGCATTCTAACGAATTCATTTTATTTAAAGATTTAATTTTTTTAATCTCTATGCCCGACTTGGGGGTTCGAACTTCCAACCCCGAGATTAAGTGTCTCATGCTCTACTGACTGAGCCAGCCAGGCACCCCCAACAAATTCATTCTGTTCAGCAAATATTTATGGAGCACCTTCTACCACCAGGATATACTGGTGAGCAAAACCAGACGTGGCTCAGCCCTCACAGGCTTGCATTGCTAGGTAGGCCGACAGCAATCAAATAGTTACACAGAATGTCACCACGTACTGTGCTCTGAGGACACAGACTGAGGAACCAGTCTCACCTGGGAAGTAAGGGCAGTGTCCTGAAGAAGTGACACTGAAGTGAGCCAAGATCAGAAGGGTAAGGCCAGTGGATTCAGAGAAGTCACAGGACTAGGTACAGAGCAAGTTCTCTGTAAACAGTGCTTCTATTCTCTCAAGATGTTGAGTTCCTTTCCTTCAAAGTTCTTTTCTTTTCTCGCCTCCAACACTTACAGTTTTCAGAACATTCCCTCGCCTGTCCCCCCACCTGCTGTTCCCATGACCCACACCCCCTCCCCCTCTGAGGCAGGCAGGAAGGTGGTATTGTCCCAACCTTGAGGGAGTTGAGGGCAGGGAGAGAGGAGGTGAGTTGCCCAAGGTTGGCTGTGAGTTGGTGATGGGGGCAGGTTTCCTGGTCAGAATCTTCCAGCGGCTGCCTAATGTCACTCAGAGTAAAAGCTAACACCCTTACAGTTGCTTACAAGGCTGTCCGTGCTCCAGCCACCCTCCCAACCTCAGGGTGGGGCTGGGGTTGGGGGCTCAGGATGCTGGGGACGTTGGGCCCTTCTCTGCTGCCTCTAACAGCCCCTCTGTCTGCTGACCCCAGGTGAGAGCTGCCGCACAGACGGGACTTACGCCTATGATGCCGACTTCAGCTGCTGCAGCTCCTTGTGGGTATCGCCCCCCGCCCCAGCACAAACAGGGTCTCTCTTCTAGACATTCTTGAGCTCCCTGTGGGCAGGAGAGGGTGGGTGAAAATGACCCCACCTCGATTTGTGCTTATTCCCTGAGCCCTGAGGAGGGCAGGTAAACCGACCTCTCCGGGCTCTAGTGAGCTCACAGGACCCAGACCCGGACTCTGAGAAGCCCCGGGGGACAACTGGAACCCCAAGTTGCATCCACGTAGGCCTGTAGGTCTCTGCTGGCCATACAGACACAGTGGCCTGCAGAGTGCCAAATCACAGCTAATGCCAAAAACTAATTTTGGTTTAAGTCCATGTAATAGAAAGCCCTAAAAAAGAGTTTTAAACAAGATCAAGCCTCACCCCCTGCCCCCACCCCTTGTCTCTTACATAAACAGACCAGGCATCGATGGCCTTATGATCATCGAGGGTCCAGGTCCTCAACACCTGCTTCCATACTCAGAGTCATAGCTCCAGTTATCGCAGTGGCGTGCCAGGGCTCTTTGTGAAGAACTTTGGTAGGACCCCGGCCTCATGACTTTCGCATGTGCCTCAGTGGCCAGAGCTTGGTCACAGCGCCACACCTGGCTGCCGGCAAGGCTGGAAAATGGAGGAGTTAAAACAAAACAAAACAAAACAAAACAAAAAACTCAGTTGGGAATATTGTCCAGGGTTCTGTTTAGCATGACTAACCACTCCAGCATCGAGGGGTTTCCCAGGACTACACTACGGGGTTTTAGGACTACGGGATTTGCAGTACTAAAACCAGGAAAGCCCCAGGCAAACTGGAACCAGTTGGTCAAAGCCAGTTCTGTTACTAAGGCCTCTGGCTTGCCAGGTAGAGGGCTCTGCCAGTAATATATGCCCTCGTTTTATGTTTGTCCCTCTTCTGTGGCAATATATGTGACTTTCTTAGACTGCGTGCCCTTGGGCTAGTCGTTAACCTGGTATCTGCCACCAGATCCAGATCTGCGAGAGCGATGATAAGGACTAACATTTGTGCTTCCTGTGTGTCTAGTGCTGTTCTATAAAACACTTCATTAAAAAAAAAAATGAACTCTACCCCCAACGTGAGGCTTGAGCTCATGACCCCAAGATCAAGAGTCGCATGCTCTACCAACTGAGCCTGCCAGGAAAAATCCACATAGCAGCATTATAGTGGCTACTGTTTATTTATTGCTTCTAGTCTGTGACCCCGAGTGCTGTACAAATAGACTCCTCTAATTCTTATGATGTCAGTGTTTCCCACCCCATTTTATAGAGGGAGAAACTGAGGAATAGAGAAACAAAGCAGGCTTCCCCAAGGTCAAGCTGTAGGCCTGAAATCTGAACCCAAGCAGGCTAGCTCCAGGTCCACACACCCTAACCACTATGCTACGCTGCTTTTCTGTAGCTAATCATGGAGGGTGGTTCTGGAACAATTAAGAAACCAGGATTCAGGTTGATTTTCTTTTCACTCTTTTATTTATTTTTGAGAGAGAGACAGAGCGTGAGCGGGGGAGGGGCAGAGAGAGAGAGAGATGCAGAATCTGAAGCAGGCTCCAGGTTCTGAGCTGTCAGCACAGAGCCTGACGTAGGGCTCAAACTCATGAACCATGAGATCATGGGCAGGTTGATTTTTTACTAAGCGAGAGTTATCGAGTACCTATCATGTACCAGGCACTGTGCTGTGTGCTGGGGTTACAGTGAGTAATAATCCAAGAATGAGACCCGTGCTTGGCACGCGCCAGGTACTCCACGGATAGGAAACCAAGGTCCCTGCTCCTGTGCTGTTGATCATGCAAGCACACTCGTAATGTCTAGCACAGGGGGCGATGAAATCATTATTTAATAGAAATAAGCATTAATGACAATAACTAAAGAGAATGAGCACTTCAGAGCACTGAGAGAGACGCCATGGGGTGCCTATCTCTGTGAGGAGTCAGGAGGGGAGCTGATGACACTTGAACTGAGGCCCAGAGGAGGAGGGGGAAGAGCGCTCCGGGCAGAGGGGCAGAAAGTGCAAGGGCTCTGAAGCAGGACAAAGCTTGGTGCATTTGAGGACCAGCCAGGAGGCCACCATGGAAGTTGGCGGGGAATTCTGGAAAGGCCTTGAATGTCATGGGTAGACTTACAAGTTTGTGACCACATTTGACAGAGGATCTAACCCGGTCATGGGGAGGGTCAGGTCAGGGAAAGCTTCCCCAAGAAGGTGCCATTTAAGCTCCAATGCTGAGTAAGAGTTAGTTGAACAAACGATAAGGTAGAGAGGCATTCCAGGCAGAGGGGACAGCATGTACAAAGGCCCAGAGGCAAAGAGGTACTTGAAGTGTTAGAGGAGAAGGCAGAGAGGCCTGTGCACACAGAGCAAGGGTGGGATGAGGCAGCCAAGGGCCAGATAAGTGAGGCTTTGGAGGCCAGAATGGGATCTAGGATGAAGCCCAGAGCATCAGTAGCTGTGCCCTCCCACCTCCACCTGCTGTAGGGAGAGGAGCTGGGGGGAGGTGAGCGAGGACCCCGTTCTGCCTGTCTCTGCAGCAATGGCTCCCAGGATACATTTGAAGCATGTTACAGTGGCACGTCCACACCCTCCTTCCACGGCTCTCACTGCAGCGGCAGTGACCACAGCGGCCTGGGCCTTGAGCAGTTGCAGGATTACATGGTCACGGTGAGCACGGGGCAGGCAATGTGAACAAGCCTGGGAGGCTGGGGACACACAGGGAGTATTTTGGGAATCCTGAATAACCCTGGCCATAATTGAAGCAGACCTTGAACATCAGGGGGGTGGATATGAGGTTAGGAAAGTAAGTTGGGCTGCTGGTGAAAGCCTTCCCCAACGTCAGATGGCATTAATTGTGTGCCTTCTGTATAGCAGGCACTCTCCTAAGCACATTTAATGCATTTATTTTAATCCTTTCAACAGCCAAAGGAGGAGGTGCCATCATTATTCTCACTATATGTAAGGAAAGCAAAGGTCAGGGAGGTTGCCCCCTACCCAAGATCACAGAGCCGATCAACCAAGGGGCCAGGATTTGAACTCAGGCACATCTCATGCTTAGATGGAGCCCAGAGAGCCTGCATGCCACTGCCCCCAGAGAGCCTGCATGCCACTGCCCCCTGCCCCACAGAGAACCATGGGAAGGGTTTCAGGGGAGGTCTTGGCCAAATACACCCTTATAGAGGGCTTTGGGACTCCCTGGGATTGATCTTGAATGTTGTCCCCACAGCTGCGGAGTAAATTAGGGCCCCCCGAGATCCAGAAGTTTGCGGTGCTGCTGCGGGAGTACCGGCTGGGGCTGTCCATCCAGGACTACTGCGCAGGCTTGCTGAAGCTCTATGGAGATCGGCGCAAGTTCCTCCTCCTTGGTGAGCCCCCTGCCAGGCCCCCCAGGGTCAGCCGAGGCCCCTGCATGGTCCATGACACTCCTAAGTAGGCATCAGGCCAGAAGTGTTCTCTCCTCTTTCTCAGCCTCCGATAAAGCCAAGATCGTGAAATTCATGGCACATTTAAGGGAACAGGCACAGGGCAGGGGAGGGACTTGTTTGCAGTCACCGCCCATGAGAAGAGAGCACTGGTATAACCATTCACCTTCATAGCAAAGCTAGGAGAGGGAATGATTCTCCGCATTTACCCCCTGGGGCAGCTGATGCTCAGAGAGGCTAAGGGACTTGTCCAAGATCACACAGCCGGCAAGGAAGACCGATCAGAACAAAAGGAATAATATTAATAAGCTAACAGGTATTATCTTTGTCAAGCGTCATCTCACTGAATGCCTCAGTTTGGGAAAGTAGAAACTGTTATTTGCCCCCATTTTGCATATGAGGAAGATGAGGCCCAGAGAAGCAAAGTCACGTAGCTTGTGAGTAGAGATGGAAGCAAAACAAGCTGACTTGTATGGGGCATGCAGTCTGTGCTAAGCACCTCCTCTCCCTCCCCCCTCCCAAGAACAGGTGCAATTATCTCAGTTCTAGAGGTGGCGAAAGTGAGACTCAGAGTAGCTGTTTAATGAGGGTCACACAACTAATGAATGGGAATGTAACAGTTGGAATAATGACCAGGATAAGCTAATGTGTAGTGAGCATTTACTCTGCGCTGAGCATTAGGCCATTATCCTCTGGCTCAGAGTCAAGGAACTTGTGCAGGACCCCACAGCCAGAGAGCGGTGGGCTGGGGACTGGAACTCGGTTCTCTGGTGAAGGTGATTCCACGATGGGAGGGGAAGGGCTGAACCCTAAGGAGTCCGTCTGCCCCTGGGCCCGCAGGGATGCGGCCCTTCATCCCAGACCAGGACATTGGCTACTTCGAGGGCTTCCTGGAGGGCGTGGGCATCCGCGAGGGTGGCATCCTCACCGACAGCTTCGGCCGCATCAAGCGCAGCATGAGCTCCACGTCGGCGTCGGCCGTGCGCAGCTACGACGGTGCGGCCCAGCGGCCCGAAGCGCAGGCCTTCCACCGGCTGCTGGCCGACATCACGCACGACATCGAGGCGCTGGCTCCTGACGACGAGAGCACGGACGAGGAGGCCCGGGACTCGCCGGGTGGGGGCGACACGGTTGAGGACAACTACCTGTAGCCGCCACCCATACGAGGGGCGGGCGGGGAAGCACCCGCAATCCCGCCTGTATCTCACTCGCTCCAGCCTGTGGGACCCCAGCCCCAGGGCCCCCTCCCTGGGTGTCCAGCCCTGCCCTCGGGGCTCCAGTCCCTGCAATACCGAGCATGGCCTGCAGGGGGCGGGACCCCAAAGTCGCGGGCAGTCGCCTGAGGCTCAGTGAGCCCCTCTGCCAGACGTGGGTGGCCATCACTGTACTCTGTCTCGCTGGCCCCACGCGCGGCCCAGGACAGCCTCTCCCTCCCACCTCTCCTGCAGCTTCCTGGAGGCCAAGGGAGGGATGAAGAGCGGGCTCCACTCGCTGACGGACTGGGAAAAGAATTCCCAGAGCCCAGAGACCTCTTGTTCCTCCTGTTTTACAGTTAGAGAAACTGAGGTTCAAAAAAAGGTGAAGGAACTTGAGGAAATCTCCTATTTCTTCTTAGAGCTTACCTCAAAGTACACATATTAAACAGCATAAAGGGCCTTTTTAAGCCTCCAAGTGGCAGGGTCGCCCCTCCCCTGATGGCGGGAATTGGATCACCAGCGTGGAATATCTCTACTGACAGTTGAGTCAGAGGTCGGTGATGGGGGTCTCTGTCTTGGCCCTAAGACTCTGAACAAGTTGCTTGTTCAGATCTTGGACTTGGAGCCAGACAGACCTAGGGCCCCTGTCTGGTTAGTGCTCTCTCCTCTTGGTAACTTCCATTCCCTCATCTGTCCCCTGAGGCTGGTCCCACCCACCTCACAGGGTTGGGTGTGGGGATGAACAAAGGTAACAAGACCTTAGTGCTGGCTCTAGCACATAGTAGGCACTCAATAAATGCCGTTCCCTTCCACATCTAACACTTCCGGACTTGGCGTACCTGTCTTGGCCTGGCGCTGCAAGATGGAAGTTGAGGTGGGGGTCAGATGTAAGGAGATCTTTGGGGAAGTTTGTGAAGAGGAAATAGGACTTGCCCCTTCATGGCCCTATTCCACCCTGGCTGTGTGCTCAAGCCCCAAGTGAAAAGTCCCTGAGACTCCACAGGCTGCCGTCATGGGGGTCCGGGTGGTTAGAGAAACTGGAAGGCAGGGTTGAAGAGGTTAGAGAAGCCGGCATAAGGACACCTTCAACACAGCCTGAGTAAAGGCGTGGAAGCCAGAAGGAGTGAGCCCTGAATGGAAGCCAGAGACTCACCCAGAAGTGCTGAAACTTATTTGTAAAACTTTACGGAGCCTTCTGTGGTCAGACACGTGGTCCTCACCATGAGGTACATACAATCATCAATTTTAAAGTAGAATTATTATTAGGGCTTCAGGTCCAGGGTTCCAGGATTTATACTCCGTTTGTAGCAAGTGATGTTTTCTTTTGCTTTATTTCCCCCTCTATCCACACATTCCCACACCCCTTCCCTGCCCCACCTGTGTGTTGAAGTATGTTCCTGGACATAAAGTACACAACGTGTCGTGTGTGTATTTACACTACACGAATGGTATTGTGTCAAGATCTCAATCAGACGCTTCCGTTTTTTCACTCCATCATATGAGTATTTTTAAGTTGGGCCCATGTTGCTGTGGGAAAGGCTAGCTTATTGTAGCAAATGGCTGCAAAGCATTCCAAGAGAACCAGCCATGGTGTTATTTATTCACCCCTACCCACCTGTGATGGATGCCCAGGTGACTTCCAACTCCCCCTCACCACCAACAACACTGTGGTGAACATCTGTGTGCGTGACCCTATAAGCCTACATGAAAACTCCTTTGGACCCTATACCCAAGATGGAATTTCTAGATCACAGCGCACATGTGTTTTAAATGTCACTAAATTGTACTAGCAGCGTGTGAAAGATGCTTGTCTCCCCACATTTTCAATTTTGCCTACAGTTTGGGTGTAAGGTGGCCTCTAAGTGTTTGAATTTCTCTGATGATATGAGACTCAGAATCTTCTCCTGTGCTTGCCAGACACTTGGGCTTCCCCTTCAGTGAACTGCTGTTCATGTCTGGCACCCATTATCTGTTGGGTTTCCTGCCATTTTCTTGTCGATTTGCAGGAGTAGCCCATAAATTTTAGGTATTAAGCTCTTGCTGGATGCTGATGTTCCCGGAATCTTCACCTAACACGCTGCTCATCATTCAGGTTGGTCTGTGGCAGGGGCTTTCAAACTTAACTGTGCACCAGAATCTCCTGTTAGGCTTGCTAAAACACAGATCGCTTAGCCCACCACAGAGTCCCTGACTCCGTAGAGTAGGGGTGGGACCCGAGATTCTGTGTTTCTAACAAGCGCTCAGGTGAGGCCGATGGGCCAGGGAGCACTCTTTGCAAACCACTGGCTTACGATGACTTCCTTTGAACAAATTTATTCCATTGAACAAATCCTTAATTTTGATGTTTTCAAATGTATTTATCTCCCGTTTATGGTTGAGGGAACTGGCGCATAAGGAAGTGAAGGGAATGACCCAAGGTCACACAGTAAACCGGGATTTGGACCCATATCTGGCCAACCCCAGCGCGCACTGGCCGCTCTGCTATCCTGTCCAGCAGCTTTGGGTAGGTAGTGATCACAGCCTGAGGCATTTGTCCTGAGACTATAGGGCATTTTAATAAGTTCCTGAGGGAGGCAGGCATAGAGGGAGAAGCACAGTAACAGGGCTGCTGACAGTCACTGGGACAGTTCTTGCCCCATAGCTCCAAGGATGAAGCAATTTCCCTCACACCCCGAGGAAGTCCCCACCCACCCCGGAACTACCCTCTTACCAAAGCCAGGTAACGCCTTGATTTCTGAGGTCCAAAGGGCTCTGGCTGGGGCGGTCTAGGCTCTGAGCAGGGGAATCCGGCCACACTTCCTCCTGTAGCCTTCAGAGACCCTGCCAGGATCACTTCCCATTATGGTTTCATTCCTGGCACAGCAAGAGGGGAAATACCCCTGGGTGTGGGATAGTTGCTTCCCAAAGACCTCTAGGGGTGGTGTAAGGATGGAACTTCCATACTGGCTAGATCTCCTGGGGACAGTTTTGCCCCATGGACAAGTGGTAAAGTTAGTGAAATCGTCTCCAGCTGCCTCTTACAGTGTGACTCCTTTCATTTGGGGGCCCTGCCACTTCCTACTCCCTCCCAGCTTCCAACCAGAGACTCCTAGCAACGCTTTATGACTGCGTGCTGGGGAGGAGTCCTCTGGCCACTGTCATTCGGTCAACCAAATGTTTAGAGAGCACGCAGTCTGTAGCTGGCATTGTGCTAGACATGAGGGAGATATAGAACAATCCTGCCCACGGTGGGGGGCTCTCAGCTTGATGGGGGAGACACGTCCCCAAGTCAGTGCAGCATAAAGTTCTCAGTTGTAAAATCAAAGAGTGAGAAACGATCTCTTCCTAGGGATGACGGGAAAGGCTTTGCAGAGGAGGTGACTTACGAGCAAGACTTTGAAAGCAGGGCCATCGTGAACAAAGGGCAGGGAGCTCGAAGGAACACGGCACACCCCAAGACTGGTGACCAGTTAGCTCTACTGCAATGGTTAGGCACTGCGGCCCCAGGGATCAGAGCAAGTGAGATTTGATTCCCAATTCTATAATTTGCTAGTTGGGGGACCTTGGATAAGCTCCTACAGGTCTCTGGGTCTTCGGTTCCCTCAACTATAAGATGAAGATAATAGCATCACCCTCAGGGATCTTGTAGATTGCTGCAAGATTTCAGGATAATCTATGTAAACGTACATACCGTAAGTGCTCAATAAATGTGAACATTTTTATTGCTGGAGGACCGTGGGGTGTCGGGGATGAGGAGCAGGACTTAAAGGAGAGGAAAGCAGAGGAGTGGGCGAACTGAGAAGGCGTTTGAAGTGCAGGCAATGGGGAGTGATCTAAAGGGCTTGCCTTTTACTGACCTGAGTCTAGCTGCTTGGACAGGAGGGTTGCCTGGAGGTCAGAGGAGAGTCTGGGCCCTGGGAGCTGGACAGGACCTGATGGGAAAGACTGAGACCTGACTCAGATAGGGTGGGGAGAAGGAACAGGAGAAGGGGTGTTCAGGGAGGGGCAGGGGTGAGAGGGTTCCCTTCCTCTTCAGATTCATTCATCCATTTATTTGTTCATTTATTCATTCCACAACTACTTACTTAGGGCTTGAACGCTGGCCTCATGGGGTTTACATTCTAGAAAGTTTATATTACTATTAAATCATGTTACTTGGGGGGCGCCTGGGTGGTCAGTCGGTTAAGTGGCCGACTTCGGCTCAGGTCATGATCTCACGGTTCGTGGGCTCGAGCCCCGCGTCAGGTTCTCTGCTGATAGCTCAGAGCCTGGAGCCTGCTTCGGATTCTGTGTCTCCCTCTCTCTGCCCCTTCCCTATTCGTGCTCTGTCTCTCTGTCTCTCAAAAAATAAATAAGTGTTAAAAAAAATATTTTTTAAAATCATGTTACTTGGGGGGCGCCTGGGTGGCTTAGTCGGTTAAGCGTCCGACTTTCGCTCAGGTCATGATCTCGCGGTTCGTGGGTTCGAGCCCCGCGTCGGGCTCTGTGCTGACTGCCAGCTCAGAGCCTGGAGCCTGTTTCAGTCTGTGACTCCCTCTCTCTCTGACCCTCCCCTGCTCACGCTGTCTCTCTCTCTC